>NC_052159.1:62176782-62476782 GCF_902713615.1 Scyliorhinus canicula | reverse complement strand
CCTGCGATCGGTGGGCACCGATCGCGGGCAGCGGGTCCGATACCCGCGCACTATTTGTTCTTCCGGCTGAGGGGCATGACTGCCCGCGCATGCGTGGGTTCTGCGTGATGACGTCATCCGCGCGTGCGCGGGTTGGAGCCGTCCAACCCGCACATGCACGGCTGACGTCATCGTGCGCGTCAGCCGTCGTGACGCTTGGTGTGCGGACTTAGCGATGGTCGCTATGGCCGCGATGCCGTGCTTCACGGGACCCCGCTGCTAGCCCCACCCGGGGGGGGGGAGAATCGGGTCCCGGGAGGGGGCGCGGAGGCTGCCGTGAAACACGGCCAGTTTCACGCCAGCCTTTACGACTCGCCGCATTTGCGGAGAATCGCGCCCATTTTCTTGTCTACCTGCTGAAAACTGCTGGATGCCTGCCTACCTGCTCCTGGTGGTGTTGTTGAATTGCTTGCAGCTCTTGGGGACAGGCCAGCAGCCACTTTAATTGGCTGTCACCCACAAAATTAGGAGGGAAGGCCCACCAGCCCCCCCCCCCCCCCCCCCTCCCCTCTTCCACACCCCTTGCATGCTAGTGACACAATTTCTACTGATCCACTTTCAGTAAAATCCAGCCCTATATATTTCTGGGATCCCTAATGGCTCTGAGGTGGAGATACTTTGGAGACATGTTTGATTCAGTAACTCGCATATGTTTTGACAAAGTAGATGTAACTTCTGTCAATATTGTTGGCTCTGAAATGTAAAGACGTTATTAGTGGTGGATTCGTTTCTGCACGTCCCTGAGAAAAGTGCTGAATATGGAACAAAAAGCTCTCTAATACGCACATGAAATGCAGATTGATTGATGTTGTTTACATCACCAATGGCAGCTGGAAGGAGGTAGAAGGGAGAAAATCAGGGTTGTTGTGACCTTGACTGTAACATTGGGGAAGAAAAGCTGTTTTTCATTCAAGTGCTCATGAGATGCTTATCGATGACCTCTAAAAGCGTAAGCCTGAGAGGGTCCAAATACAAACTATAGCGAATTGGCGCCTTGTGTCCATATTTACCTCAGAAAGTTAATTGGCAACTCAAGGATGTTGATTGGGGGGTGGGGGGGGGGGGGGGGGGTGGTGTCACTGCATCAGGAAATACTGAAGATCTCCACATGGGAGAGGGCAATTTCTTAGCTGTCCAGGATCATGCGCATGTTTTTCTCTTTTCCTTTTTATTGATGGCATCTGTCCTCACTGATGGTAGTGCAAGTGCCTCAAGGCATTACAGCAGAAGTTGGTTTGAAAACTCTCATGGTAGTCCTATAGGATTTATTGATTTCAATATCGATGTTGAATGCAAGGCTTGAGCATGACCACAGTGAGGCACAGTAGTTGGCAATTGAATAATACAAGGCGACATTGGCTGCTTCAATTGTTTTGAGGTCGGCTTTTTTTAAATGTTGGTCAGCTGCTGCAGTACAGTTCCTGGAGGTCAGTTTATTTTTCAGCCTCTTGAAGTTTTCTTTGAATATCTTCATTTGGTCGGACCATGAGGTATATTCAATACACCCAGTGCTCGAGAATTGTACCGTCTCACGTTATCTGGGGTTTCCGCCTGATATGTTTCCAGTGAAAGCCAAACAATTGTGTCATGCAAAGATTAGCAATTAAGACCATGCCCTACAAGTATACTCAGTGCGTCACTTAACAGCACTGTGGGTGTTTCTGCACCACACGGACTGCAGTGGTTCCAGAAGGCAGCTCACCACCATCTTCTCAAACAATTAGGGATAGGCAACAAATGCTGGCCTATCCAGTGATGTGCATATCATGTGAAAAATATTTGGGCAGCACGGAAGCACAAGTGGCTAAAACAGTGGCTTCACAGCGCCAGGGTCCCAGGTTCGATTCCCCGCTGGGTCACTGTGCAGAGTCTGCACGTTCTCACCGTGTCTGTGTGGGTTTCCTCCGGGTGCTCCGGTTTCCTCCCATAGTCCAAAGACGTGCAGGTTAGGTGGATTGGCCAGGCTAAATTGCCCTGAGTGTCCAAAAAGGTTAGGAGCAGTTACAGGGTTGTGGGGATAGGGTGGAAGAGAGGGCTCGAGTGGGTCGGTGCAGACTCGATGGGCCGAATAGCCCCCTTCTGCACTGTATGTTCTATGAAAGAGAAATGGATCTGTTGACTGTCCTCAAATTTTTCAAGTTGAGGGAAGTGCAAATATCTTCTGCACCGGTAAATATTCACACAAATTAGGATTCCTGAATATAAAAAACAAAAAAGGCTGGAAAAGCTGAGCAGGTCAGACAGCATCTGTGGAGAGAAACAGAATTAACACCTCAGGTTCAGAAAACCTTTCATCAGAACTGAAGAAAGATAGAAAAAGTGTTTAAGCCAGTGGAAGGGGGAGGGGGAAAGAAGAGCATAAGGGACGATTTTGGTGCCAGTGCGGTGCTGGGGATGTAAGCCATACATCCAAAAGATGTATACACCTTCCCGCTGTTTACAACAGGCAAGGTACAGACAGTACCCAACCATTCCATGCTTGCATTACTTAAAACACAGTTGTTAGGAAAATAAAGGTAGTTTTAAGGGATTTATGTTTGCATTGGTAAACATTAAATTAGGAAATAGGGTGCGATTCAGCGACCCTGTTACGGAGCCCGGTGGGGATACAGACCAGAATAGTACCTTGGATTCACCCAGTGTCCAGGACTCGACGGCCGCACTAAGGAGACCTTGCAGGGCGCCATTCAATACTGGCCCACAAAAATGTGGACCAAATGTAATGGCACCTGATGGGGTGTCTCAGGACATTGGAGATTCTCAGGTGGTCAGGGTTAAGGCATGCTGGTACCCTAGCACTCCCCCAGCACCAGGATACCTTGGGACTGCCTGCCTAGCACACCGGCAGTGCCACCTGGGCACGCTGATAGTGCCACACTGACACTGCCTTGGTGCAAGTGGTAGTTCCAAGTTGCCAGACTAGAAGGGTGCCCAGGTGCCAGCTTGGCACTGCTGGGGGTCCGACCTGGGGGAGGTGGGGGGGGGGGGGGGGGGAGGGGGGGGGTGTCAATAAAGCAGGGGGCCCTGAAGGAAGGGGGGGTTGCAAGGATCGGGGATGGCGATCAATATTGCACCCAATCAAACAGTTTTTCCTGCTGTTGAGTTTTCCCACTGACAGAGAAAGATTCCCTGAGGCCTAAAAGCCCAGCAAAGTGTGATTGGATAGTGGGATGCTTCTCGGCACTGTAGCCGCCAACAAATATCCCGTAAACGTACCCGACAGTGGAGTTAATTTGTAGTCCGCTGAATCACGTCCATAGTTTTGAAGTGGGTTTAATTTAATATTTCTGCAGAACGAAGGGTAAAACCTATAGTTAGATTCATGCTGGACAAATGTGCAGTGTGGTGCATTTTCATGTACTTGAAGCTACAGATAGTAATGCACAGAACACTGTTCTTTTCAGACGGGAAAAGTATTTTCACACATTGCGCCTGTTGCAGCCAAAAAAAAAGTAACAGCCAATCCTGGGGTTCATTCCTCGAGGCAATGTCTTGATCAATCCTAGTAAAGACGCCTGCTTTAAATTCCAAACGATGCTTGGCAGTTAAGTGTCAGTTACCATCAATGGTATGTTCTCAATGGCATTGCCCCTACCCAATTAGAGTCTGCTTGCCAACCAATCAGTACTCTATTCTCATACAGTATAAAGTTGTTGATTTTCCTTTCATTGGAATTCTGACAAATGTCCTGATGTGGGTAAGACAAAAAGCTGCAACAAATAATATTTGTTTCTCAGCAATACAAAAGATAATGGTGGCGGGCAGGAGAAAATAAATGGCAAAAAAAATCCATTATACAACAGTCAAAAAGGATGGTAATGGTTCTAGTTAAAAAGCAAAGGTTATGCCCAAGTAAGACGTAAATGGCTGCATGAAGAAAATACCTGAATGCAACCAGGAAGGGATATAGAAAGCAACAAGACAAGACCCACCCAGCAAAACAAATAAGAAAAGTAGAAAACACATAGTACCAGGTAACGGCAGAGGTTATGATCCAAAGTCTTTGAACTCCATGTTGAGCCCAGAATGTTGTAGAGTGCTGATTCAAAACATAAGGTCCTATTCCTTCAGCTTGCATTATGCTTCACTCAAACACCATAGGAGACCATGGACAGAAAGGTGAGGCCGAGGGGATCCCAATCACAGCTCTGGGAGGGTGGGAAAGCAATGAGGGCATAAGTTTGTGACATAGATGGGACATGCAAGAAGGCCCTGTCAACCTTGCCAGGTGGAATTCCTTCGTTGAGGAAAAAGGAATATTTTTGATTTGATTTATTATTGTCACATGTATTAGTATACAGTGAAAAGTATTGTTTCTTGCATGCTGTACAAACAATGCATACCGTACATAAGGAAGGAAGGAGAGACTGCAGAATATAATGTTACAGATATAGCAAGGTGTAGAGAAAAGATCAACTTAATACGGAAGGCATGTTGGAAGCACAGTGGCACCGTAGTTAGCACTGCTGCCTCACAGCTCCAGGGTCCTGGTTTCAATTGCAGTCTCGGGTGACTGTCTGTGTGGAGTTTGCACTTTTCCCGTGTCTGCATAGGTTTCCTTCGGGTGCTCCGGTTTCCTCCCACAGTCGAAAGCTGTGCAGGTTTGGTGGATTGGCCATGCCAAATTGCCCCTTTGAGTCCAAAAGGTTAGGTGGGGTTACGGGGATAGGATGGAGGTGTGGGCTTATGTCGGGTGCTCTTTCCAAGGGCCGGTGCAGAATTGATGGGCCGAATGGCCTCCTGCACTGCAGGTTTTATGATTCCCTGAAGTGCTGCTGTGGAAGGTTGAATTATCAGAGCGGATATGACAGAGGCAGAGAAACTGAGAGAATGGAACACTTTCAGGAAGAAAGGTGTGAGTAAGTGTGGTCAAAATATCTGTAGGAGTCTGTGGGCTTGTAGTGAACTTTAATTTATAGCCTATCTCCAGAAATGGAGACAGGGAAGTCAAGGAAGGGAAGAGAAGTGTCAAAGGGATAGAACAGATGACGGTGAGGCAAAGGTGGAAATTGAAAACAAAGTCAATGAAATTTTCCAGTTCATGGTAAGATCAAGAGGCGGCACCAATACAATCAGTACTGTCCCTGAAGAAGAATTCCCTAGTGCCGGGGAGGAATTTATTTGGATAGTTGCAAAGGTACAGGAAATATTTTACATGGGTGATGGCATCATTTCCCTGGTATAACTGGGGTAGGAAAAGTAATTGTATCTTCACGATACTTCTGTTTACACTGGGGAAGATAGAGATTTGGGTCCTGCCTTTCAGAAAGCTGATCATTACCAATCTTTGGTATGGACACATCTGAGTATCTTGTCGTAGCAGAACTCACCTTCAAAAATGTTTCTTTTACATCGTAGAAAAAAGGATTAAATTTGTGGAGGCTCCAAGAGAGTATGTGCTAGACGGGCAGTAAAAAGCGCAAGGCCAATGGGCCTTTTCTGGTTCCATACTTTATCTTCGTCTGTATTCTGCCTGATAGCAACTCAGCATGATTGACTGCTTGGCATAGGTCAGATGTGTTTAAATAATGTAGCTCAGCAGGAGAGGTAAAATAAATGTCAACAGCGGGGCAAGTAATAAGAGCCTAAAAATTGTTGTTGCTTATATGGGAGATATAACATTATTTTGTCTTCTATTTTAACACCGAGGAGAAACATTTATTTTGAGTTCATTATTGCCTCTGCCAAAATAGGCTGACAGTGGAAAGTTATCTAAGGGTTATATCATGTAATGATATTGCCAAATGTAATTTCTAGGCTACAGAAAGCAGAGGCAATTTTATCTCGGCATTTGTTGAACTTAGATGGTAATGATCTGACTGCAGGCTTAACAGCAGATTTATATTACCACACAGTCAAAGGTAATGGTGTCCAGGATAAAGGCTGCATACATACCTCCACAGTGACTGAACATAATTGGGTGACATTGGTTTTTTTCTCTTTCTTCCTTGAAACAATGCATTTATCGCTGCAATTTTAAAATGCTTGCTGCCCTCCCACCAGTGTTTCCTTCTGGGGGGGGTTTATTCCAGTCAGAAGCTGAACTTCCAAACATTACTACACAGTTTCCACAAAGCTGGGCTACATGGAGCTTTTCTCGGCCATTGGGAACCCCTACGGCCATAATCATAAGGTTGAAAACACAGCTGCATGTGCACAATTGTCATGTTATTGTTGCTTGTACTGAAAGGCCCCAGAGGTATTGCATGCCAGCCTTCCTAATACATTCTGGAACCAGGTCTACTCTCAACATCTATTAGGGGTACTGGTGGAGGTCACCCCATCAAGAATTAGATAAGAATTTTTTTTACAGCATCTTGTGCTTCAACAAATAAGCCAAAAACGTATATTAGCTACAAGCATTTCAAAACGAGGCACAGGAGACATGTTAATAAAGATGATAGTTTAATAATTCCAGTACAGGAGGGACTTGTCCAATATTTAAACCTTTATTGAAACTGGAGCAAAGCAGCTACTCAACGACAAAGATATATGATTACTGTCACTAGGTCTGTACTCTGAGGGAAAAAAAGACTTCAATCCAAAGCACCAGTTCTTACTTGAGTAATCCCTATGCAGTTCAGTATTTATTTAGCTTGACTGCTTAGGCCAAAGGCTAATCACAGGTTTGTTTTCACCTGTCTCTTCAATGGCTTCAGTTAATTAATTTATACTTGGAAACATATATTTGAACGTACCATAAAAACCAAACTGTGAACATCAGCAAATCACTAGTTTAGCCTTGGAAATTTTATTTTAAAAGTATCTAATCATTCTTGGGTTTTCTGAAGCTCTAAAATTGTAGCATAAGGGTCTGGCACATACAAGGTTAATGTGGGACTAAGTGCAGGACTGCCCACACAGTGATGTATGAAGCAGATGTCCTAGGGTCAGTCGAGTGTTGGACAGAACCATGTATACCAACAAACACGAAGACAGCTTGTACACTTTACTGTATATTTGTAAATAGTTCTAAGAGTCAATAGAGACTTACAGTAAACCTATGTATGAGTTCAGACCTATTGAACTGTGATGTACCATCAATTGAACGCGAGACGAGTTGCTGTACAAAAGTATGGCTTTAATCAGCTAGATGTTAGCCAATGGACGACCGCCGGGAGTACTGGGTATTTATACCTCGCCCTGGAGGTGGGGCTAACTCAGCCTCTCGACCAATCGGGGAGCCGTCACATGACTGGTCTCAACCAATCGGTCGAGAGGCACATGACCGACCAGGGCCAATGGTAAGCCGGTGTTCTGCACCAATGGCAGCAGCTATGCTAATCATACCACCACAAACTGTAATCAACACTCTACAACTGAATCCACGGTCAATATACTGTTAACTTTTTCATTCTCATGCAATAAGCTATCCATGTAAACTAGGTGACTAGGGTTCATCAGTTTTTCATCAAACAGCACTGCTATTGTGTGCAGTTATGTGAAAGTCCATTGATAGATATAGACGTACTGTTCAGTAATTTGAACATTCTGAATTCTCCCTCTGTGTACCCGAAAAGGCTCAGGAATGTAGCAACTCGGGGACTTTCACAGTAACTTCATTGCAGTGTTTACAGAAGCCTACATGTGACAATAAAGATTATTATTATTAGATATCAGAGTAATCTCCCTGTTATCTGCAGCGTCAATAGGGACAGCTCATTGTAGAGGGAAGGCCTAAGTTTAATAATTACAGTTTCAAGCACAACAGGAAATGGTATAATGTACCTACGCTCATGGCTTTGAACAGTGGAATATAACTTAATACATAAATTCGTGTTAGTCAAGGACTCAAAAATAAGGCAGGACATGTTAAATTGTATTTTTGTTTCCAACTACTTCTCAGTGTTTGTTGAGGACTGTTCGATTCTTGGCTCGATGGCAGGAATCCTCCGGTCCCAGCAACAGCAGGAAGCTTAGTTGCATAACGGGGAAGTTAGTTTGGTGGGAGGCTGGAAATCATCAGGGTGAACTTTTGCAATTAGGGTCTTGGCACATTGAAGAAAGGTTGAGCTTACTGGCGAATAGTGCTGGGAAGCTCTTTTGCATTCATTTGCATGTCATGCATGCTCACTAAAAGGCCAGCACGCCAGAATTAAGGGCACGATTCTCCGCAAATGCGGAGAATCGTAAAGGCTGCCGTGAAACTGGCCGTGTTTCACGGCAGCCTCCACGCCCCCTCCCGGGACCCGATTCTCCCCCCTGGGTGGGGCTAGCAGCGCAGCTCCGTGAAGCACGGCATCGCGGGCTTAGCAACCGTCGCTAAGCCCGCGCGGCAACGTCATGGCGGCTGACGCGCACGATGATGTCAGCCGCGCATGCGTGGGTTGGACGGCTCCAACCCGTGCATGCGCGATGACGTCATCAAAACCGCGCATGCGTGGGCCGTCATGCCCCTCAGCCGCTCCGCGGACTGATCCTGCTGGGCGGCGGAGGAACAAATAGTGCGCGGGTATCGGACCCGCTGCCCGCGATCGGTGCCCACCGATCGCAGGCCCATGCCATCCTTGGCACGGCCGCACCACGGCCGTGCCAATCGGTGCCATGGTTGTCCGGGACGGCACTTTACGGCCGTTTTCACGAACGGTGAGAGCAGGTGTGTTTGCGTTCGTGAAAACAGCCGTAAAGGCCTAGGAACTCGGCCCATCGGCCAGGGGAGAATCGCTGTTCGCCGTAAAAAACGGCAAGCAGCGATTCGTGTCGTGGGGCGGCCGTGGGGTGGGGGGGGGGGAGAATAGCGGGAGGTCGGGAAAAATGTCGGGAAGGCCCTCCCGCTATTCTCCGACCCATCGTGTGCAGCGGAGAATCGCGCCCTAAGTGTCTCCAAAACAAAAGAAATTCATGCTTTCACATTTACAACTGCAGAAAAGTAGCATGCAGCTGGTAAGGTAATCTTCTTCCTGGACTTTGGAGTGAGTAGCAATTGCCTTGTAATTCTTGGGGACCACTTATAAATATCAGCCACTTATTGAGATCAGGGGCGGAATTCTCCGACCCCCCCGCAGGGTCGGAGAATCGGCCAGGACCGGCATAAATCCTGCCCCCGCCATGGCCGGAATTCTCCGCCACCCGAGAATCGGCGGGGGCGGGAATCACGCCGCGCCGGTCGGCGGGCTCCCCGCGCTGGTCGGCGGGCCCCCCGCGGTGATTATCCGGCCCCGCGATGGGCCAAAGTCCCGCCGCTGTCAGGCCTCTCGCGCCGACGTGGTTTAAACCACCTCTGGTGCCAGAGGGAGGAGGCGGCGCAAGCGGGCCCCAGGATCCTGGGGGGGGGGAGGGGCGCTGGCCGATCTGACCCCAGGGGGTGCCCCCACGGTGGCCTGGCCCGCGATTGGGACCAACCGATCGGCAGGCGGGCCTGTGCCGTGGGGGCACTCTTTTTCTCCGCTACGGCCTCCACCATGGTGGAGGCGGAAGAGACCCCCTCCACCGCGCATGCGCCGGGGTGATATCAGCTGCCGTTGATGCTCCGGCACATGTGTGGGAAGGGGGCAGCCGTGGGGTACGCTGGTGGGAGGGTGGGTGGGGTTGGTGAGGGGGGTGTGGGTGGGGACCCAGCTGGCGATGGCCTTTCGGCCAGCCATGGCGCCGGTTGGCGGGGCGCCTAAGGCCGTTCACGCCAGTCGGCGGAGCGGGAGCCACTCCGGCGCGGGACTAGCCCCTAAAGGTGCGGAGAATTCCACACCTTTGGGGAGGCCCGACGCCGGAGTGGTTCTCGCCACTCCGGTATGCCGGGACCCCCCGCCTCGCTGGGTAGGGGAGAACCACGTCGGCGGGAGAGGCCTGACAGCGGCGGGACTTCGGCCCATCGTGGGCCAGAGAATCGCCGTCGGGGGCCCGCCGACCGGCGTGGCGTGGAGGAGGGTTGATGACGGCGGTTGCCCAAGGGGGGCCAGGGGAGGTGCAGGACATGGGCCGAAGACTGGCCTAGGAGGGGTTATAATTGATCCGGGGGGGGGAACCTGGTCGATCGCCGGGGTATGGTCACATGGAATGTTCAGGAGCCGAATGGGCCAGTCAAAAGAGCCCGTGTGTTCGGGCACTTGAGGCAACTGAAGGTGGACGTGGCCATGTTGCAGGAGACACATTGAAGGTGGGGATCAGATTAGGCTGAGGAAGGGATGGTTTGTGCAGTTGTTTCATTCGGGATTAGACTTCAAAACTTGACTTCGCTCCGGGGGGGGGGGGGGGGGGGGGGGGGGGGGGGGGGGGGGGGGGGGGCGCTGGATGGGGGCTTTAGGAGGTGGCAGTGGGCAGGGATCAGGAGATTTGGGGATCTCATCATTGAGGAGGGTTTCCCGAGCCTGGAGGAGGAGTTTGAGTAACTGGGTGGGAACGAATTTCAGTACCTGTAGGTACGGGACTTTGTCGAGAGGCAGGATCCATGCTTCCCTTGCCTTCCTCTAAGGGCACTACAGGATAAGATGATGTCAAAACAGGGGTTGGGGAGGGGTGGGTCTCGGAAATATATAAGGAATTGATGGAGTGGGAAGGGGTCCCAATCGGGGAGGTGAAGAGGACGCGGGAAGACGTGCTGGGGGTGGGGGTGGGGGGGGGGGGGGGGGGGAGTTGGAAGTCAGGCTATGGAAGAAGGCCCTGAAAAGAATCAATGCATCCTCGTCATGTGCCAGGCTTAGTCTCAGCCAGTTCAAGGTGGTCCACAGGGCTCATGTGACTGTGGCCTGGATGAGTAGGTTCTTTGAGGAGGTGGAGGATAGGTGCAAGGTGCGGGGGAAGTCCGGCGAATCATGTACATATGTTTTGGGCGTGTCCAAAGCTGAGGGGATTTTGGCAGGTGACTCCGAGTCCAGGGTCCAGAGGTGGCAATATTTGTAGTGTCGGAAGATCCGGCAGCCGGGGGGAGTGGGCAGGGAGAAAGGCCGACGTTTTGGCCTTTGCCTCCCTGGTGGCCCGGAGACGGATTTTTCCTGGATGGAGGGACTCGGAGCCTCCAATGGCGGGGGTGTGGGTCAGTGGCATGGCAGAGTTTCTCAGGCTAGACTAGATTATGTTTGCCTTAAGGGTTCAATACTCGGAAGTGGCAGCCGTTCATCGACTTCTTGAAGGAAAACTGACCATCAGCAGAAGGAGGGGAGGGGGGGGGAAGGGGAGGCATGGAAGTGGAGAATAAGGGTAAGGAATCTAATATATGGGTAGCCAGGTGTTAGGGCGGGGGGAAGTTGGGTATGTTACTGTGGGATTTTTGCATGTGTCGGACCGCTCTGCTATTTAGAATGTCGATATGTTAAAATGTTAAAATTATAAATGCCTCAATAAAAGGTTTCCTAATAAAACCCAGTTGTGGGGACAATGGGGAGAGCAGGAATGTCCACATATCATCGGATCCAGGGTGATGAGGAGAGGTAGGATGCAAAGGAATGGCAAGGCAGTGATTGTGTAGGAGAATGGGCTGGGTCTTGGTGTATATCAGGAGAAGGGTAGAAGGTGCTTAATGCGCCGGCAAATGTCACACACACCATATTGGAGCTGTCAATGTTGTTGCGCTGTTTGTAAAACCTCTCAAACATTCTATACGGAAGGGGTCTCTATTTGGGGAGAAGTTAATGCTTCATTTTTTGGGGCCAATTAAAGGGGCATCATATTAGTTATTAAGGCGAGGTATAGTGGCATTGTGGTATTGTCACTGGACGAGTAATCCAGAGATGAAGGGTAATGCTCTGAGGACCCAGGTCCGAATCCCACCATGGCAGATGGTGAAATTTGAATTCAATAAAAAAACAAAATCTGGAATTAATAGTCTAGTGATTACTGTGAAACCATTATTGATTGTCGTAAAAACCCATCTTGTCCTTCAGCGAAGGAAATCTGCCATTCCTACCCGGTCTGGCCTACGTGTGACTCCAGATCCACAGCAATGTGGTTGACTCTTAAATGCCCTTCATGAATAATTTTTTTTAAAAATAGTCCACTCCAAGGTGAACCAGGCTCAGCTGTGATCTTCTCTTAAAGTTCCCATGCCCAATAAATCAGCTTTGCTCTATGACTAATGGATTACCTTCCAGTGGAAACCTATCAAGGTCTAGAGCTGCCGTACATTGTGTGCTAATCAGCATATGCTGCTGTCAGAGGCAAGATTGAGGGGAGAGATGGTGGGATGGAGGTAAATGCCAAGAAAGAGCATGAGTTTAGGATAACAGCAAAGTTCCACCTCCAAATTATCATGAGTGATGAGGGTTTATACAGTAAGTCTTGCTGCGATGTCAGGGTGATGGCCTCCCAACAGAATCTCCAGGGCATTGCAGGCAGGGTAAATAGTATCTGAGAGCGGGTTCTCGCACATGGCTGCCATTACCCTGGTCAATGTGCAATGTCCCCATGCACATTCAGTTATGAGCAGGAGGAACACTCGTCTGTGGTTATTCAGGTTGTCCTTTACCTTGACGGGATGGAGTGGGGAGGCCATATCCAGATGGATGTCAGGCACAGGTCTTAGCTTGGTTTAGAGGCTCAGAGATGATGGTGAATCTATAAAGAATATGATAACTAGTTAGATCACTGCAGTTTGTTCACAGATTCACACACATTTGATGCAAGCTCCAGGGATCTTTGCCTTTTTACTGGCTCTGGGCACAGGAGGAGAAACATGTGCAGGTTTGCACTGGGCAAGGAGGAGTAATGGCCAGAGCAGCAAGAGACAGTGGAGGTCAGGATGCTGGCAACCAGGATCCAGTGCGAGAGTGAGCATTCGCCCAAACGCTGGGATATCGCAAGTGCCGCAGTTACCTGCAGATGAGCAAAAGGTTTGAGATGCCTCAGAGTGTCCTCTTTGGAATGTAATTGCTCACATATGCTATCTTTTCCATGAAGACTTGTGTTTACAAGGACTTGGAGGCAATCCCAAAGCCAGTGGCATCAAAAATCACCACGGCGGAAAAACCTCTTTGCAGGGCTTCACTGGGCACCTGTGCAGTATTTTTGAGTCGGACACACTAGTGCATCTCTTCAGGAGTGGGGTCCTTATGGAATAATACCCAGGTCGTTTAATGATGTCCAGAGCTCTCTGTTTGCAATTCCTTTGTGAGGTCCATTCCTCCCCTTCATAAGAGACTAGCAAGCAGAACAATCTTCCATGTGAGGTATCATAAATAAATGCATTCTTTCATGGGATGTGGGCATCTCTGGAAAGGCCAGCATTTTGTTGTCCATCCCTAATTCTCCTTGAATTGTCCAACCCACCCATAAGATTAGCCGAGTTCGAAGCTCATGCATATGCAATGAGCTCAATAGCACAGGATTACGGGATTGGGGTGTGGGTGCAGCCATACCAGCCCCAAGCAGGAATTAACCTAAATTTCACTCCCACCATCGAATTTACACTCCAGAGCAGAGGCACTGCCCTACCTGACATGCTTGTTCTCTTTTGATGTTAGTATGTTGTGAAGCTGTGCTGAGTGTTGCAGCACTGACTCATAGCTGCCAGGTGAATCACAGAAATAGGTTAAATTTCCCCTCTACTTACTGTCTGATCTGACCTGATGTGACCTGTGCTGAGTAGAAACATTTCAGCTGGAAACTACAGGTGAGGAAAACCTGAGGCTGAAGATCATGACAGGGTAGTCCCTAATGTCTCCTGTTGTTTGGCTACTGAAGGGATGAATGATGATTTAGGAACAGGATGTTCTCCTACATACTTGATAAAAAAGACAACGTGGTGAGATGAACAGGAGATAGTGAAATCAAAATAGCTGCAAATTCACTCACCAATTTTATACAATTGTGTATTATATGCTAAAACTTTATTTAAGAGACAGGAAAACACACATACAATATGTGATTTTATTCTGTATTGGTGCACTGGGGAAGTGTTTTTCAAACTTTTTTGCCTGGGACCCATTTTTACCCAACCCACGCTGGCCGACCTTTGCGACGCACGCTGCCTGAACTTTACAACCCACCATTTCCGCTTATATATATATGATCTTTTACTGTCACATGTATGAAGATACTGTGAAAAGCTCCTAGTCGCCATATTCTGGCGCCTGTTCGGGTAAGCTGGTACGGGAATTGAACCCGCGCTGCTGGCCTTGTTCTGCATTACAAACCAGCTGTCTAGCCCACTGAGCTAAACCGGCTGTGACAAGTGAGCCTGCTTGGTCGTCACAATCTCACTTGCTTTATCATTCAACGTTACATTTCTGCGGAGGACTTTTTAGATTTCACTGCATCCATTGAAAAAAATCAAGAGATTGTCCTCAACCTCGCCGTGAGTAGTCTTGAAACGCCTTTGAAGTTTTGAAGGTTTTCATTTTTAATTTGCCAGTATATCGCTGCATATGGCACACGTGAACATTGTATCCTGATTTGCATTGGCACAATTAATAACCCCATAGCTCAAGAAATCATCTTTATGCTGCTTTGTTCCTGTTTTCAGTTTCTTCTTCATGGGTTGTTCACTGGAGGCCCTGGAGCTGACACCAGCACTGCCGGCAGCAACAAAATGGAGGAATCCCTCTCACGCCCAGAGCACGTGACGTCAGTGCGTGGTGCAGGTGACCTGCTCTTTGCCATCGCTTCTGGAGAGAAGCCCCAGGAAGAGGCTGTCTGCCTCGGTGGGTTGCGGGCCTGTGTGCTGCTGAGGGGACATACATGCGCAGGACAGCCATCATTCTGAAAGCCATACGCGGCCAGCATTTCTAAAAGCCGGTCGCAGCCATTGGGCACCACTTCTCCCAATCGGGAATGCTGCGACCAATGGCCCTGCACCCATAAGACCATAAGACATAGGAGCAGAATTAGGCCGCTCGGCCCATCAAGTCTGCTCTCCATTCAATCATGGCTGATGTTTTCTCATCACCATTCTCCTGCCTTCTCCCCATAACCCCTGATCCTCTTATTAATCAACAGCCTATCTAACTCTGTCTTAAAGACACTCAATGATTTGCCCTCCACAGCCTTCTGCGGCAAAGAGTTCCACAGATTCACCACCCTCTGGCTGAAGAAATTCCTCCTCATCTCAGTTTTCAAGGATCGTCCCTTTAGTCTGAGATGGTGTCCTCTGGTTCTAGTTTTTCCTACAAGTGGAAACATCCTCTCCTTGTACACTCTATCCAGGCCTCGCAGTATCCTGTAAGTTTCAATAAGATCCCCCCCTCATCCTTCCAAACTCCAACGAGTACAGATCCAGATTCCACAACCGTTCCTCATATGACAAGTTCTTCATTCCAGGGATCATTCTTGTAACCTCCTCTGGACCCTTTCCAAGGCCAGCACATCCTTGCTTCTATATGGGGCCAAATCTGCTCACAATACTCCAAATGGGGTCTGACCAGAGCCTTATACAGCCTCAGAAGTACATCCCTGGTCCTGTATTCTAGCCCTCTTGACATGAATGCTAACATTGCATTTGCCTTCTTAACTGCCGACTGAACCTGCACATTAACCTTAAGAGAATCGTGAACAAGGACTCCCAAGTCCCTTTGTGCTTCTGATTTCCAAAGCATCTTCCCATTTAGAAAATAGTCTATGCCTAAATTTCTCCTTCCAAAGTGCATAACGTTACACTTTTCCACATTGTATTTCATTTGCCACTTCATTGCCCACTCTCCTAGCTTGTCCAAGTCCTTCTGCAGCCCCCTTGCTTCCTCAATACTACCTGTCCCTCAACAGGTCTTTGTATCATCTGCAAACTTAGCAACAGTGCCTTCAGTTCCTTCTTCCAGAACATTAATGTATATTGTGAAAAGTTGTGGTCCCAGCACAGACCCCTGAGGCACACCACTAGTCACCGGCTGCCATCCTGAAAAAGACCCCTTTATCCCCACTCTGCCTTCTGCCAGTCAGCCATCCTCTATCCATGCCAGGATCTTACCCTCAACACCATGGGCTCTTAACTTATTTAACAGTCTCCGATGGAACACCTTGTCAAAGACCTTCTGGAAATCTAAATAAATCACGTCCACTGGTTCTCCTTTGTCTAACTTCCTTGTTACCTCCTCAAAGAACTCTATCAGATTTGTCAGACACGACCTCCCTTTGACAAAGCCATGCTGACTCAGTCCTATTTTACCATGTACTTCTAAGTACTTTGCGATTTCATCTTTAATAACAGACTCTAAAATCTTACCAATGACTGAAGTCAAGCTAATCGGCCTATAATTTCCCGTCTTCTGCCTCCCTCCCTTCTTAAACCCTCCCAACACCTGCTCACGATCCAACCACAGGTTGTGACCCTGACTTGAAAATGACTGCACTAGACTGCAAAAAAACCCAGATTGCCCTTGAAGTTGCTTAGTGGTGTGGTTCTGACAGTTATAATAATTCTACCATGCACCCTGCCAAAGCGTTTATGTAAAGGGGAGCTACTGGGATGAGCAAGCCTTTCAGCCAAAAGCTGACTGTAGCATGCTGGAAAGGTGGGAGGAAGCCAGTTCCACATTACAGAAAGGGTCTATTATGTCTAGTAGTCACGATATGAGGCGATGCCATTGAACATTTAAAAAAGAATTGTACTCTTGTGCCAGCACTTGGCCTATCTGAGGAATTCTCCACCCTCCCATTACATCAGTACCAAGAGGAGCTCTGACCCTGGCCCACAACATAATTTTGAAAATTGATCTTTCCGATCAATACTTGCCATATGCAGATTCGGGATATGTTTATGGTCAGTGCAATGGATTCACAGTGAAGAACTTCGACTCCAGTATTTTATTTTTTGGAAAAAGTTGTTAATCCATTCCTCTCTCTACTGTTTCCAGTTTATATTAATACAACACATGAATGTGCGGGTTCATAGAAGTGAGGGAATATTGCAATTGTTATGAGGCAGTGCTGTCCAAACATGTATGCGTTTAGTCAATGAATAGCTGTGAAATATCACTCCAAGTACCAGTATGAGCTCATTGTCGGATGATGGAATCCGAAGGACTAATGTGTATTAAAGTTCAAAAATAGGAAAAGGTGTGAAGAGATTGAAATGATTAGTTCTTATGTGTTGCAAAACTGTGGAAAAGGCGACTGCAGGTTGGAAGACAAAACCAGAGGCAGAGCATGGGAAGTGTGAAATACATCACATTATGACGGATCCAGCATCCAAATTAATGATTGGCAGGCTTTAAGATCTAGTGTGTCAGCAATACATTAATGTGACAATAATAACCAATTGGAAACCCAGAAACGCTACAAATCTCTCAACCACTTGTTGTTCACTTTGTACAAAAGGAACAACAGTGCATACATTTTCTTTGAATCTGTACATGAGACCTTTTAAAACAACTCAGCAGATCTCCTTCAGCTCAGTCAACAAATATGCATCTTTGACTTTGTCTATATACGTGTTTCTGGATCCCACCTCTTCATTGGCCTGAGGAAGGAGCTGAGCTCCGAAAGCTAGTGATTCAAAACAAACCTGTTGGACTTTAACCTGGTGTTGTAAGACTTTTTAATGTGCTCACCCCAGTCCAATGCCGGCATCTCCACAATAAATATGCTGTCAGGTGAGGAACAGCATCATACAAACCTAGAACATCCCACGTTTCATGGAACCAGAACACCACAGCAGAAGGACTTTCATGTCCATACTGGCTCTCCTAAGGAACAGTTCATGTACTGCCATTTCTCATCTTCTCCCCATCTCCCTGAACATTCCTCCCTTTCAGATATTTAGAAAATTCAGAAGATGTAGAAAAATCTACGTCACGTAAGGCCTGTCTAGCCCAGCTGAGAAACAAGTCACCCAGCCTAATCCTGTTTTCTAGTGCTTGGTCTGTAATGCTGGAGGTTACGAGACTCTCACTTTAGTGTTTCACCTCCAGACTCCATTCAGTAAGGTGAAGCACTACAATTTACCAAAGCGACCAGACAAAAAATAAATCTAGGCTCCTAAAGTAGATGGTTATCTAATTATTTTTGCTAGATACATGTGTGCGCCAGGTGATGACGCCGCCCTGTTAAAAACTCACTGTCTTGGTTATCCCATCAACAATTTGGAGGGTAGCTGATCCCTATGGAAATATACCCTCGAGTGAGTCCATGCCCTGCGGTGCATTGGCCAGAGATTTGAAGTCAAAAAGGGGTTAAAAATAAATCACTGTATTTTAGTGGTCAACTGGATAGAAAGGCAAAAGGGTTAAAACTGCACTGTGTACTATTAGGAATGAATATTTGAATAGATTCAAATGCAATTCCTCGGTTGACTATTTTAATAAATTCAATCAAACTCAAATGCTTTATAGTTCCTTCGGAATTAAAATATGTGCATGCCTAAGTATTTGTATTTATTTGCGTGTAAAAGTAAGGTTCATAAAATTTAAGCTTTAACGTTAACCTCAGTCCGCAAAGTCCTGGATCAGTGGTAAATAGATTCTTAAGGAAAGACTAGCTTTCAGCATCTCCAGTTCTCAATGTAGTTTGATGCTGCTGCAATGTGCTGGTTCAGAGAACTAATGCAGTCTACTGTGCAATAATATGTCAAAGGTTTTACTTGCCTGAGGCTGATGCAGAACCATATATAATATGCTTTATGCTACTTTTGAAAACTAGAATATTTTCTCCAGCGTTGTTCTTATCTAAATGTGGCACAAACATAGTATTTGGAAATAATGGCATGAAATTATGTCAAAATGTTTAATAGATATATAAATATTCTTGTCAGAAACAGTCTCCAATTACTGTCGTCCACTAAGGTAATTTTATTGGCATTTTTAGTTTGTGACTCTCTTTGACTGACCCATATACGCCCAAGAACACGTCTTTAAAATATCTTTTTTTTGTAAAAAAACCCAGAGCTTCTCTCAGTCACATTTCAAGATTGATTAAACTATTGCAGCTCATAAAATGATTCTGACTTTCCATGGCTTTACCATTTCTGATAGTGTCTAAAACACAGACTTTGCTGTGCTTTCTTTTGTAACAGTGGCAGAGTTTCATAGAAAGGGATGATCGAAACCTCCTGCAAGTCAAAGCTCCTTTCAGTCACAGTCATACTGTTGTGCACACAAATTGGCTGGTTGAAAGAATATAAAGAATCAAAACTTGCCCGTCCTTATTAAGTGAGCTTCACTAGTTTGCGGTCAAGTTTACAGCTGGAGAGTTGAGCGGCTATTATGTATTCTACTTTGCAGAGGGGAAATTGGCAGAACCAGCACCCGCTCCTTGCCCCTCACCCTGCCACACTCACTTCCTGATAAACAACGATGAGCACTTTGCCTGGGGACGTGTCCAAGTCTCATATTGTCCTGCCAGTGTTCTACATTGTGGCACTGGGGCAGCTGAAATTAAGAAAATGAATACATTTGTTTGAAAATGTAATACATGTTTCTGAAGAAGAGGTGCACACCAAATCAAGCCTTTTCCTTATTTAGATCACCTCCAAGATCTGATTGAGCAGCATTACTTCACTCATGAAAAGAATAATAGATTTGCCATCTTTGCAAAGAGCCATTCAACATTTTCCTTAAAATTAATTTGTTTTATGACCTATTGCAGGTTATTCCATACTGCAGTCGATTATGGAAAAAGCAGGCCAGAATGGCTGGCAAGTCAGCGCTATCTGTATTGAGAACTTCAATGATGCTAGCTACCGACGCCTTTTAGAAGACCTGGAACGAAAACAGGAAAAGAGATTTGTCGTAGATTGTGAAGTCGAGAGGCTCCACAACATTATGGAGCAGGTAATGCTATTGGTTTCAAATGAATATCAGTCATACGTTCCTCATCTAAAGCTCATAATTTAATGCTGTAGAAATGTAGACAAAAGAATCTGCACTTGGATAACTAATCACTTCTGAACATTAAAGTTCTTGTTGGTAAAACACATTTTTTAGATTGCAATAGGACTTGAACAGCAAAATCAAAGCTAGAATAAGATTAGCATTGATCAATCTATTCTGAGAATACTGTGGAATTGTACAGAAGAAAGCATGTTCATATTTTGAAAAATGAAAAGGTCACTAGGTATCTACAGAAGCAGAAGGAATCGAGTTGTGACGTTATCTTTCTATCTGCTGGAAGTCCATCTGTGAATATCAATTGCCACCTCATTAAGTTAAGGTGCCTGTCATATTCAAAATGTTTGAGCAGCTTCTTCTCACCAGACAATATATGCATTGTTTTGAAAGCACTCTGCTTCTTATTAATGTACAAGTATTGAATTTTAACCCAATTTGACAAGTTGCTGGCATGCATCAATCAGTGGGATTCACTAAAAATTGGTACAAATAAATCTCGTGGCATTGCAGACAGTCTGACTACAACACTGAGCACATTTTACTTGCAGACATATTAGACTGGGGCCTGATGTGTCAAAACATTCAAGCCTTTGGGTATTATACACACACCTATCTTTTGCTGCAATGCTGCAGTTTTGTGATATGATGAAAAGAGCTTTTTGTACCTAAATAAAAGAGTTTCATTTCGCAGTTAAATTTATCTCAAAGCCAATGACAGATCCCAGATCTTTGACCTGCTGATTTTTCATCGCAAGTTAATAAAAAAGCAATGGAGTAATTTTGACTAGAGTATAAAACAGGTGATTCTGATTCAGCCCACCCATTATACAGCGTTCTCAATTTTCAGGAAGGTTTCGGGAGAAAATTCCAAATGTGGGTTCTAGGCTGTTGAAGTAATGATTGTCAAATGGTGGGGGAGGGGCTCAGGAGGAAAGGCACAGGAAACCCAAAATCCGAGGAATTGAGAGTTCAAGTTTGGGAATGAATATGGAGCCTGAGGAGATGATAGAGATAGAAAGATATTCAGAGAGAAATGTAAGAATTTTATATTTGAGATGTTGGGGGTGGAGGGGGGCTGAGAAGTTAATTTTGGTCAGGGGAAGCAGTTCCAAAGGGCTTGGTGTGAGACAAGATATGAGCATAGACTTTTGGATTCATTATAATTTGCTGAGAATGGTGGACAAAAGGCCAGCCCGCAAAGCATTGAAATTGTTGAGTCTGCAGGTTTGAATAAAATACATGAGGTTTTGAAAAGTCAAGCTTCAGCCTGACACAATATCAGAGATGATATTAAACCAATTGCAAGGATATGGAATTTGTAGTAGGGACCTTTTATGGGGCATTTTTTATGGGCCAAGGTTTAGAGAACACCAAAGTATATCATGGAGTTCACATGACCTATAACTTTTAATAGATTTTGGTTATGAGGAGCACAAGGGCCCACTGTCCAAATGTAATGCAACAGAGACCGTAAGTATTTAAAAAAAAAACAATGTTTATTCTATGAATCCAGTTAACATTTTAGAAGCACAGTAAACATCTTATCAACTACCAACACAAATATCCCCCAAAGATACAGTATTCTATAAGTAACCCATAGTAACTTTCCTAACAACATCCATAAGCCAAACACCCTTCTTTCCAACAAAATCAGTAGGTTTGCATTCCTTACAGAAACAGATATTATTTTGAAATTATCAAGTAATCTGGAGACATTCTTTTGCATGCAGAGAAAGAGACCAAAATACACCTTCTTGGCTTGAATGCAGCTCCCCAACTGAAAACCAAAAGTAAAACTCAGAGCCACAAACAGCTTCCTGCTCAAAGCGAAAGTAAAACGCAGAACCAGAGCCCAGCTCCACCCATACAATGACATCACTGCAGCCACTTGAGAAGACAAACATTTCTTAAAGTGACATTCCCATGACACTTTGAAGGAGTCCACACCGAGTAGTTCAAAGAAACTTAGTTTATTTACAATATCAATTATATACCTCACATGGCAGATCCCAAATAGGTCTACCTGTCAGTGCCAAACTGGCCGGCTTTATAAACCCTCCAACTATACAGTGTTCAGATGTTGTCCACCCCTTAACGGGGGAGCTCATACTATGCAAGTTTCAAGGGAAGTTAATTTTTCCCACCCCGTAAGATCTCTGAGGGTTAAAACAGGCCAAAGACAATAGATTCCCTCTTCCCAATATTTAGCTCCAGAAATCTGCAGTTCATGCAAGATTGAATGTTAGACACACAGTCTGACAACACAGGTCATGGTTATGGGTAGAATGAAAAAGAGCTGGTAAAAAGATGGACTTGGGTTTTGTTGTCTTAAATCTCCCTATGAATGATGACCTGAAGGTGCGCTACTTAAAGGAGGAAGAGGGAGGAGCTAAGGATAAATCCTTGTGGAAATCTAGACCTAGCAGTATAGACAGTAAAAAGAGAATCTATTGCTGGAATGGCAACTGTGAAACCAAGTGAGGGCACTTGTATTGACAATGGGGTGGATGCTTTGACAATGGAGTGGATGCATTGGAGTGGGATGGTGCCATCCAAATATGTCAAAACTTGCAGAATGATAAAAGGTGAAGGGAGTATAAAACTCCTGACAGTTCCCATTCCAATACCCCATTCCTAATAATACAGCCATTATTTTCCTTGAAACTTTCAATTGCTTCACTCCAAATATACCTATATCCCATTGAATTCCTCCACTCAGATATTTCAGATAAACCTCCTGTTGAGATAGTTTATTAACATAGCTTTTATTAGGAATTCAGTCCTTGTATTTCACCACCACATGAAAGAAATTCTTCAAATTGCTACTCTTGCTTGTAAACTGCCATTGCCCTCGGAACATATGCAAAAATGAGACCTTAAGCATGGCACCATGATTATATTATCCCTTATTTTTCAATTGATTTCAAAAGTATGTTTTCTTATCCTGCAGTATCAATTAATTTTACTCATTTGCAAACTTTTAATTTTACTTACTCTACATTTTATTTAAAAATCAGTGATCATATGTATCTGGTATTCCAATAATTTTAGGCACCATGCTGCTAACATTGGTACTGATTGCTACACTTACAGCCATGTTATACAACAATAAGTTGTACCTAAAAACAAGAGTGATCCTCATTTCATTTAATGAGCTTAAAACCATTAAATGAGTGCTGATGATTAGGAATGACCACCTACAGCATTGGGTAATGATAGCTATCACCTTGTACTGTATGGGTGATGATGACTATTAGCATTAAACATTTGAATCTATTAGACTTTCACGTGGGAAGTATGCATTTCATCTGTATTATTACACTGGCATTAAAAGTGCTAATTCTGATAGCAGCAATGCTGCTCGTGCTCTGAAATTTGTGAGAAACATTAACAAGGTGATTTCAGAACATTTCTGGTCACCATACGCTCCAGGGAGGCTTCTAAAGTGGTTGTGCAATATAAACAGCACACAATAGCAAGTGGAGCCTCGTTAGACAGGAGTACAACATCAAGAGCTGGTAAATTGTGTCAGCTGACCTCTGCGCCTGAGTTTGTGGTCCATGCTCCCAATGAGAGAGACCTAAGGGGAGATCAGGGTCTCCGAGGGACGGGGAGGTCAGAGGTCTTTGAGGGATCATCAGATATTAATCGGAAGGGTGGGTGTGGTGTGTTCAATGACAGATAATTGCCCAGATAGGCCTGGTAAATCCAGCAGGTAAACGAAGAGGCACTCTACAACAACAACTTTAACTTGCAGAGCACTTTTATGTGATGAAATGTCTCAAGGCACTTTACAGGAGCATTATAAAACAAAATATGGCACAGAGGCTTGGTCAAGAAGGTGAATTTCATGGAGGGGAGTAAAATAGAGAGGCAGACAATGTAGGACGGGATTTCCATGGCTTGGGGCCTAGGCAACTTAAAGTACAACAACTGAAAACTGGGTTTCGCAAGAAGTAGGAATTAGATAAACGTAGATATCTCCGAAGGTTTGGTGGTGGGGGGTGGGGGGGGAGTGCTATGAGATAACAGGGATAAGGAGGTGTAAGGCCATGGAGGGTCAGAATAAGATGTTGCTTGACCAGAAGCCAAGGTAGGTTCGTAAGCACAGAGATGATATGGAAATGGGACTTGGTGCAAGTTAAGGCATGGGCAGCAGTGATTAGGATGGCCTCAGGTTTACGGAGGGGAGAATGTGGGAGACCTGCCAGGAGTGGATTAGCAAAGTCATAATGAAGTCATGACTGATGGCTTCAACAGCAGATGAGCTGAGGCAGGGAAAACACCGGACTATGTTACAGAGGCAATTGATAGTACGGATGGCATGAATATGAGGTTGGAAGCTCATCTCGAGATCAAATATGACCAAGGTTGCAAACAGATGGGCTTAATCGCAGCGTGTTGTCAGGGAGAAATGGAGTTGGCAGCTAGGGAACAGTTCGGATTGGGGCACAGAAACAATTGTTTCAGTCTTCCCAATATTTAATTGGAGGAAATTACTGCTGATCCAGTCCTGAACATCGGATAAGAAGTCTGGTAATTCGGCAACAGTGAGGAGGAGTCGGGTGAGGAGGCGACGAGGCAGAGCATACATGTGAAAATAAATGCTGTGCCTTCGGATGATGTCACCAAGGCGTAGAAAGTAGTTGAGAAATAAGAGGTGGTCAATGAAGATCCTTGTGGGATACCACAGGTAACTGAGAGAACAAGAAGATAAGCCAATGGAAGTGATTCTCTCACTATGATGAGATAGATCAATATGGAACAAAGTGAGATCAGCTTCACACAGTTGGACAACAGTGGCGAGGTGTTAGTGGAAGATGACGTGGTAAATTGTGTCAAAGGCTGCAGGCAGGCCGAGAAGGGCGAGGAGGGAAAATTTACCTTTGTCACAGTCACATAGGATGTCATTCAGTGCTGTGACAGGGGCAGAAACCTGATTGATTCCCATCCTGGATCCAGCAGTGCTCGCCTGAGTTTATCTTTCAGATTTGCCAAGACATGGGAAACCTGCCTATAAATGGTTAAATTTCAGACTGGGACTTACAATGAGGCTCACATCCTCATTTTAATATTTAAAGTGTCAACCAGCCTCCTTGGAGCTGTCTGCACCTCCCCCCCCCCCCCCCCCCCCCCCCACCACCACCCTCCTACCTATTGTTTAAAAACCTCCCAACCAACCTCAACCTGTCGATTCTCTGAAATTCCACCCCAGCAACCTCCCCAAAATGTTTTAACATGGGTTAGATTGAACTGATTAACTTGAAAGCATTTAGGGGACAATGGACGCATTAAACACTAGCCAGGCTGATGGGAACATACAGAGCAGTTATTTATGCCTCGTAAAATCATAAAAACAACAGAGAAATGGCTGTTCTCCATTTGTGGATGGAAGGTGCATGTGACTCATTCAGAAAAAGCAACTTCAATATGAGATAAGCAGGGGAAACATGTAACTAATGCTATCATAAACTAAAGAACCACCAGCGCAGAATCTATCAGGAATTATTTTTAATGCCATGATAAATTGGATCTCAGATACTTGTGAGCAAATTGCTAAACGGATATAAAAATGAAAGAGAGCAAGTAAATCAGCTCCTCGTCTTTTGGAGCAACTCCAAACATAAAACCCACCAGTGAGATAGCAAATTCTGCTGAATGAAAACATTTTCTGTTTATTGTGAATTCATTAAAGCTGAATGAGCATCTGCTGATCATGGGATGCATTTTAATTCTGCGTATTCCAGGACCTAACTGCACAATCAAGCATGCTTTCCAATTGTGTGCAGCTAATAGCTTGTTTGCCACTGCAGTGGTTAAAGGAATTAAACTGAGATGCACAAAAAAAGATGATATCATTCAAAGGATTAGGCTGTGTTGCCAATGTTGATAAGAGGCTTCCTCTCACTGGATTCATTGTCCCTTTTGAGAATAGACATCCTGGAAATCGGACACAGATGTGTGTTCATGTGCCTTTCAGCACTGATTCGATCCCTCATGTTGAGAACTTAATTTCCAAGTTTAACCAAACCCAGCTTATGCTTTTACTTTACTTGATATTAGGATAGCTTTTGACCTTGCCTGATGGTATAGAACAGGTGACAGTGAATCAGCAAAACATCTCCCTCATTTCTATTTCCACTCATTTTCATTTCCATTAGAATAGATCAATGGGGTGATGTCAAATGCATTGCCGATTCACTAGGAACCCATTTTGTACTATTGACGTAGAACAATTTCACCCACAGTAATCTTTCTTTCAGCAATGTAAAGGGCTCCAAAAAGCAGAAACAAGTTAAGTCATAAAAGTCGGGGCAGCAGGGTAGCATGGTGGTTAGCATAAATGCTTCACAGCTCCAGGGTCCCAGGTTCGATTCCCGGCTGGGTCACTGTCTGTGTGGAGTCTGCACGTCCTCCCCCTGTGTGCGTGGGTTTCCTCCGGGTGCTCCGGTTTCCTCCCACAGTCCAAAGATGTGCGGGTTAGGTGGATTGGCCATGCTAAATTGCCCGTAGTGTCCTAATAAAAGTAAGGTTAAGGGGGGGGTTGTTGGGTTACAGGTATGGGGTGGATACGGGGTTTGAGTAGGGTGATCATGGCTCGGCACAACATTGAGGGCCGAAGGGCTTGTTCTGTGCTGTACTGTTCTATGTTCTATGTTCTATGAAATATTGGTAATGGTTTCCAGCCAACAACATACTTACAGCCAGATTGATATTTACTGCACAGGGCACTGGCTGTAACAGAACAATTTGCGTTGGCTCATTTACTGGTTTTAATGTTTATCTTCCAGTCATGCTTCTTCCATATTTACATTTCATTTCTATCTTCCACTGGTGTCATGAAGCTTTTTTACACAAGGCCCATGCCTCCTCTTACAATGGTGAAGTAATATGGTTTCTGGTGCTGTGAAGGTCCTCCTGGTCTCCTGTGTAACTGTGGGAGAATTTCAAGGCCTGAAGCTTTTACTATTTTGGATGGGATTCTTCAGCCTTGCCCACACAGTGACTGTAATCAGACCGTTCTCAACCATCTGAGGTCAATGGATCTTTACATGGTCCGCGTCCTTTTACTTTACTTGGTGGGCAGCACGGTAGCATGGTGGTTAGCATCAATGCTTCACAGCTCCAGGGTCCCAGGTTCGATTCCCGGCTGGGTCACTGTCTGTGTGGAGTCTGCACGTCCTCCCCGTGTCTGTGTGGGTTTCCTCTGGGTGCTCCGGTTTCCTCCCACAGTCCAAAGATGTGCGGGTTAGGTGGATTGGCCATGCTAAATTGCCCTTAGTGTCCTAAAAAAATAATGTTAATGGGGGTTGTTGGGTTACTGGTATAGGGTGGATACGTGGGTTTGAGTAGGGTGATCATTGCTCGGCACAACATTGAGGGCCGAAGGGCCTGTTCTGTGCTGTACTGTTCTAATTCTAATTCTAATCCCTCCCGTGACAACCTCTTCCCCGTTCACTTCCACTCAATCACCCGTGCCACCAGTGCGATTTCACACTGGTGCAATACGCCTGGACCAATATGGCATGAACATGTTAGGTCTTACCTGAAGAAGGTCTGGGCAACCTGTGGAAATCAGAAGATGGAACCATCCAGAAACTGTGGAGCCGGGTGGATCACATGCAATGGTGGGTGGGCGGAGCATCAGCCACATGGATTCAAGCTGCAGGTGGATGGTTGCAGGAGGTAATGTTGTGTGATGATGGTCTGATGATGGTGTGATGATCCCCGATTAGACGGGGAGGTGAGGAATGAACAGGTGGGGCGAGAGAGGAGGCCTAGAAGGAGAGGTTGGGGCTGGTAGAGGGAAGAGAGAGATGCTGTGGGGGTCATGGAATTGTGAGGTGGTATGTAGTTGGAGGGTGGGAAGGGTCCTACTGGATTGTGGGTGGGGTAGGTGGTGCAGAGGTGTGATCAGGCATGGGAGGATGTGCAGATGTGAATGGGCATGGGGTGCTATGCTCATATGAACAGGCTTGGGGTGATAGATGTGCCAATGTTCATGGGCAAGCGGGGGAAGAAGGGAAAGGGGTTCAGATGGATCTGTCTGTGGTGTGAAATGATGAGTGCTAGTGGGGCATACTGATGGAATTGGTGTTAGGAAAGGATGGTGAAGTTTAGAAGGGGCAGTGGGAGCACAAAGGTAATGACAACCATGGATGCTCGCAACAATGTATAGCCTCATGGTGGGAATCTTGAGACGCTGAATGGGAATTGGATCATTGGGGGTGGGCAGAGATACAGGTCAGCTCAAGCAGACAACTGAAGGGGAACTCCAGTCTATAGTACTGACAATGCACGGAGTTTAGAACAGATGAGTGTGTAAAGGGCAAAT
The DNA here is from genome assembly GCF_902713615.1 of Scyliorhinus canicula. Taxonomy (NCBI): domain Eukaryota; kingdom Metazoa; phylum Chordata; class Chondrichthyes; order Carcharhiniformes; family Scyliorhinidae; genus Scyliorhinus; species Scyliorhinus canicula. Next base: position 62,448,723 of record NC_052159.1, on the reverse strand, counting down.
GCTCAGTGTGTGTAAGAGATTTCTTGCACGTGGTTTGCAAGGTCCTTGGCAAGTACCCTTGCCTCCCTGCACAAGCTTCATTCCGGGGGACAGAGGCCCATCCTGGGATGTCCCGCTGAAGATAATGGACTGGGGGTAGCGTAGGGTGGTAGGTTTAAAGGCTAAATAGGGAAAACACATCAAATCAGTCCTCATTAAAGTGCAAGTGTAATCTATTTACAAAAGTTTATAATATTAGCAATCATATGTAAAATTAAAACTTTTTACTCCTGCATTCCCTACCATCTGCAGCAGGGATAGAGGCAGCCTGCTGACCATGTATCCATGTTGTCTTGGCTGACCTTGGTGGATGTCCTCTGGAGACCCAAGGTCTAAAGGCCCCAGTTTACTTTGGTTGTCTTGCTGTGGGGCAGCTGCTCCCTCTGCGATCACGGAGGACAAAGCTGAAGGGTTCACAGGCAAGGGCCATTCTGAAGGGCTGGACACCCTCAGAAAGTCCAGAGTGGAAGCCCCCGTGGTATCCAATATTTGTTCCTCCACCGTTGGGTCCTCTAGGAACCCTTTCTCACTCCTTGACGGGAAGCGGAACCTGGAGGAGGAGATGCCCCATCCCCTTCTTGCGTTGCCACTCCATAGCTACCCATGACTATATAGATGGTGTAGTCAGCTTCAGCAGAAATTGGGCTTTTTGCGGGACCAGGGTCTCCATTGCACCTCCCGCGTTTCCCATGGGGACCTCGATACGTGTACATATCAGCACCACTTCATCATAGAGCAGATGGACAGACTCCTCTGCCTCATATGGCTCTCCATCGAGGTCCTCCGACACCTCTGCCTGATGTTGCCCCGCCTCCTGCAGTTTCCTCAGCATCTTTTGCAGGAAACTATACCAGAGGTATGTTATCCAACTTGGACATCACAGATGCCTCTTCCCCAGAGGTTCTCCGAGGGCCAGTGAGCTTGACTGATCCTTTCCCTTTCTGCTGTGAGCTCGTGTCTGAGTAGTGGATGCCCCTCCTGGTCTCCACCGTAATGAGCAGCCCTTTGAGATATGGATCATTGAATCTGGAGGCTGGAGCCCCCAGGGATCAGCAGGCCATCTCTTTCTTCAAGAGTGGGTATGTCGATGACCAGGCACCATCCATCCCACCCTGCCAAAATGAAACGTTGGGAAATCTCCGACTGTATAATTAACTAGGCCAGCATCACGCAATTCGGCACAAATTCCAACTAACCTAAGCAGCATGAAACACTCCTTGTTCCTGCCCTTGCCACAGGAATTAAGCCAAAAATAGAAAAGTCCAACCTTCAAAACAAAATCCAGATTGGCAATACAGAGGTGTGAGAATCATAGAATTCCTACAGTACAGAAATTGGCCATTCAGCCCATCGAGTCTGCGGCAACTCTCTGAAAGAGTATCCTAGCTCGGCCCAAACCTCCGACCTATCCCCATCGTCCCACCTAACTTTTGTACATTTCAGGGAAATTTAGCATGGCTAATCCACCTAACCTGCACATCTTTGGATTGTGGGAGGAAACTGGAGTGCCTGGAGACATGGGAGAACATGCAAATTGCACACAGACAGTCACCCAAGGTCGGAATTGAACCTGGGTTCCTGGAGCTATGAGGCAGCAGTGCTAGCCACTGTGCCACCCCAAGGCCTTGGGCAGGATTTACCCACCGCCCTGCCGCATGCTTTTTGATGGAGGAGGAGGCCCGCTGACAGGATCTACTGGTCCTGTCGTTGTCAATGGGATTTCCCGTTGACTGCATCCTTCGTTGCGGGAAACCCGTGTGCCGATGTGGGACTGAACAGCCGGTAAATCCCACCCCATCTACCCTTTCAGATAGATGTAAAAGTTCCAGAGGGGTCCTGTTCAAAGAAAAGCAGGGAAGTGTTCCCAGTGTCCTGGTAAACATTTATGCTTCAATCAAGCAAAAACTAAAACAGATCATCTGGTCATTTATTAAATTGTGGTTTGTGGGAGCTTCTTGGGCACAAAGTGGCTGCTTAGTTTCCTACATTTACATCAGTGATCGCATTTCAAAATTACTACACTGACTATAAAAGACTATTGCGGCAAACTGAGGTCATAGAGGATACTTTATTGATGTAATTATTTTTGCTTGTTTGTCCCTTCGTTATCACATTGGAGCAGTATCCTAACCCGGAGCTGTGTTATTGCAGCCTCCTATTATATGATACATGATGCAACATGATTCAAGTGATTGCAGCATATGGGAAATAAATGCAACTAATGAATGAAGTGTGTGCCCTATTTTTGTATTTTGGCCTGGAATTTCATAGCGAGACGGGTAGCAGGAGTCAGCAAGTTTCTGGCTCGGGCTGCCCGACTCTGGAGGAGGCGGCTGCAAAGGTGGGATCTTCATTGTTGGGGCTGGTATGTGTGGGCTGCAGTCTGTCTAGCACACCCAGGAAAAACTTTGGAGACCACCATAGGATCTGCGAGGGGGGTGGGGGAGCTATTTAAAATGCCCATCTGGGTGTTGTGCGTGTTTGTTCCAGTTAGCATAAAAACACAAACATCTTCCACCCTTCAAATACTCCCAATGCCCCATCCATGCCAACTCATGCCACCTACCCATCCCAAGAGCCCCTATGCCAAATACTGCCCTTCAACACACCCACCACGCCACAGCTCCTCATGCCCCTTATGCTAGGCTGTGGCATTTCTAGGCCCATTGACCCACAAGAAAAAAACCCTGGAGTGACAGTTGGATGTGCAAAAAAAGCTTTGAGAAAGTTTAATTCATTCACAACTTTCCCCTATGCTGAAAAATAAGTCCTTCTGTTACAAGCTAATACAGGTGTCAATCACAGAGAGTCTTTAAAATATCAATACCAAAAACCACAAACCCTTGACAAAACTTTGGGCGGAATTCTCCGCTCCCGCAATGAATCGGGAAGGCCGTCGTGAACTCGGCCGGGTTTCACGACGACCTCGGAGGCCGCTCCTCGCACATTATGCAGCTCACTCGGAGGGCTAGAAGCGGCGCTCCATAACTCTCGGCCGCCGGGCCTTGACCCTTGCGCCAAGGCGGCACGCCGAGAATGACGCGACGGCGGCGCCTAAGTGACGTCAGCTGCGCATGCGCAGGTTGGCCGGCTCTAACCCGCGCATGCGGTTGCCGACTTCCCCTCTGCTGCCCCGCAAGACGTGGCAGCTTGATCTTGCGGGGTGGCGGAGGGGAAAGAGTGCATCGCTTTGAGACGCCGGCCCGACGATCGGTGGGCACCGATCGTGGGCCAGTCCCATCCCGAGCACGGCCGTGGTGCTCACTCCCCTCTCCGTCCCCACAAGCTTCAAACGAGCATTTGGCGCCCATGTTCACGACGGCAGCGACCAGGTGTGGTTGCCGCCGTCGTGAACCGCTCAGGAACGGCTGGCTGCTCGGCCCATCCGGGCCTGAGAATCGCTGGTCGCTGTGAAAAACGGCGTGCGGCGATTCTTCTGAGCGGGGGGTGGGAGAATCGCGGGGGGGGGCAGGAGGGTGTGTCGTGAGTCGCCCGGCCCTCCCACGATTCTCCCACCCTGCATGGGGAGCGGAGAATCGTGCCCTTTGTATTTTGAAAACAAATGTTATGACAGCAAGCAACAAATGTGCCTGTACAAAGTGGCTGACTTGTCATGCGGGTACCTTGATTAATGACATGGTTGGCAATTCAAGAGGTGCCAATTGTGTTTGGCAAGTGGTACAATGAGGGATTCAGAATGAGACAAAATATTTCAGGTCAGCAGTTATACCAGACCAGTCAACAACCCCATTCCCTCCCAGTGGATCTGCAAGGTTTTGCTCTCCAATCCCACTGGCTGCATGGAACAACACTCCATTAACATTGGTGGACTGGCACAAATACTTTCTCTGTCATTGAGATGGCCCCTCGCTATAACTTGGAATGGGATGTTAATGAGGCAAAATATGTCAATGAAAGCCCTGATCGGTGACCTCTGACACAGAGTGAGGCTTCCAGAATATTGATCCCAAGACATTTGTTACTAATATATTGTGCTGTTGGTTCACTGGTTTAAACAACATTATTGTTGAGGGTAGTATCATTCTAAATATGCATTCTGATTATCCAGTCCACATCATCTGATTTTCACTTGTTTTCCTCACACTTTATGACAAAAACAAATCCAAAATAGCTTTCATCTCCTGATCATTTTTAATTGTAATGTTCCCCTTCACAAGCTGGAAAAAGGCAGCTGATTCCAGTTGCATCAGGCTTCACTACCCATCTTTCCTTCAGATTTATTCATTTGTGAGAAATCTGTCTATATCCAGAGGGTCAAAATTATCAAAAGGATCATTGTCATGGTGAATGTATTAACCTGTGCAGCTCCTTCTAAAGAAACAATTACTGGTTTATATGTGAAATATTATCAGAAATAATTCATATTCCTTTTTTTAAAACTCACATTTCCCTTACTGGATATGGTATGTTTTGCATGCATCAGAAGATAAGCAGGCAGGAACAGCTGAGCCCAACCAAGTTATACTGCAGTGTTGGCCTCTCTATTTCTTCTCCACCCCCCCCCCCCCCCCCCCCCCCCACCCTGCCCCGCCACAACCCCCCTACAAGTTAGGCACGTAAACTGCCAGTGAAATAATCATGGATGCAGCGGCAAAGATGGGATCAATACAACAATAAAATGATCGTGGAGGATAATTAACAAAGCCATCAACATTGCAGAATAGTAGGAGCGACATTTATAATCAGTAACAGTGACACAGATTGCAAATCCATTGAAGCATATGGATCTGTGTTCAAATAGGTCATGTTTTTAAACAGGAATGAGAGCTGAATGACATTTGGAAGGTCTGCAATTAATCCAACTGATATGGATCATTCTGGAAAGAGCAAAGGCCAAAAGGATAAAGTTAGGCCGCACAAACCTTATTGGAGAAAACAGTGGCCAGAATTCTCTGGCCGTTGCGACTCATTTTTCCCACCGGCAGTGCATCCTTGCCTGCCGGATTCCAGGCAGCGTGGGGTAGTTTCAATGGGAAACTCTGTTGGCAAGCGACGCTGGTATAGAATCCCTTCAACAACAAATGGCACAGGGCTGGGGAAACGGAGAATCCAGCCCTGTGTATGAAAAACATAAGAATAAAATAAACATTCTTTAGCGATATCAACTTTGGTCAGAAATGTGCTGGTTAACAGTCTCGGAGATGGCTCACTCATTTAGAGGAGCAAAAGAGCTTCTCGAGCCAAGGGGTTACTCTGATGGGGAAAGAGCTTGAGGCCCTCATCGGTTTGAAGAAAGGAATAACATTTCTAATAATCCCCTGCCGGGAAACCAAACACCGGTTTTCTAAGGTAAACAGCCCGTCTGGAGTTGTTTACTTCAGCTTGTTAATATATTTTGGGCCCACAGAAAGCTCAATTGGGGCCCATTCCTGCTCATGGTGGACCTATTGCTGGACCTAAGAGGCATGTGATTCCTGAGGTGGGTTAGGAACACCTTCTGGTCTGAACCCTACCTGCTGCTGTGATGTGGAGGGAAAAGAGAAGAATCACCTACAACTCTGCCAATCTAGCTGATGATATCAGAAGTTAAGCTAATGGGCAGAAAGCCAACCAAAAAATCTGCACTAATGGTAAACTCATTACAATAAGGTCTTCTAGTTAAGCCATAAACGTACATTAATTTTAAGAAAAGGTGCATTGCCTTGTGTTTCTTCATGTTGATAAATAATGTTGTGATATTTTTCCTTTTTCTTTTGCCCAGATTGTAAGTGTTGGGAAACATGTCAGAGGCTACCACTACGTCCTAGCCAATTTGGTGAGCACTGGGTTTTTATCTAACTCTTCAACGACATCACCTGGTTGCATTTTCAATGTTCAGTTTCCGAAAACGTATTTTAGGATTTCCCTCTTATGTGGATTGGAGAGTGGACTACAGCCCATTCATTACTGAAGTGGATGGAGGGAGGATTCTGTAGAGTTAATGGCATGACTTGACGTGAATAAACTGTTTATTGTGCGATTTAAGGTGAATAAGTGTGAGATCATACATCTTTTTGATTTTTAAATAGAGTTTGGGGCAAAGAATGATGAAGAAACAAAAATTTGCACAAAACATTGGTTAAGCTACATTTACAACATTCTGTGTAATTTTGGGCACCACCATTTTAGAACTGAAGTTAAACGAAAGAGAATGCCATTTAACGTGATGCTGCCAGAATGGGAAACTGGGTGCGATTCAGCAAAGGTTCAAGGTTTTGGGTGTATCTCGGCGACTGCAGCATCAAGATTCACCCCACTATTCACTGACACTTTGCCAGTTTTGTGGGCCTCAAGGAGTTTCTCTCTGCCGGGGCCACACTTAGGCAGGCGGCCTGCTCTGGTGAGCTGATCTTGCCAGCAGGACCGGCTCCTCGCAGATTGGGGCACCATTGGGACACTGAGAATTGGGACCTGATTCACCCATTGCGGCAATCCCCATCGGGCCGCTGAATCACGCCCTATAATTGTGACTCGAGACACTGGAGGCAACTTCCTTTGGGACAAAGAAAGCTAAGAGGAAATTTAATAGAGATTTCTAAGATAGTGGTAACATGAAGTATGGCTTCCTTTTGTTGGGAAGTTCGTGATGAGGGCTTAAACTTCCCCCTTAAAGTAATAGGAGGTTAGGAAATACCTATTTCCATGGAAAATACAGGAACATGGAATGTATTGCCAGAGGTAATGGTTGAACAGAGAATATTGCATCTTCTAAGAGAGCATTAGTGGAATATTTAAGGGAGAAAATTGAGGTTTATTGAATGAGAGTGGAACAATGTGATGACTTTTGGATTGCTTGAAAAAAAGCACCAGTTCAGGCCAACTGGCCTCCATCCATACTGAAACATGAATAGTTCTATTACTTTACTTACATGTCTGAATTAAATATTTCTCTGATTGCTCAATAGCTTTACATAGTGATTACATGAGCCAAACAGATCAAGAAGGTTTCAGATTCAATCCTTGGCTTTGTACTGATTTAGTTGACTTTGGCCAGAGTGAAAATGACACCTTCAGGTCCAGAGGTCCCATTACCAATTGCTATCCAGCGAATCCCTATGGGAAATGCAAATGCAGTTGATGACAGGATTAGACTAAAAGGCTGTGAGAGTTATTTTGGTCGCAAAACTGAAAAATTTGGAAAAACATTGTACAGTGGAAAAAATCAATATTGCTAAAGAGTTGAGAACTTCAAAGTTGCCATTATAGAGACAGGTCTGAATGGAGTTTACGATTATAATTTGATTAGTCCAGCATGCCCGAGTGAACGATAGAAAACCTTTATTGAAATGTTCACAGACAAGTGGGATTCTTGTCACAACCAGACCTTAACTGCATGGTGATTCCTAATGTGGTTGCAGGGATTCAAGGATATACCGCTGGATAGATTTATGCACGGAGGAGCGAATGTGACAGGATTCCAAATAGTGGATTATAGCAGACCCGTTGTTACTAAATTCATGCAACGCTGGAAGAAGCTGGATCAGAGAGAGTTTCCTGGAACAGACAATGCTCAATTGAAGGTACAATTCTGCCATCTTATAAGACAGCAGTGAGTGTACTCACTTATAGCCTGCAAATAATGGTGCATTAACATTTAACATTTTGTTCTATCCTATTTATCTTAAATTAATTAAAGTTCACTAAAACAGCTAGAACAAATATCTTGGCACACCTTATTTATTTGTCCAGTATTATTGGCAATAGTCATTTGTCGGCAGTAATGATTTCTCAAATTGCTCAGCACACTTTTGATAATCAGCCACCTAGCTGAGAAAGAGGTTAAAATAGACAAAAAGTGTAAAATATTGCAGCTGCTTCCTGTCCTATGCTTTCAACAGCCTCTGAGCCTATTACATTGAAGAAAGTTAGAAAGAAATCTGTTTGTGGTTTTCTTCTTGGTCAGATCATTTGATTTCAAAATTGGACAGGACATTGAAATGGACAAAGGCATTGGAATTCCTCCATGTCTGCTGCTTCCAATGCAGGTGGCACAAAACTTCTGTTGCTTGCTAATTTAAACTATTATGGTGCGCAGTGAACATTACGCGTGATGTTGACTGGCTGCATGCCTGGGCAGTGGATGCATATTCCCGAGAGGACAGCACTTATTAAAGTGAGCCTCCACTTTACTAAAGCCAGCCTGTACCCGTTAAAGGCAAGGTGCGTTGTGTCCGGAGCAGGTACTGGACGTTATTCCGCCAATGTTTCTGACATAGCAAAGACAGAAAATTAGTAAGATTTCCTGGAGAGGAGTCTCCAAGACGTTTTGGTGCCGCATTGTATTTCTTGGTGCAGGACACGAGCTGTGGCTTCAGTTGATGTCAATGCGAGGAGTCCAGCCCCAAGGACCAGGATGCAGTGAAGCAAAGTGGCCAAGTTCAGTAAATGCACCTTCAATATCCTTACAAATAGACCTCTATCCTCACACACTGCTCAATGCACCACAGCCCTGTCACTCACCTACCAGCAATCTCCATCAATCATAACTCATACCTGATATTCACAGCTCTACTTCTCCCTCACACACTTAGCACTGCTGCATGCCTCACCCCAGATCACTCAGACTACACAAACTGCCAGCTATTCAATGGGATAGACACATCATCCAAACACATTGCACCACACTCACTTATGCACTTTTTTTCCTCTTGCAGGACAAGGTGGTGCACAGTTGGAGGGAGCATCACCTAACTGAAGGAGGACAGGCATGACTGGATGTCCTTACTCTAACGGAGAAGATAGTCGTAGCTGTCATTTCATCAGGACTGATGTGTGATCAATTGTGTGGCTGAAACCACCTGACCCTCCTTCTCATATCCAACATGCCCCTCATTCCATGATATCTTTGATTTACAAGCTGAAGATGGTGTGCATGTATGCATGTCTTATTCACACCCACCCAGCTCCCCTCATCCCAGCCGCTCACCGTAACTCTACCCTTCAGCCTTTCTTCACTTTAGCACATTGGCAGGCCTGCCAAAGGTCCTGCAATGTCAAGGTGTATGGAGGAATCTAATGCCACCTTGGCAGAGGTCTTTATTGAGAGCCCAGTGCCCATCCTTTCCAGAATGGTAGTAGTGGCCAACTTCATGAGTACAATTGTGCCTGATGGCCAATGTCTCAGGTTCCATTGCAGCAGACGCAACCCAATGGATGCTCAGACGGAAGTCATGCGAGCTCAAAAAACTCCCACACAAACACAGAGACTCCACTGCAAACTCAGAGACTCCACTGCAAACTCAGAGAGCTTCCACACAGGCTCAGGGAGCCCTCACACAAACACGGAGAACTGCCACCCATGCTCGGAGAACTGCCAGGCAGGCTCCGAGAGCTCCTACGCAAACTCAGAGAGCTGACGCACAAATTCAGAGAGCTGCCACGCAAACTTGGACAGCTGCCACGCAGGCTCCGAGCTTCCACACAGGCTCCGAGATTCTGACACGCAGGCTCCGAGATGCTGCCACGCAGGCTCCGAGATGCTGCCACGCAGGGTCCGAGATGCTGCCACGCAGGGTCCGAGATTCTGCCACGCAGGCTCCGAGATGCTGCCACGCAGGCTCCGAGATGATGCCACGCAGGCTCCGAGATTCTGCCACGCAGGCTCCGAGATGCTGCCACGCAGGCTCCGAGATGCTGCCACGCAGGCTCCGAGATTCTGACACGCAGGCTCCGAGATGCTGCCACGCAGGGTCCGAGATTCTGCCACGCAGGCTCCGAGATGCTGCCACGCAGGGTCCGGAATGCTGCCACGCAGGCTCCGAGATTCTGCCACGCAGGCTCCGAGATGCTGCCACGCAGGCTCCGAGATTCTGACACGCAGGCTCCGAGATGCTGCCACGCAGGGTCCGAGATTCTGCCACGCAGGCTCCGAGATGCTGCCACGCAGGGTCCGAGATGCTGCCACGCAGGCTCCGAGATTCTGACACGCAGGCTCCGAGATGCTGCCATACAGGCTCCGAGATGCTGCCACACAGGCTCCAAGATGCTGCCACACAGGCTCCAAGATGCTGCCACGCAGGCTCCGAGCTTCCACGCAGGCTCCGAGATTCTGCCACGCAGGCTCCGAGATGCTGCCACGCAGGGTCCGGAATGCTGCCACGCAGGCTCCGAGATGCTGCCACGCAGGCTCCGAGATTCTGACACACAGGCTCCGAGATTCTGCCACGCAGGCTCCGAGATGCTGCCACACAGGCTCCGAGATTCTGCCACACAGGCTCCGAGATGCTGCCACGCAGGCTCCGAGATGCTGCCACGCAGGGTCCGAGATTCTGACACACAGGCTCCGAGATTCTGCCACACAGGCTCCGAGATGCTGCCACGCAGGCTCCGAGATTCTGCCACGCAGGCTCCCGAGATTCTGACACACAGGCTCCGAGATTCTGACACACAGGCTCCGAGATGCTGCCACGCAGGGTCCGAGATGCTGCCACGCAGGGTCCGAGATGCTGCCACGCAGGGTCCGAGATGCTGCCACACAGGCTCCGAGATGCTGCCATACAGGCTCCGAGATGCTGCCACACAGGGTCCGAGATGCTGCCACACAGGCTCCGAGATGCTGCCATACAGGCTCCGAGATGCTGCCACACAGGCTCCAAGATGCTGCCACACAGGCTCCGAGATGCTGCCACACAGGCTCCGAGATGCTGCCATACAGGCTCCGAGATGCTGCCACACAGGCTCCAAGATGCTGCCACACAGGCTCCGAGATGCTGCCACACAGGCTCCGAGATGCTGCCACGCAGGGTCCGAGATGCTGCCACACAGGCTCCGAGATGCTGCCATACAGGCTCCGAGATGCTGCCATACAGGCTCCGAGATGCTGCCACACAGGCTCCAAGATGCTGGCAAGCAATCTCCGAGATGCTGCCACACAGGCTCCGAGATGCTGGCAAGCAATCTCCGAGATCCTGCCACACAGGCTCCGAGATGCTGGCAAGCAATCTCCGAGATGCTGCCACACAGGCTCCGAGATGCTGGCAAGCAATCTCCGAGATGCTGCCACACAGGCTCCGAGATGCTGCCAAGCAATCTCCGAGATGCTGCCACACAGGCTCCGAGAGATGCCGTCACGCAGGCTCGGAGAGCTCACAAACAGTCCGGGAGGGCTCCAAGTCAAGCTCGGGGAGCTCCCAGACAGACTCGGAGAGCTACCAGTCAGACTGGTAGAGCTCCCAGACACACTCGTAGAGCTACCAGACAGACTCGGAGAGCTACCAGACAGACTCGTAGAGCTCCCAGATAGACTCGTAGAGCTACCAGACAGACTCGATGAGCTCTTGAGCAGCACGGTAGCACAAGTGGATAGCATTGTGACTTCACAGCGCCATTGTCCCAGGTTCGATTCCCCGCTGGGTCACTGTCTGTGTGGAGTCTGCACATTCTCCCCTTGTCTGCGTGGGTTTCCTCCGGGTGCTCTGGCTTCCTCCCACAGTCCAAAGACATGTAGAATAGGTGGATTGGCCATGCTAAAATGCCCTTAGTGCCAATAAAAGGTTAAGAGGGGTTATTGGGTTCCGGGGATAGGGTAGAAGTGAGGGCTTAAGTGGGTCAGTGCATACTTGATGGGCCGAATGGCCTCCTTCAGCACTGTATATTCTATGTTCTATGTTCTACCAGACAGCTCAGAGAGTTACCAGACAGCTCTGAGTGCTACCAGACAGACTCGGAGAGCTACCAGACAGACTCGGAGAGCTACCAGACAGACTCGGAGAGCTACCAGACAGCTCAGAGAGCTACCAGACAGACTCGGAGAGCTACCAGACAGACTCGGAGAGCTACCAGACAGACTCGGAGAGCTACCAGACAGACTCGGAGAGCTACCAGACAGACTCGGAGAGCTACCAGACAGCTCAGAGAGCTACCAGACAGCTCAGAGAGCTACCAGACAGCTCAGAGAGCTACCAGACAGCTCAGAGAGCTACCAGACAGACCCGGAGAGCTACCAGACAGCTCAGAGAGCTACCAGACAGACCCGGAGAGCTGCCGGAGAGACTCGGAGAGCTACCAGACAGACTTGGAGAGCTACCAGACAGCTCAGAGAGCTACCAGACAGACCCGGAGAGCTACCAGACAGCTCAGAGAGCTACCAGACAGACTCGGAGAGTTACCAGACAGCTCAGAGAGCTACCAGACAGACTCGGAGAGCTACCAGACAGCTCAGAGAGCTGCCAGACAGCTCAGAGAGCTACCAGACAGACTCGGAGAGCTACCAGACAGCTCAGAGAGCTACCAGACAGACCCGGAGAGCTGCCGGAGAGTCTCGGAGAGCTACCAGACAGACTTGGAGAGCTACCAGACAGACTCGGAGAGCTACCAGACAGCTCAGAGAGCTACCAGACAGACCCGGAGAGCTGCCGGAGAGACTTGGAGAGCTACCAGACAGACTCGGAGAGCTACCAGACAGCTCAGAGAGCTACCAGACAGACTCGGAGAGTTACCAGACAGCTCAGAGAGCTACCAGACAGACTCGGAGAGCTACCAGACAGACTCGGAGAGCTACCAGACAGACTTGGAGAGCTACCAGACAGCTCAGAGAGCTACCAGACAGACTCAGAGAGTTACCAGACAGCTCAGAGAGCTACCAGACAGACTCGGAGAGCTACCAGACAGCTCAGAGAGCTGCCAGACAGCTCAGAGAGCTACCAGACAGACTCGGAGAGCTACCAGACAGACTCGGAGAGCTACCAGACAGCTCAGAGAGCTACCAGACAGACTCGGAGAGCTCCCAGACAGACTCGGAGAGCTACCAGACAGACTCGGAGAGCTACCAGACAGCTCAGAGAGCTACCAGACAGACTCGGAGAGCAACCAGACAGACTCGGAGAGCTACCAGACAGCTCAGAGAGCTACCAGACAGACTCGGAGAGCTCCCAGACAGACTCGGAGAGCTACCAGACAGCTCAGAGAGCTGCCAGACAGCTCAGAGAGCTACCAGACAGCTCAGAGAGCTGCCAGACAGCTCAGAGAGCTACCAGACAGACTCGGAGAGCTACCAGACAGACTCGGAGAGCTACCAGACAGCTCAGAGAGCTACCAGACAGACTCGGAGAGCTCCCAGACAGACTCGGAGAGCTACCAGACAGACTCGGAGAGCTACCAGACAGCTCAGAGAGCTACCAGACAGACTCGGAGAGCAACCAGACAGACTCGGAGAGCTACCAGACAGCTCAGAGAGCTACCAGACAGACTCGGAGAGCTCCCAGACAGACTCGGAGAGCTACCAGACAGACTCGGAGAGCTACCAGACAGCTCAGAGAGCTACCAGACAGACTCGGAGAGTTACCAGACAGCTCAGAGAGCTACCAGACAGACCCGGAGAGCTACCAGACAGACTCGGAGAGCTGCCGGACAGACTCGGAGAGCTACCAGACAGACTCACAGAGCTCCCAGACAGACTCGGAGAGCTACCAGACAGCTCAGAGAGCTACCAGACAGACCCGGAGAGCTACCAGACAGCTCAGAGAGCTACCAGACAGACTCGGAGAGTTACCAGACAGCTCAGAGAGCTACCAGACAGACTCGGAGAGCTACCAGACAGCTCAGAGAGCTGCCAGACAGCTCAGAGAGCTACCAGACAGACTCGGAGAGCTACCAGACAGCTCAGAGAGCTACCAGACAGACCCGGAGAGCTGCCGGAGAGTCTCGGAGAGCTACCAGACAGACTTGGAGAGCTACCAGACAGACTCGGAGAGCTACCAGACAGCTCAGAGAGCTACCAGACAGACCCGGAGAGCTGCCGGAGAGACTTGGAGAGCTACCAGACAGACTCGGAGAGCTACCAGACAGCTCAGAGAGCTACCAGACAGACTCGGAGAGTTACCAGACAGCTCAGAGAGCTACCAGACAGACTCGGAGAGCTACCAGACAGACTCGGAGAGCTACCAGACAGACTTGGAGAGCTACCAGACAGCTCAGAGAGCTACCAGACAGACTCAGAGAGTTACCAGACAGCTCAGAGAGCTACCAGACAGACTCGGAGAGCTACCAGACAGCTCAGAGAGCTGCCAGACAGCTCAGAGAGCTACCAGACAGACTCGGAGAGCTACCAGACAGACTCGGAGAGCTACCAGACAGCTCAGAGAGCTACCAGACAGACTCGGAGAGCTCCCAGACAGACTCGGAGAGCTACCAGACAGACTCGGAGAGCTACCAGACAGCTCAGAGAGCTACCAGACAGACTCGGAGAGCAACCAGACAGACTCGGAGAGCTACCAGACAGCTCAGAGAGCTACCAGACAGACTCGGAGAGCTCCCAGACAGACTCGGAGAGCTACCAGACAGCTCAGAGAGCTGCCAGACAGCTCAGAGAGCTACCAGACAGCTCAGAGAGCTGCCAGACAGCTCAGAGAGCTACCAGACAGACTCGGAGAGCTACCAGACAGACTCGGAGAGCTACCAGACAGCTCAGAGAGCTACCAGACAGACTCGGAGAGCTCCCAGACAGACTCGGAGAGCTACCAGACAGACTCGGAGAGCTACCAGACAGCTCAGAGAGCTACCAGACAGACTCGGAGAGCAACCAGACAGACTCGGAGAGCTACCAGACAGCTCAGAGAGCTACCAGACAGACTCGGAGAGCTCCCAGACAGACTCGGAGAGCTACCAGACAGACTCGGAGAGCTACCAGACAGCTCAGAGAGCTACCAGACAGACTCGGAGAGTTACCAGACAGCTCAGAGAGCTACCAGACAGACTTGGAGAGCTACCAGACAGACTCGGAGAGCTACCAGACAGACTCGGAGAGCTACCAGACAGCTCAGAGAGCTACCAGACAGACTCGGAGAGCTCCCAGACAGACTCGGAGAGCTACCAGACAGCTCAGAGAGCTACCAGACAGACTCGGAGAGCTACCAGACAGCTCAGAGAGCTCCCAGACAGACTCGGAGAGCTACCAGACAGCTCAGAGAGCTACCAGACAGCTCAGAGAGCTACCAGACAGACCCGGAGAGCTACCAGACAGACTCGGAGAGCTGCCGGACAGACTCGGAGAGCTACCAGACAGACTCACAGAGCTCCCAGACAGACTCGGAGAGCTACCAGACAGACTCGGAGAGCTGCCGGAGAGACTCGGAGAGCTACCAGACAGCTCAGAGAGTTACCAGACAGACTCGGAGAGCTACCAGACAGCTCAGAGAGCTGCCAGACAGCTCAGAGAGTTACCAGACAGACTCGGAGAGCTACCAGACAGCTCAGAGAGCTGCCAGACAGCTCAGAGAGCTACCAGACAGACTCGGTGAGCTACCAGACAGACTCGGAGAGCTACCAGACAGACTCGGTGAGCTACCAGACAGACTCGGAGAGCTACCAGACAGACTCGGTGAGCTACCAGACAGACTCGGAGAGCTACCAGACAGCTCAGAGAGCTACCAGACAGCTCAGAGAGCTACCAGACAGCTCAGAGAGCTACCAGACAGCTCAGAGAGCTCCCAGACAGACTCGGAGAGCTACCAGACAGCTCAGAGAGCTACCAGACAGACTCGGAGAGCTGCCGGAGAGACTCGGAGAGCTACCAGACATCTCAGAGAGCTACCAGACAGCTCAGAGAGCTACCAGACAGACTCAGAGAGCTGCCGGACAGACTCGGAGAGCTACCAGGCAGCTCAGAGTTGTAATCATAGATGTGAATACCAGTGTTCAAGTGGGGCATGTCGGGTATCCCTGGAATCCAGAAATCTGTTCACCAACAGATTAGTTGAGTTGCTGTGGCTCTCACCCAGGAAAGTGATAGTGGTTGCTGCCTGTCAGCCAGCCAGCCCTGATTGCTGCCACCCATGCCAAGATGGTGCAGCCTAGAGTCTGGCCTTCTCTGGAGGTGCTCAAAGTTATTCCACAAAACCATTTACAGCCTCCTCAACTGCAATGTGACCATGTTGCAGCTACAAGGATAACACTAGGACATGCAAACGCACATGGAAGACAGGAATTAAGGGAACACAGTTGATGTTTGTATGTAATATGGCACAATTTGATTGTTAAATTTTATTAGAAATGCCTAATTGTGAAAGTGTTATTATTTATTTATTTTCTGGTGGAGCTGATATTGTGATGGTCAGTTCCAGAGGACAGAAAGGTGCAGGGCTATTAGTGAAAGGGGGGACTGGGGTATGTTTACTGGAACCACAGCTGGATAAATCAATCATGGCCAGCCCGATGAAAAAGGGGCTGCGTTCGTTGCCTCTTCCTCTTTAAACTTATCATTCTTCACTTCCTCCTCATCCACCTCTTCCTCCTCAGCCGGTCGCAGGTAGCCGGGGCCAAGCATTGTTCCCTCTTGATGGTGAGGGTTGGCTAGCATGCAGCAAACCACTATGAGTGGTGACATGTATTCTGCCAAGTGCTGTGGGGCTGCACATGCCCACGTGTGCATGGGTTGCACTTCAAAATCATGAAATAGGTCATCAAAGGAGAGGCCAAATTGCTTAATGTTTGTTTTGTTGTGGTGTCAGTAGATTAGCACATAATGAAGGCATCATGATGCTACCATTGTCCCCAGCATTGATCCTAGTGATTGGCTGGATATGATCACATGGTGAGGGGCTGGAATTGCTTCCAGTTATGGTACATCTCAGAACTGACATGCAGCAAGCACAAAACAATGGGCAGGATTCTGTCTCTGGTGCGGCAAGCCCTCAGGATTCTCCGACTTGCCAGCCGGCCAATGGGGTTTACCATTGTGGGCAGCCCCACGCTGTTGGGAAACCCCCGGGCTGCCAGTGCAAGGGAGAATCCCGACAGTGGAGATTCCAGCTCAATGTGTTTTCAGTCAATGGCACCCTACAATAGGGAATCCTGCAAACTTTATGAAGGAAATAGCAAATTCTCTGGCAAATGAGAATGGTATGTATTCAGCTGCCTTTGTATACAAGAGTCTCCATGATCCCCCTTATGTAACAGTGGACAACGTACTGGGGGATGTTGCAAATAATACCTGTTCTAGCCTGGAAAGCCACCCACATATATATTCATGGCCACAGTCACCTTCGCTGCCACTGGCAATGTCAACCTCACCTAGTTGTGGTTGTAGAAGGTGACAGCTTTCTGGGAGAACTTTCTCATGAAATGCAGATGTCTGACACATTGTTCCTTGCTGAGGTTCAGGTCACAGGAGTGCTCACTGAACATGCTGGGTGGCTATTGTCTCCAGCTAAAAGCCATTCCCTCTGTTCAGTTTCCTCCCTCGGTCCTGCTCTTTATTGTCTCTTCACCTCACAGTCATGGTGTAGTCGAAGCAGACATTCAAATGACTGCATTGATGTTTCAGAGCAAGTAGTTTATGCAGAATCTTTGAAGTCAGGATCCTTCAGTGCATTCCACACCCACTCTCTCTAGACTTCAGCAACTTGAAACAATTCTGCAAACCGCCAAACACTTCTACAATTGTGAAAAGAAATCACAGCAAGTACTTGGGACAAATCAATCAGTAATTAACTTGAAAATAGTTGATGATCCCTTTCAATGCGGTTGGTGGATGGTCCATCCTGCTGCTGAATATGTTTGTGACAGTAGGAAATGGCATTAGCTCGAGTGTTGAGCTCCAGAATGGCAGCACCGCTGTCAAAGCAGCTTCACACACTGATTGAATTCACTGTCTGTCTATTCTATATCGTTCTAGTGGACACACCCAGTCACGCTAATGCCTTCACTGCAGATGCCGTTTTGGAGGCAAACCTGCTGGGAAGCCAAATTTCACAGCCGTTATGTTTTATCGTTCCTCATTGAGTGACAGTGTTGTAGTGCGACATTCCTGTATCAAACTATTATTCTCGCTTAACATCTCTTTCTGAAACATTTGAGAAGTTGATTGAATGTCAGTTCTTATAGTGGATATTTCTGGTTAGAGAGCGTGTTCAGTCAGTGGTAGAGAAAGGAGCACAGAACATTTATTTTCCCTCAGGAGACTAAGTTCACAATAGAGCAGATTGTACTTGATCTGAGGAAAGAGCTGACATGATGGCCTTGATTCACTATTCGTATCCTGTCATTTTTTTTAACGTTTTGTTGCAATGCTGCTCAAATTTGCTTTGCAAACACTTCTCCAGAAACAATGAGAATATTCCCTTCACATGAACCTCGCAAAGTTATATTGTGCGAGAAAACATCTTTATTTTTTATTTAAACAAAAAAGGGACTAAATGGTGATGCCAAGTCCTATGTCAGTAATAAGTCTTGTCATTGGAACAGTCCTTGCAAGGATGGAGTGAGACTGCAGTGGGTTGGTAAAATGTCAAGCCGAATCATGTGCCCCTTCCTGTGGCAAATTTAGTGATGGAGGCATTTAATCAGATGGATCGGTGGTACGTGGGACCCCATCATCTTATCGCCTCCAGGACAGGAAGGGACAACTAAACGTTACCTCCCTGCCCTTGCTGCAAATCCCTCTCCTCAGCGGCCCCCACTCTGTGACACACTTCTTGCCATCATTCACCGCTGGCCTGGGTTGCAGAGATAATCTCAGCAACCACCGAGTTCCGAGCCTCTGAATGGGACTTCTGCTTGCTGCCCAGAAGGAAAAATAGTAAAAACGGGGAAACCTTCTGGGACAGGGTTCATACTCCTGGGGGGAGGCCTACCACTGGTCTGTCAAGTACCTGAATGGTACAAGATGCACCAGGTCTTCTTGAAAAGAGGCAATGTTGGCGCTCTCGCTGGCTTAGCAGCTGGCGGCAGAGACCCCTGCCTCCTCCACAAGATTTCACTCCTCTGAGCCCTGCTTTAAAATTTAGCTTGGACTGATGAGGTGAGAGTTCTTCCTGTCTGCAAAGATCTGACAACTAAATTTGGATATCAGGTAACAAATGAGTTCAGGTCCAAAGAGCAAACCCATCTTACATTTGAAATCAATGGAGTGTTAATGAAGTGGGTTCTATGGTAAGGTGATCCTCTCCACCAGCTTACTGCTCAAAAGGTGAAGGCAGACATCTTTACCATTGTTTCAGATGGCAAGAGTCAGATGTTCACTTTGTTGTGGACTCTCGGTTGACTCTGTCTCCAGCAACCTTGTTCTAGCTGCTAAAAGTTGGTCACGTGACTTACATAGGTTACATAGAACATACAGTGCAGAAGGAGGCCATTCGGCCCATCGAGTCTGCACCGACCCACTTAAGCCCTCACTTCCACCCTATCCCCATAACCCAATAACCCCTCCTAAATGTTTTGGATACTAAGGACAATTTAGCATGGCCAAACCACCTAACCTGCACATCTTTAGACTGTGGGAGGAAACCGGAGCACCCGGAGGAAACCCACGCAGACACGGGTGAACGTGCAGACTCCGCACAGACAGTGACCCAGCAGGGAATCGAACATGGGACCCTGGCGCTGTGAAGGCACCATGCTATCCACTGTGCTACCGTGCTACCATGACTTATCCACACAGCATTGTCCTGAGTTTGAATGGTGCAGGAGACCGGTCCTGTCTGTGCTAATAATAATAATCTTTGTCTTTATTATTGTCACAAGTAGGCTTACATTAACACTGCAATTAAGTTACTGTGAAAGTCCCCTAGTCACCACATTCCAGCGCCTGTTCGGGTACACAGAGGGAGAATTCAGAATGTCCAAATTACCTAACAGCACGTTTTTCGGGACTCGTGGAAGGAAAACAGAGCACCCGGAGGAATCCCACGCAGACACAGGGAAAACATGCAAACTCCACGGACAGTGACCCAAGCCAGGAATCGAACCTGGGACACTGGCGCTGTGAAGCAACAGTGCTAACCACTGTGCTGCCATGCGGCCCATGTAGCCATTTCTCACTGGTGGTAAAGCTCTTTGCCAATAATCCTTGATCTTTATGAAAATCATGGCATTTAGCCCTGTTCATATGTCCCAAAACCTGAATTTGCTGTTTCCTCTCAACAATTTCTCATCTTGGGTGGCTTCAGCAAGTCAAACGTTGTGTGTAACTGATGTTTTGACATGAGAAATGGCGGAGAACTTTGGGTTTTATCCCTGTATGTCATCAGGAATTGACTTAGTCATTTTGACAATGACCCTTGCTCATGAGTCACCTTCAATAAATGCTTCATTGTCAGAACAAACCCTTCAGCCAGCCTATTTGTGGCAGGATGATAAGTCGATCAGATGTGTTAGATTCCATTCTCCTTTCGATAATCTGTGAACTCTCGCGAACTGTTCATTGTTGCTAACAAGTTGTTCAGGATAAGGATTAACATATAGCTTCAATTCCAGGTTTTACTCCTGCGGTCTTATCCTGAAGTAGCATTTCCATAACTTCTGACATAAGTGGATTATTTCTGATATACTTCTAAACTTGTCATGCGGTTACATGAGTGTTATGAACTTCTTCAAAATAGAAATTATTACCACACGAACTATTCATTGATCACTCATTAGGTAATGGTAATCTAGGGAGTCCATCAGCGTTTCCATGGAGATTTGATTTACTATATTTTATTGTATATGTATGTGCTGATAACAGTAATGTGCATCTCTTCATTTGGCTCACTGCTAGAGATAGATTACCGGAGTGCAGCCGCAGTGGTCGATGAACAGTAAGCAAAGTAAATTTCTGTCCATATCGATATTGGTAACAATGTTTGATTCCTTTAATGATGTCGCGAGCTTTCTTCTCTACCTGTGCATAGTTCATTTCTGCTTTAAATTGATGCAAATGCTATTGGCTTCTCTTCACTGTTGGACATTATGTGAAAAACTACTGCTCCCACCCCATATGATGATGCATCGCAAGCCAGTTACAAGGATAACTTTGGATCAAAGTATGTCAAGACTTTCGACTTCAATTCTTTTAGAATTGAAGTGATTCTTTAGCTTGGATGAAGGCCTTCTCACACTGATCCACTTATTTCCATTTCTAGTTTTGACACAATAAGTTATGTAAAGGCTCGAGAGTAGTTGCTAGATTAGGAGCATTATAGTTTAATAAACCCAAAAACGAACCAAGTTGATTGATGTTTTGAGTTGCAGGGGGCTCTGTTACAGATTTTACTTTTGAAGGTGGTTTGTGCAGTCCCTTGGCATCTATGACGCGCCCCAGGTATTCAAAAGAAGAATTGAAGAATTCACATTTATCCTTCACACTTGTAGTCCGTAATCTTCCAATCTCTGGAGTGTAGCATCTAAATTTTGAAGATACTCTTCTTTGTACTTTCCAGTAGCTAAGATATCGTATAAATAGCATTGGAGTTCTTCTAGTTGGCTGAGAATTTGACCCATCGCGTGTGTCACGATTGTTAATATATTGTGAATCTCGATCTACATTTATCTCGAGATAAGCTTGA
The DNA here is from genome assembly GCF_902713615.1 of Scyliorhinus canicula. Lineage (NCBI taxonomy): Eukaryota > Metazoa > Chordata > Chondrichthyes > Carcharhiniformes > Scyliorhinidae > Scyliorhinus > Scyliorhinus canicula. Next base: position 62,427,424 of record NC_052159.1, on the reverse strand, counting down.
CTAAGGTCAACTTTGCTGAAATGCTGGCCTGCAGCCAACCAGCAAATAAATCATCAATTAAAGGCAGAGGGTACTGTTTTGCACACAGTATCAGGTTGATAGTCACTTTAAAATTGCCATATATTTGTGCCAAAACATCTTTCTTCATCACGGGTATGATGGGCATGCCCCAAACACGTGCATTAATGATTTGAGGAGCCCTGTCTTGACCTCTCTAATTTTGCCTTGACCTTAGGCCTGATGGAGTTCTGCACTGACCTAGCCTTTAAGCATGGTAGCAGAGTTGCTTCACAGCCCCAGGGTCCAAGGTTCGATTCCCGGCTTGGCTCACTGTCTGTGCGGAGTACGCACGTGGGTTGCCTCAGGGTGCTTTGGTTTCCTCCCACAGTCCAAAGATGTGCAGGTTAGGTGGATTGGCCAGGCTAAATTGCCCTTAGTGTCCAAAAAAGGTTAGGTGGGATTGCTGGGTTACGGGGATAGGGTGGAGGTATGGGCCTAGGTAGGGTGCCCTTTCCGAGGGCCGGTCCAGATTCAAAAGGCCAAATGGCCTTCTGCACTTTAAATTCTATGATTCTATAAGCACCTTGCTTGGCTTTTGTTCTTAATCTTTAGCTTGACTGAGATCCCTTCCATGCTTCTCAGCTCTACATGATAGAAAATGGCATGTTTCTTTAAAATCTTTGACAGACCTGCTTCGGACTCCAACATGATTTTCACCTCTGCCCAGTTTAGCTTAATTCTCTCCAGCCAGGTTTTCACCATTAAGGCTGGATAGTTACATTTAACAACATGCAGGGACAAGTCTGAGGCCTGTCTGTTTAGCTGCCTATTTACATCAATATGCCCCTCAACAGAACTACTTCCCTGGTATAGGTTTTAAGTGTTACCTTTGAGGGTTATAAGGTGATATCTCATAGTTTCTCTTGGTAAACAATTTCTGGTACCAATGAAATGGCTGCGCCAGTGTCCACCTCCATTTCACTGGTTGTTTGCCCAGTCAAGGAGTGACCCAGAAACAGTCTGTTGCACCTGTAATGGCCAGTGCGTTGAATGACTGTTGGCCATCTGACTATGACCTTGGTCCTTTTTCATGTCTTTTTCGTATCACGTGGATGCTCTTCCCTCTATTAAATTTTTCATTTGATGTATTTGGTTCTTTTTATAATTCTTGTTTGAAGCTTGTTGCTGAATTCTGCAGTTCTTTTTCAACTGTTTTCAGTGTGGATCAACCATCTCATCTCCATTTTCTTTGTGGTATTTTGAAACGATAGGCATGCAGACCACAAAGATATGAACAAACAAGAGCTTTATTGGAAAGGTGTCTTCTCTGCAGGCTGCTAGAACAGGCTGACTGTTAGCCCGTCCAAACTGATGATGTCATCAGTATGTCACTTGCTCGAACTCTTAAAGTGACCTTGTTCCAATTAGGTACAAACATGAATAAACAACACCTGCTTCCTAAAGAAAAAGTGCATTGAGATGTTAAATTACAAACAAGCGAGATGCACCTACCCTTTCCAGTCAACTTTGCTGGCTTTATCAATCTCAACTCTATCTAACTGAAAGTAAGAACATAGTTCAACTGCTTAATTAATGTTTTGATGGTGCTGGGTAGAATATATTGAAAATTGTTGTATCATAGGATGATTACAGATAGAAAGTGGCCATTCGATTCTTCATGATGTGTTAATTCTCAGCAAGAGTAACTCAGCTAGTCTCACTTCCCCAGCCATTTCCCCATTGTTTTGCAAATTCTTTCCTCTTCAGTTAATGATCCAATTCCCTTTTGAAAGCTGTGATTGAATCTGCCTCCACCACACTCTCTTGCAGAGCTCTCCAGATCCTATCCACTGTGTAAACAAAGTCTGTCTTCCTGTCGCCTTTGGTTCTTTTTGCCGTTCACATTAAATCTGTGTCCACTGATTCTTGATCCATCCACCAATGGGAATAGTTTCTCTCTATCTGCTCTGTCCAGATCCCTCATGATTTTGAATACCTCTACCAAATCTCCTCCGAACTTCCTTTAAGGAGAATAACCCCAGCTTCTCCAATCTATCCATGGAACCAACCCCTGGGGAACTTCTCTCTGTATCTTTTTTCAGTCCAAAAAATAATCATTCACCAAATTTCACTCAGCCGACTTCAGATTTTTAATCATCCATAATCAATTAAAATTAAATCCCAATTAATAAAAGAGAATAAAAACTTGTCTTTGAATGGCAACATATCAGGTCCTCAGGCCATCTTAAAGTGCTTTGCAGCCAATAACCTAATCATAGACAGATCATAGAATTTACAGTGCAGAAGGAGGCCATTCGGCCCATCGAGCCTGCACTGGCTCCTGGAAAGAGCACCCCACCCAAGGTCAACACCTCCACCCTATCTCCACAACCCAGTAACCCCACCCAATACTAAGGTCAATTTTGGACACTAAGGGCAATTTATCATGTCCAATCCACCTAACTTGCACATCTTTGGACTGTGGGAGGAAACCGGAGCACCCAGAGGAAATATTAAGTTAATTTATTTTGTCATATCCAATTTTCACACAGCAAGGTGCCTCTTAACAACAAATAAATAAATTGTCAAATAATCAGTTTGTCAGTTGTGCTGCTTATTGGCCAGGGCATCAGAGGGATTCCCTGATCTTACTTGAATATTGCATAGGATCCTTAACATCCACCTGAGCAGACAGCAAAGCCTAGATTTAGCATCTTATCTGAAATGCTGACAATGCACCAGTCAGAGCGCAAGCGCCACTGACTGAGCTGAGGGCACAACACGAAGAGATTTTTCAAATAGTGAAAACGTATAGATCTTTATCCTAAAATAATGAATTCTATAACTTCGAGCTATTAGGTAGAAATTTTGTGATAAGTTAAATGCTAACACTCCAGCTTACCCCACTTATCTGCGGCATGAAGACAACAAAAGTAATGTTACATTTAACTTCAATGAAACAAAAAATGGGACAATGCACCAACTATTAGTCAACTCAACTTGGAAACCACTTTTGCTAATTTAGATGCAAGTTGAAAATTACCTCCAGCATTTAATTTTAATTGATAAATAGGGACAAGTGATAAATAAATAAATATGTGCTGTACTGTAGCATAATATATTGTCTATACCAGTCCATCTCTTGCAGTATTCAACATGGGGAGGCAAGAACAAGTGTAGTGGAATTGAGTCTGGGGAGTTGGACCGGGGCACAGACGTAGTTCATGTGTGCATTTTGTTTTCCATATATTTCTCAACTCATAATGGAAATGGCCTATGTATGTCACCATTGACAAAAGCCGAGAAACATTTACTATTACTAATTGATCCTGCTTCATTACACAATACTAGATCTGAGGTAGCTTTATCCTTAGTTGGTTCAACTACCTACTGCTCCCAAAAACTATCATGAAAAGCAGATCCCTTTGGACATCATCTCAATCTCTCATAATTTAAGAAATACTCTTAATTTCAGTTTTTTCTACCAGCATGAATAACTTTACGTTTTTTCATATTATATTCCATCTGCAGTGTTCTTGCCCACTCACTTAGCCTGTCCAAATCCTCTTGACACTTCTTTGCATCCTCATCAAAACTCACAATCTCACTTAGTGTTGTGTAATAATAATAATAATAGTAGCTTATTGTCACAAGTAGGCTTCAATGAAGTTACTGTGAAAAGCCCGTAGTCGCCACATTCCGGCGCCTGTTTGGGGAGGCCGGTACAGGAATTGAACCATGCTGCTGCCTGGTTCTGCATTACAAGCCAGCTGTTTAGCCCACTGTGTTAAACCAGCCATGATATTACATTTAATCTCTGCATCCAACTCATGGGTATAAATTATGACTATCTGGGGCCCAAGCACTGATCCTTGCCATACCCCACTAGGTACAGCCTGCCACCTGAGAATGATTTGTTTATTCTCACTCTTTGTTTTCTGTTCATCAACCAATTCTCAATCCAGGTCAGTATATGATCCCCAAACACATACCCTCTAATTTTGCTTACAAACGCTAAATGGGACCTTATCAAAAACCTTCTGAAAATCCAAATACATGGAAAACTGTTTCTCCCCCCCCCCCCCCCCCCCCCCCCCCTTTGCCAGGCCCCATTATTTATGCTGCTAGTTACAGCCTCAAAAATCTCAAACAGGATTATCAAAAATGATTTTCCTTCCCCAAGTCCTTGTTGAGTCTGCCCAATCCTACCATTGTTTTCAAAGTCTTTAGTTCTAACATCTTTTATAATAGTTTCAAGCTAGTACTATTGTCAAGCTATCAGGTCTGTAGTTATGCATTTTCTCTTCCTTCTTTCTTAAATAGTGGGGTTACATTTGCTGCCTCCCAATGTGCAGGAACTGTTCCAGAATCAATGCAATTTTGAAAGATGGCCACCAATGCTCCCATTATGTTTACAGTCACCTCATTCAACATTCTGGGATGTAGATCATCAGGTCCAGGGAATTACATACCTCTAGAGGTTTTTAAAATCTGTTTTTATGTTTCTTGCTAGTTTTTATTCTCATATTATTTTCTCTTTATCAGTTTCTTGGTCTTCCTTGACTGAATTCTAAAAAAAAAACAATCTTCAGGCTTAATACCTTTTTGGAAACTTTATAATCCTCTTTCTTTGATTGAATACAATCTTTAACGTCTCTTATTAGCAACAGTTGGATCATTTTTCCTGTTGGGTTTTTGTACATTAAAGGACTGTATACGTGTTGCAAACCATGTATTAATTCGTTAAATGTTAAGTGCCTGTTTATTGCCACACCTTTTAATGCAGTTTCCCAATCTACCTCAGCCAACTTTCCCCTCATATTGTTATAGTTTCTTAAGACCCTGGTTTTGGTTTGAACGACAAAGTTAATGTGAAATTCAATATTTAATGGTCACTCTTCCCTAAAGGCTCCTTTACAACAAGATTATTAATTAGCTCTTTCTCATTAAGACAATATTACATCTAAAATAGCCCACTCCGTAGTTGGCTCCTCAGCAAACACTTAGAATCATACAATCACTATAATGCAGAAGGAGACCACCTTGCGCATTGAGTCTGCACCGACCCTCCGAAACAGCACCCTACCAGGGCTCACTCCCTTATCCCCGTAACCGCACATATCTTCAGAAGATAAGGAGCAAGTTAGCGTGGCCAATCCACTTAACCTGCACATCTTTGGACCGTGAGAGGAAACCGGAGCACGCATAGTGAGAAAGTACAAATTCCACACAGACAGTAATCCAAGGCGGGAATGGAACCCGGGTCCTTGGTGTTGTGAAGCAGCAGTGCTGCCACTGTGCCACCATGCCACCCCTTCTAGAAAACCATTTCAGGTGTTCATCCATCACAGCATTATTGCTCATTTGTGAAAATGTTGAAAATACTCACACATGTGGTAAAAGAAACAACGGTAATGTGGCCTTTCATCAGAACTCAAGTGTTAACTGTTTCTCTCTCCATTAATGCAGCCTGACCTGCTGAATACTTGCAGCATTTTCTGTTTTGACTGTATCCACGTGGTGGAGGCATATTAGCAACATACTAAAATCAAGAAAAAAACAGACAGCACCACCTTTGTTGAGTCAGTGTGGCATCCAGATGCATCATAGGATTTACCTGTATTGTTTAAAAGAAGAGTTTTCATAGGTGCAGTTATTGTATTTGCAGGCAGCATAGACAAAGCTTATGGTGATTAACTAAATTTAGGCCTTGAATCCTTTCAGTCCATCTCTCTTTGGTCTGTAGAGATCAACACACGAGTTCTATGTATATTCCTGTGTAGTATCAGCTAGTTTACAGCACTCTGCGTGTACTGCATGTCATGAGAGAGACATGAGAGAGACCTACAGACTAGCAGACACTTATTGCAAAGTAATTATTCGAATATTAGGTCTGATAGAAACCAGCGTAACGCATTCATTGAAAAGAAGCCAGAAGGTACTGCAGAGGCTAAAAATTCTACTGGGACGATAGAAGTCATTGAGATTGAGAGTCAGATTAAGATGAATCAAATTCAGAAATAGATTTCATTACATTACTTACAGATCAGAAATTCATAATACATGAAATCGTGAATGTCCCCAGTGACAGTGTGGCTCTGATCTTCCTCTTGCACAGAGTACTTATTACACAGTTATCCAATCTTTCTGTTCAATGAAGGTCACATGCTGCTGTGCTCTGATCCAACTTCATTTAAGTTTGAAGCCCACTTATTCATTCTACCCACAAATCCAACTGTGACTCATTACAGAGGGTTTTACCTGTGTATCCTCCCGCTTCATTTTCTTACATTTCTCACTCTTCCACAGTTTTAGAAAGCTAGAGAACAATTGAACAAGATTTGTTAGTTATTGGAAATACACTTACTATTTTCTTTAGCATTCAGAATTGTTGGATTGGGTTTTATGGTGGTGGTGGGGAAGTTGTGAGTGGCACCTGGGGCCGCAACTTTTTAGCAGCAACCAGTTAAGTGGCTGTCATCCCTATGAAGCATAGCTGAATGCCCATGGCGAACTGCTGGCTAATCAGAGAGCCAGGAGTATCAGCCTCACCAGCGCCATGGCTAGCAGTGGCCACTGCTGGGACTGCACCTGGAGGAAGAGGTCGCAGATGGATGGCCCTCTCAAAGTAAGTTAAGTGCAGTCATGTGGCGCTGTTGCGTCTGGGGACACGGGGGGTGACCCATTACCACTAGGGGGCCCTCCATGAGCTAAAGACTGTTCAAGAAGAAGGGTCCTTCCCCAGAGGCCACCCGAAGGATGCCTGGGTATATCTGGCAAGCGTCCGATACTAACAGTAAAATTCCAGAAGTGGCAAGAAAAGATCATTAAATGGCCACTGAAGTGGCTCAATTGGGCTCCAGGCAGGTAAGCTCTCTGCCACTTTTCCTGCCACTGACAATATAGCAGGGCAAGGCCAAGATAACTGATATGCCAATGGCTGCCTTCCTTTGCCATGTTACCAGCCATCCCACCTCTTAAGTAAAATCCAGCTCTGAGTTCTTCTCAGCAGCGTATCAATGCTTTGCAACTTGCAGACAATTTTATGGCCAGGATTTTGTGGCCTCTCCCACACATCGCGATTCTAATGACATGCAGACAGACATGTAACTAAAGGTTTAATCATAACACTTAGCTGTGGCACTACCACTAGAGGGCATTACAAGATCCAGTATAAATATCAGCTCGCAAAGGATCTTGGTCTCTTTCCACACAGGAGTAGCTAGACAGCAGTAGTATAGTATAGATAGATCACAGCCTGGACACCACGTGTAGTTCAGATACAGTTTATGCAGTTACAGATCATTATTTTATTTCTAGAGTAAGTTCAGTATAGTGTCAAACTCATTTATTATTTTTATCGTTACTTAATAAATTAGTTTACTTTACATCGAAGACTCGTGCATTCTTCAAGATCATCTGCAACCAGTAACGACAGATATTACTTTATCAAATAATACAACATGGCACCAAGAGTGACTACTCAATCTACCTAGTAAAAGTTAGAAAGTTTAGACAGAAAATTAGATAGCTATTCGACAACAGATTCATCGCTATCGGAAAAAAACCTTCAATGATTCCCGGCTGGATGGACAGAACACAAGCTCCTCAACAGCTCCGGATCATGGATAACCTCAATGTTAACTAGCGTTTGTTTAGACAACAATTTCAACTGTATTTAGAAGCGTCTGTTTAACAAATGCGACAGATGCTTGTAAAATAGTACTGTTACTAATTATGGCTGGTCAACACGCTACAGAGATGTACAACTTCATTTAACTACACAGACGGTCAAGACAAGATAAAGTATAAAACAATCCTTAAAAAATTTGATAGCCACTGTAAAGTACAGTCAAATGAAACATTTGAGTGCTACATCTTTACAAAAAGATTGCAAGGGAAAGAGGAATCCTTTAACAGCTTTGTAACAGACCTTAAGCTGCAAGCACTATCCTGCAATTTTTTTTATACTGCATGATTCTAAGATTCGGGACCAAATTGTGTTTGGTATAAATGATGAGCGCCTCAGAAAAAAAATACTGAGAGAACAGGACTTAACATTCAAATCGCTAGAAGACAATGAAAGTCTACCCACTGTATGTGAGAATAGTGACAATGAGATCACAATCAGCATACAAAATGTGCAAGATCACAGCGAGACCAACAGATCTCAGCCTGACTATACAGAAGCACTCAACAATCAAAGTAAAACTGCTCATGAGTTAATAATAATAATAATAATAACCTATTGTCACAATGAATGCTTCAATGAAGTTACTGTGAAAAGCCCCTAGGCACCACATTCCGGCGCCTGTTCGGGGAGGCCAGTATGGGTATTGAACCCATGCTGCTAGCCTTGTTCTGCATTGCAAGCCAGCTGTTTAGTCCACTGTGCTAAACCAGCCCCGTTCAGTGTCAGTGAGACCACATCAATTAAAATCTCATCTACTACGTGGGGCAGCACGGTAGCATGGTGGTTAGCATAAATGCTTCACAGCTCCAGGGTCCCAGGTTCGGTTCCCGGCTGGGTCACTGTCTGTGCGGAGTCTGCACGTCCTCCCCGTGTGTGCGTGGGTTTCCTCCGGGTGCTCCGGTTTCCTCCCACAGTCCAAAGATGTGCGGGTTAGGTGGATTGGCCATGCTAAATTGCCCGTAGTGTCCTAAAAAAAAAAGTAAGGTTGGGGGGGGGTTGTTGGGTTCCGGGTATAGGGTGGATACGTGGGTTTGAGTAGGGTGATCATTGCTCGGCACAACATCGAGGGCTGAAGGGCCTGTTCTGTGCTGTACTGGTCTATGTTCTATGTTCTACTCTTGACAACCTACAAGAAACTGAAATCTTGATGACGTTGACTCCATAAGAGGAGCACCAAGAGATCAAAGATGAAGCTAATCAACCAGAAGTGACTCCAGAAGAGGAGCACCAAGGATTCTAAATGAATCAGATCGACCAGAAATGACTGATGTCACCAAGATCAATGCAACATCAGATCATTCTCACAAACCTCAAACCGTAAAGCTCAATGAGACATCAGGTACCACAAAGGACACTGATACTGAAAAGTTTGAGAATGACTCAAAATATCCGCCAGGAACAGTCATTGAGCACGACAACTGCAACAGCAAAAACAACTACAATGAAAACGACAACAGAAACAACAACAAAAACAACAACAACAAAGACAACAACAAAAAAACAACCTGTACAACATGGTACAACTCTACCACTACAGAACAATGTTGCAGAACAATCCAAAACAATGGCAAGAGTACAAACATAACATGGACATTGTTGACAGCAAACAAATGTCATGCCAATGAATTTGACAAATTTATATTTGCTCCAAAATAAAGGCACAACACAGTTTTTAAGGCAGACAACATACAGAATCGATACCACAAGCACACAAAAAAGACCAGGTCAGACAACATGAGTGATTCAACCATTCGAATACCTGATGTCGACTTGTTGGTACTTCAACACCACGAATGAAGACTAAGGACAGTCGCGATGTGTAAATACTTCACAGTAAATTTATGTAATCGTTACTCATTTTGCTCTGTACAAAGTCACACATATTTATCTCTAATATTACTGTCCATTTTTCTTTGTTACCAAGCAAGAAATGTAAAAAAAAGGAGGTGATTTAATGATATGTGTGGTGAATTATAAACCTAGTAATTCAGTTGTATTACATGTATTGTGTCCTTGCGGGCTCTGTATACGAGCCGTTGTGCGGCTCTGCCCATAGGGGGAGATGAGGAGTTTGTACTGGGCTCCATCCTTGGCTCCGCCCATGGCAATGCCCATGGCTCCTCCCACTAACCGGAAGTATAAAGCTCTGCAGTCATGAGCCTGCCGCCAGTTCAGCTCGTCGCAGGCAGGCTCAGTTGTAAGACTATTAAAACCACTGTTCACTTCCAATCACGTGTCTTGTGAATTGATGGTCTCATCAATTTAATAGTCTTAGGAAACTTGAAGAAAACTACTATGGAATCACCCCTCAAACCTGACCGACTAGAACTCGACCCGCAGGCTGCAGAGGCGAAATAAATCTTTCTACACTGGCTCAGATATTTCAAGGCCTACCTGGCTGAATCAAGCACTTCAGAAACTACGGAGGAGCAGAAACTCAGCCTACTGCATGCAAGGGTGAGCCTCCGTATCTCTATTCAACTTAACAGTACTACCTCATATACGGAGGCCCTGGCCATGCTCGATCGAATGTATGTGAGGCCCATCAACGAGGTCTACGCGCGCCACATTTTACGACACGCCGCCAGCGCCCTGCGGAGTCGCTGGACGACTTCCTGCACGATTTAACAGCCTTAGATCGGGACTGCAATTATCAAGCTGTATCAGCCGCCCAGCATATGGAGCTCGCTGTCTGAGATGTATACGTGGCAGGGCTCAGGTCCAACTATGTGCGCCAGCGGTTGCTTGAGAAATGGGCCCAGAACTTGGAGGACACTGTAGAGTTAGCTACAACCATGGAGGTCTCGTTCCGCAGCCTCACCTCGTTCCCCGCGGACCAAGCGACCCCATCATGGGCCCCCGACCAGCGATTGCCCCAGGCCTGCACCACGCGGCCACCCACCCACTACGCAGCTCCAGCGTGCCATTTTTGTGAGCAGCCCCAACACCCACGGCAGAACTGCCCGGCCCGCAACGCGACCTGCAGTAGCTGCGGTTGCAAAGAACACTCTGCCCGGGTCTGCCTAGCGAAGAAAACTCCTACTCCAAACTCTCCTGCAGCCCAGAGCACTCGCTTCCCAAACTCACAGGCCCGCAGGCCCCGTAATGCTGCAGCCTGTATGCCAACACCGCCCCACCTGACATGTGCGACTCATGGAGGCCGCCATCTTGGCAGTCCTCCCCCACGCGGCCGGCCACGTGCGACTCATGGGGGCCACCATCTTGGACGCCATCTTCCTCGCCGCCCGCCACGTGCGATCCACGGGGGCGGCCATCTTGGGCACCATCCTCTTCAACATCTGAAACACATCTCGACGACGACGACCTCAGAGGACAGTCATCATGGGGCCACTCCAGCGCAGCTGATCGAGCCGCTGACTACCCGCAACTCAGCGCAGTCACGTTGGACCAGTCACGTCTGAAACACCTCCGCAACTCTACGATGACCGTTAAAATCAATGGGTACAGTACACCGTGCCTCTTCGACTCCGGGAGCACTGAGAGCTTCGTACACCCAGATCTGGTAAGACGCTGTTCGCTCCCTATTTTCCCCGCACGGCAAACTATCTCCCTCGCTTCGGGCCCACACTCCGTTCACCTCCAAGGGCGCACCGTCGCGACCCTAACGATTCAGGACGCAAGCTACTCGAACTTCCAGCTGTACGCACTCCCCGAACTCTACGCCCCACTCGTACTGGGACTCGACTTCCAGTGTAACCTCAAAAGCCTCACACTCAGCGTTGGCGGGCCCCTACCCCCACTCACTATCTGCAGTCTAGCGACGCTAAAAATCGACCCCCCTCCACTCTTTGCTAACCTCACTCCGAACTGCAAACCCGTAGCCACTCGCAGCAGGGGTATAGCCTGCAGGACAGGGTGTTTATCAGAACCGAGGTCTATAGGCTCCTACGTGAGGGGGTCATAGAGGCCAGTAACAGCCCCTGGAGAGCTCAGGTGGTGGTTGTCAAGACCCGGTAAAATTCCAAATGGTAGTGGACTACAGCCAAACCATTAATCGGTTCACGCTCCTCAATGCGTACCCCCTTCCGTCACGAATGGGGTCTCGGTGTTCCAACGAGCAATGGACCGAATGGTGGACCAGTACGGGCTGCGGGCCACGTTTCCGTACTTGGATAACGTCACCATCTGCGGCCATGATCAGCAGGACCACGACGCTAACCTCCATCGATTTCTCCAAACTGCCCAGAAACTTAACCTCACGTATACGGAGAAATGCGTTTTCCGCACGACCAGGCTATGTCGTGGAAAACGGAGTCCTGGGCCCCGACCCGGACCGTATGCGCCCCCTCTTACAACTCCCTCTCCCTTATTGTCGCAGAGCCCTCAAGAGGTGCCTGGGATTCTTCTCGTATTATGCCCAGTGGGTCCCTCAGTATGCGGACAAGGCCCGCCCACTATTTAAGGCCACACTCTTTCCTCTATCAGATGAGGCTCGCCAGGCCTTCACTCGTATCAAGGAGGACATCGCCAAGGCTGCCATGCGGGCGGTGGATGAATCGTCCCTTTCCAGGTTGAGAGCGACACCTCAGAGGTTGTCCTTGCAGCCACTCTAAATCAGGCAGGGAGACCAGTCGCATTTTTCTCCCGAACCCTCTCCGCTTCAGAACTTTGACACTCCTCGGTCGAAAAGGAAGCACAAGCCATTGTAGAAGCTATACGACACTGGAGGCACTACATCGCAGGTAGGAGGTTCACTCTCATCACCGACCAAAGATCGGTTGCCTTCATGTTCGACAACTCGCAAAGGGGCAAAATTAAAAATGATAAAATCCTGCGGTAGAGGATCGAACTCTCCACCTACAAGTACGATATTATGTATCGACCAGGGAAGTTCAACGAGCCCCCAGATACCCAGTCCCATGGCACGTGCGCCAGCGCGCAAGATAACCACCTGAAAGCTCTCCACAATGACCTCTGCCACCCGGGGGTCACCCTGCTCGCCCACTACATCAAAGCCCGAAATCTGCCTTTCTCCACCGAGCAGGATTTCCCGATCTGCGCGGAGTGCAAACCGCACTTCTATAGACCAGAAAAGGCCCACCTGGTAAAGGCATCCCGGCCCTTTGAACGCCTGAGCATCGATTTCAAAGGGCCACTCCCCTCGACCAATCGAAATGTGTACTTCCTGAACGTCATCGACGAGTTCTCCTGCATCCCCTTTGCTATCGCGTGCCCAAATATGACCTCCCACACAGTCATCAGAGCCCTGCACAGTATCTTAACTCTGTTCGGGTTCCCCGGCTATGTACACAGCGATAGGGGTTTGTCCTTTATGAGCGACGAGCTGCGTCAGTACCTGCTCGACAAGGGCATCGCCTCGAGCAGGACTACCAGCTACAACCCCAGGGAGAACGGGCAGGTGGAGAGGGAGAACGCGACGGTCTGGAAGACCGTCCTACTGACCCTCCGGTCCAGGAATCTCCCGACCTCCCATTGGCAGGAGGTCCTCCCCGACGCGCTCCATGCTATTAGGTCCCTCCTATGCACCGCCACCAACCAGACCCCTCACGAACGGCTATTTGCTTTTTCTAGGGGCACTACCACGGGAGTTTCGCTCCCAGCATGGTTGAAGACACCGGGCCCGGTTCTCCTCCGGAAGCACGTCCGGGCACACAAAACTGATCCACTCATAGAAAGAGTGCTCCTACTCCACTCGAACCCCCAATACGCTTTCATCGAATACCCTGACGGCCGTCAGGACACTGTTTCCCTCCGGGACCTGGCGCCTGCAGGATCCAACTCCACCACCACTACCGGCGAGGTACCCCTCACACTACACCCCACCCAACCCTCCGCGCCCTGCGCCCCCGCACCTACAGGTTCACTGCCCGTGTTCCGCGCCCCCGCGCCTATAAGTTTCCGGTGCTCCCCACCGCCCGTCAAACCAGTCGTGTATGAAGCTCGGTCTGAATTACCCCCGGAGTCCACTATCGTACACTTGTCGACTGCCCCCACCCAGCCACCTGAAGAGGCTGCAACCCCGGTGCTCCGCTGATCCCAAAGGACGACTCGGCCACCGGACCGGCTCAATTTGTAGACCCATCACTCCCACTGGGCTTGATTTTTTTACAGGGGGTGAATATGGTGAATTATAAACCTAGTAATTCACACTGTGTTGTATTACATGTATTGTGTCCTTGTGGGCTCTGTATACATGCCGTTGCGCGGCTCTGCCCATAGGGGGAGATGAGGAGTTAGTACTGGGCTCCACCCATGGCTCCTCCCACTAACCAGAAGTATAAAGCTCAAGATCCAGTGTGAATATCAGCACGCAAAGGATCTTGGTCTCTTTCCACACAGGAGTAGCTAGACAACAGTAGTATAGTATAGATAGATCACAGCCTAGACACCACATGTAGTTCAGGATGCAGTTTATAGTTATATCTCAGTTCAGTAGAGTGTCAAACTCATTTGTTAGTTTTATCATTACTTAATAAATTAGTTTACTTTACATCGAAGACTCGTGTATTCTTCAAGATCATCTGCAACCAGTAACAACAGATATTACTTTAACCAAGTAATACAACGACGATATTTTGGTCCTGCCAAAGTAAATGGTAATTTAAATTTCCCACTGCATCCACCAGTGGTGTGGGGGGAGAAGGTAGATAAATTGTGATTAGGCCTTAAAATCCTGGCTTATCAATCAGAAGCTTGCTGTTGTAAACAAGACAACAGGCCAAAATTCCTTGGGAATTTAGTATGACCTCAGGGAATTTAGAATTTAATCGAATTAGTATGGTGCAGGATGGTACAAACATTCTGATGCCTTCACTCCTCACCTGACTCTAGAGACGTACCCTCAGTGTAGTTGGTACATCCTCAGGTTTTGATTAAATTCTTTACTTTCTTTGGGGTGGGACCCCACCAGTTAAGCCCACATCTGCTCCTGTGGTGTCCGTGATACCTTTACCTCACTCAGCATATTGGTCTCCAATGAGTGAGCACTGGGTCCACCCTGGCCACACTGGCCCAACAAGTGCAAACATCTGGTATAAGCAGCTCCTGCCCATTCCTCCACCCCTTTGCCATCATTTATCTTGTCAAAGGTTCTACACTTACATGACAACCAGGAAATGTCAGGAAACAGAGGAGATCCAGCACATGTTTCCCTGAGTTACCCTCGGTTTCCAATGAAGTTACAGCTGTAGACGGACGGAACCCCTAAGAGATTTTGGGACCAACATTTCTATGTATGGGAACAGTGGAATAATTACAGTCAACATCATTGTTGTCTCCTGTGGTGAAAACAGTGGGTTGGATTCTCTGCTTCTGAGACCAAATGCTGACACCGGCATGGGAACGGTGGCATTTTACAACTGGCAAAACGGCACAAAACGGCCAGTGATTTCCCGTCCGGTGGGGGGGGCTAGTGCACCTGGCTCTAGCTGTGGATGTAGCTGAAGAATTGCCGGCTCCATGGATGCCCATGCGCACGGCGTCGGCCTGCAGCGGCCGCACCATGCAACATGATGCCGGCCGCGCGCAGACCCGGCCTGCCAAATAGTGCCCCCATTTGGCCAGGCTCGCCACTCCCGGATCATTCCCTACAGAGTGCCCCCAGCACCTTCCAAAGCCCCCCACCCCCGTCCGGGGATCGGCTACCCCCCCAACTGTGGTGGCGCTGGACTTAGTCCGCAGCCGCCACGCCGAGTTCCCGTAAGTAAATACCACACACGACCGACGCCATTGGGTACTTGGCCCATCAGGGGCGGAGCATCAGGGAAAGGGCCTCAGGTAATGTCCTGAGGCCGTCCCAATGGTTTGCGGCACTCTTAGAGTACAAGGTGGATTCTCTGGCTGATCGCCAAATGGGATTTCGGCATTGGAGACCAGAGAATCATGTCCGGTATCTTTCATTCCCATACGTGTATTTTGTTCCTTCATTGGGGAAATCAGTTTTGCTTGGGAGCTCCCTGGAAGCTGTTACTCACCAAGCTGATAATATGATATACCTGAGAAAATAACCCCCTACTGCATCAACATATGTTTTTCAACTCAACCGGCAACTTCTCCCCCAACGGGCGGGCGGGCCCTACCGGCACCAAGGAGTGGCGTGAACCACTCCGGCGTCAGGCCACCCAGAAGTTACGGAACCCTTCGCACATCCGGGGCTAGGTCGGCGCTGGAGTGGTTGACGCCGCGCAAACCCGGTGCCGAAGGGACTCCACCGACTGGCGCAGATTGGCGCATGCGTGGGAGTGCCAGCGTGTTCCCAGAACCGCTGCCGTGATTCCTGCACATGTGCAGTGGGTTTCTTCTCCGCGCCGGCCATGGCGGAGCTGTACAGCGGCCGGCGCGGCAGGAAAGAGTGCCCCCACAGCACAGGCCCGCCTGCGGATCGGTGGGCCCTAATCGTGGGCCAGGCCACCGTGGGGGCCACCCCAAGGCCAGACCCCCCGGTCCCCCCCCCCCTCCCCCCCCGAGGACTCCGCAGGCTGCCCGCAAAGCCAGGTCCCGCAGGTACAGACCTTGTGTAATTGATGCCGGCGGAACAGGCTGATATCGGGCAACCGCTCGGCCCATCGCAGAGCATAGAATTGCCGGGGTGGCCACTGCCAACGGCCCCCGACCGGCGCAATCTGATTCCCTCCCCCGCCAAAAAAACCGGCGCCTGAGAATTCGGCAGCCGGCGCGGGGTGGTGGGGTGGGATTCAAGCCTCCCCCCGGCGATTCTCCGGTCCGGCGGGGAGGTCGGAGAATCCCGTCCAGAATTTTTGAATGTTTAATTTTACACTGTGTTTTGCCAGAACTCAAAATGTTCATGGGGAACAATTTTATATTTTACAGCATCAGCACTCTAGCATTAACTTTTAAGATGAACATGGAAAATAATAGTCTTTAATGACACAACACCTTTATTTCCACAGCAGTTTGACTTCTGTACAAAGAAGGCTCAAACATTTCTCGGGAGGCAAGAAAAGAAAAATTATAAACTCAGCCTCTTAAAAGAGACAACTGGCAATGCATAACTGTCAATTCAGAAATAAAACAATAACTGACTGTGAAGCCATCAGATGGTGACAGGATTTGCATTTCTGCACTTCAATAAAAGTCTTATCTATAGAGTTAACCCCCACATTCTTGTCTAGGATGACTTGGTGGCACAGGGGTTAGCAGTGCTGCCTCACAGCACTAGGAGCCTGGTTTCAATTCTGGCCATGGATGACTGTCTGCGTAGAGTTTGCACGTTCTCCCCGTGTGATTACACACTTTAGTCATCCTACTGTTCACTCCTTCCAATGTGCATGAATAATCTTTTTAACCAGTTGTTGAACAATGTCGCAATAAGCACTTTAATCTATTCACTTCTGCTGCCATCACAGCTTCAAATGTCGGTCCGAGGAAATGTGGAGAAAATGAGAATCTCTGGAAGAGTAGAAATTAGACTGTAATGGAATTGCTGAGAAGATCATCATTACTGACAGAACAAATTACCACACCAAACTGCATTCTATCGCTTATTCAGATGCAGCTATCTAGGATTCTGAAGGAGAAGCTGAAGCAATATTGGTCCTCCTCTGACATGAAAGTGTTTTTCTAAAGTAAATCATAGCAGGAATAGTCTGATTGTTTAGTGGATAAGTGTTGCTCAGTTAAGACTGAGGTCCACAGATCAGAAAAATACCGAGTTTTTTTATGTAGAACGGTTTGTTTAAATGTCTCTGAATGGACAGGCAGAAAAAAAAACAGGCAGGGATCCTGCCTCTAATTATGATTCTTTAACCCTGTATGGTGTGCATTTAGTTAGCGTCTTTTAGAATGTCCCAAAGTATTATAGTCAGTGAAGTCCTTTGGAAAGTATTAACTGTTGTAATTTTGGGAAACACAACAGCCCATCGATGTTCAGCAAGGTTTCACATTTGATGATAAGATGCACAACCACATTATTTGTATCTTTGTGGTATTGGCTTCAGAATAAACTTTCGCCGAGTAGATTTTGCTGCTCTCCTTCAAATAATGCCACGGACATTTCAGCATTTGCATCAAAAGGCGATGTAACATCAGTTCAGAGTTGGGGTTAGGTCTGAATACCCATGCCACGACATGAGGGCCTTAACCAGTCAAGAGCCCTGGACAGATCCGGTGCAAGGTACACCTACCAATGTGTTACAAAATCAGAAGAGATCAGTAACTTTAAAAAATAAATTTAAAGCCCCCCCAGTTACTAACTCAAAGAATTACACCACAGGGTTTCATGTTTAAACCAGAACTTTTATTTCACAAGACTTTTACAAACAAGTACTATTTAACACTTTATTTCATAAACCCAAACTCTTGAAATATCAATAGAAATCTTTCTGTTCTACTTTTATTTTAACCCAAGAGTACTGCTATACTTAAGGATCTTGAGGGTTCCTTAAATTTTCCTGAGACCAAGGCAGCACGTTGGTGCAGTGGTTAGCACTGCTGTCTCACGGCGCCGAGGATCTGGGTTGATCCCGGCCCTGGGTCACTGTCCATGTGGAGTTTGCACATTCTCCCCATGTCTGCCTGGGTCTCCACCCAACAACCCAAAAAGATGTGCAAGGTTGGTGGATTGGCAACACTAAATTGCACCTTAATTAGCAAACAAAATTGCCAAACTGAGGTGTGCCACAGCTCTCAGGAATGTAATCCTCTTGAGTATTCCTGCGACTATATTATATGTGAGATTTCATTAAAGTTCTCGTAGCATCCAGCTAGGTAAACCCTCCAACTCTCATTCAGCACTTGATGATTTTAAAGGATGTCTTTGAAAGGATGTCAGTGCCGCCCATTCTGAATTGCCATTGAGAAGTTGGTGGTGGTGAACCGTCTTCTTGAACCACTGAAATCCACCTGTTGCAGGTACATCTATAGTGCTACTAAGGAGGAAGTTGGAGGATTTTGACCAGGCAACAGTGAAAGAATGAAGGTATGGTTCCAAGTCAGAATGGTGGATGGCTTTGAGGCAACTTGCAGATGGTGGTGTTCCCATGCATTTTCTTATGCTCGGGTTAGAGACCATTAACACATAGAGATGTCGATCTAACTAACTGTAATTTACTTTGGCTATCTACTTTCAGGGAGCTGCAATCTGCAGACACACGTCCCAAGTTCCAACTACTACTTGGGTGGTTCTGCATCTCTTTATACAGTCTCAACCAGTTTCAGTCAGCCCAGCAGTTTCAGTTCCAAATGCAGTTGTTATATCCTGAGAAACAAGAAGATTCAGTTTCCTTTCTATGGTTTTCTTTTCTGTTTCTATTTTCAGTTTTTGATTTCAGTTAGGCCATGTATTGTTTATGTTTCCCCAGCTCCTGTTCTGTAGCTCTGTCTCTCCTATTCTGACCTTTTGCATGTAATACCCTCCTAAATTATTTACGTTGCATTCCCCAGTTACGGCAGTTGAAACTTTAATTCTTAAAAATAAGAAGTTATATCCTAAAACTAAAAGGTAAAACACACAAACCATGAACTAGATATTCACAACTATTTGCTACCCTATCCTTCAAGGTGACAGAGATTTTGTGTTTGTAAGGTGCTGCCAAGGGAGCTTTGGTGAGTTATAGAACATAGAACATAGAACATAGAACAGTACAGCACAGAACAGGCCCTTCGGCCCTCGATGTTGTGCCGAACAATGATCACCCCACTTAAACCCACGTAACCCGTATACCCGTAACCCAACAATCCCCCCATTAACCTTACACTATGGGCAATTTAGCATGGCCAATCCACCTAACCCGCACATCTTTGGACTGTGGGAGGAAACCGGAGCACCCGGAGGAAACCCACACGCACACGGGGAGGACGTGCAGACTCCACACAGACAGTGACCCAGCCGGGAATCGAACCTGGGACCCTGGAGCTGTGAAGCATTGATGCTAACCACCATGCTACCGTGAGGCCCTGGAGTCCATCTTGTGGATGGTGCACACTGTGGCCAATGTGTGTGTCAGTGGTGGATGGGATCCCAATCAATGCTTTTTTCTTGGAAGGTGCTGAGCTTCTTGAGTATGGTTTGAGCTGCAGTCTTACAGGCATGTGAAGAGTATTCTATCAACTTTGGTCTTATGCCTTGTAGATGATGGACAGGCTTAAGTGAGTGAGGAGGTGAGTTACTCACTGCAGAATTCCAAGACTCTGACCTGATCTTGTAACTACAGTGTTTACATTGGTGGTCCCGTTCAATTTCTGGTCAATAGCAACTCCCAGGATGTTGATAGTGGGAGGTTCAATGATGGTCATGCCATTGAATGTCTTACTTGCCACTTGTCAGCCAAGCCAGAATGTTGCCCAGGTCTTGCTGCAGATAGATATAGACTGCTTCAGAATCCGAGGAGTTGTGAATGGCACCGAACATTGTACAATTATCAGCAAACATCCTCATTTTTGACCTATGATGGAAGGGAAGGTCATTGGTGAAGCAGCTGAAGATGGTTTGGCCTAGGGCACTACCCTGAGGAGCTCCTGCAGTGATACCCTGAAATTGAAATGATTCACCTCCAACCACCACAACCATGGGCAGCACGGTAGCATAGTGGTTAGCACAAATGTTTCACAGCTCCAGGGTCCCAGGTTCGATTCCCGGCTTGGGTCACTGTCTGTGTGGAGTCTGCACGTTCTCCCCGTGTGTGCGTGGGTTTCCTCCGGGTGCTCCGGTTTCCTCCCAGTCCAAAGATGTGCAGGTTAGGTGGATTGGCCATGCTAAATTGCCCTTAGGGTCCTAATTGCCCTTAGTGTTAGGTGGGGTTACTGGGTTATGGGGATAGGGTGGAGGTATGGGCTTGGGTAGGGTGCTCTTTCCAAGAGCCGGTGCAGATTCGATGGGCTGAATGGCCTCCTTCTGCACTGTAAATTCTATGAAATTCTATATGAAACCATCTTCCTTTGTGCCAAGTATATTCAGTGGAGAATTTTCCACCAATTCCCAATGAATGACTCCAGTTTTGCAAGGACTCCGTCATGCCATAGTCGGTCAATTGCTGCCTTGATGTCACTTTCACCTGGTCTCTGGAGTTCAGCTCTTTTGTCCACATTTCAGCCAAGGCTGCAATGAGGTCAGTAGCTCAGCGACCCTGGTGAAATCTAAATTGAGCATCAATGAGCAGTTTATTGCAGTGGAGGTGACTCTGGATAGCAGTATCAATGAAACCTTCCATTTTGACTGATGAGTGGTTATTTCTGTGGACAAGACATTCCTGGGCAATTTTCCATATTGCTGTGTCAATGCCAGTCCTGGAACAGCTTGGCTAGGGGCACAGCTAGTTCTGAAAAACAAGTCTTCAGTATTACTGCTGCAATATTGTCAGTGCTTATCGCCATTGCAGTATCCAATGCCTTCAGCCATTTATTGATATCATGAAGTGAATCGAATTGGCTGATGGTTGGCATCTGTGGACCTCAGGAGGAGGTCAGCTCTCCAGCTAAAGCATGGGCATTACTGAAATCTGGCTTATGCACTTCAAATCAGTAAACATCCTAGGTCTCTGTTAGCTTTCTGCTAGAGACTCAGCTGCTTTACAGCTCCTGGCAAATCATCTCTCTGCCTTCTCCAAATCACCCAGGACTAGACTCCAGCTGTCTGTGTCTGTGAGAAATCACCCAGATAAAACCCATTACCAAAAATAAAATCTCCCGACAATCTGTTCCCATGGCAATGAGGCATGCTTGCCTCCAATTCTGAGACCTCCCACTTTTTTCTTGGAAATCATGGGTGCGATTCTCCCGAAAAATGACTAAGTGTCAATTTAAGTGAGTTTGGAGGAGTGTTTACCGTTAGCTTTTTGGGTGAGATCCAGACCTGGATTCACACAGATTTAGTCATTTTTTGGGGCCTTAGGGAGTTTCTTCCTGTTTTTTTTCCACTGTGTGGAGTTGAAATTGCCCAACGAAAATGTCTCCTCCAGGATTGGGGCACCATTTTGAAAGGGTGCCCTGATTTCTAAATGAGCTTGAGGGTCCCCCAAACCACCAACCCATTTGCAGACCAGTCCAGCATTTGTTGCCGGTCTCTTGAGAAGATGGTGGTGAGTTGTCTTCTTGAACCGCTGCACGTCCACTGTGCTATTAAGGAGGTACACCTACTGTGCTATCAGGGAGGTAGTGCCAGGATTTTGACCCAGCAACAGTGAAGGAACAGAGGAATATTTCCACATCAAGATGGTGAGTAGCTTGAAGGGAAACTTCCAGGTGGTGGCATTCCCAGGTACCTACTGCTCTTGTCTTTCAAGATGGCAGTGGCCATGGATTTGGAAGATACTGCCTAAGGATCCTTGGTGAGTTCCTGCAGTGCATCTTGTAGATGGTGTACACTGCTGCTACTGTGCGTCAGTGGTGGAGGGTGTGAATGTTTTTTGGAAGGAGTGCTAATCAGCGGGCTGCTTTGTCTTGAATGGTGTCGAGCTCCCTGAGTGTTCTTGAAGCTGTACTCATCCAGGCAAGTGGAGAGTATTCTATCACACTCCTGATTTGTGCCATGTAGGCAGTGGACAGGCTTTGGAGAGTCAGGAGGTGAGTTACTTGCCACAGGATGTTCAGCCTCTGACTTGCTCTTGGATGCTGATTGTCGGGGGTTCAGTGATGGTAGTGCCATTGAATGTCAAGGGACGATGGTTTGGTTCTCTCTTTTGTAGATCGTCATTACTTGGCACTTGTGTGATGTGAATGTTACTTGCCAATTGTCAGCCCAAGCCTGGATATTGCCCATGTCTCACTGCATTTGCACGTGGTCTGCTTCTCCTCTGTTTTCACTATGGTCTACATTATGAGACGTCTTCGTATCCTTCCACTAGCATCAACACTTCATGATTATGGACACTCCAGCATGGGCCGCACTGTATTCTGACTTAGTGACTTCAAATCATAAGGCACCCTTGGTTTTTGATAGCCCTCTGCGACTTACTCCAGCTGCTTTACAGCAATGGAAAATGATCTCTCTGCGATTTGTTCCTTTCCTGTGTCCCTCAAACTGTTCTGGACCCAGCATTCAACTATCTGTTTCTGTGAGAAATCATCCAGATAAAGACCATAACTAAACAAAAACTCTCTGTAATCTGCAACAAGGCATGCCATGGGACGTTGAAGATAGGAATTTAAACTAATTATCTCCAATTCTCAAACCTCCCCATTTGTTCTGCGAAACCATATGAATAATTTACTGCCTTTAAAGAGAAAATGTGGACATCCTGACTCCACGAAGAAGCTTAGAGAGATATAGCTTATCACTTCCTTACTATTACAAACAGGCTTTCACAATCTTACATCTGTGGATTTAATAGCAGATTAAGTAGCTAGTTTTCAATGTCGTTTTGGATGTTGGGCCTCTAAACTGAACGTTTGCACAGAAGCCTTGCAACACAAACAGCTCTCCTTCCTCAGTTTAATTCCTCACCTGAAACTCTGCATCTCCAACAATTTGGCAAACCCTCAGTACTGCCCAGACTGGTCTGAAGTTTCAGGCCCCATCTAGAACGGAAACAGAGTTTAAAAATAGTATGCCAGCCAGTGTGTTGGTTTTTATGATTCAGTTCCCAGTGTCGCAAATATTCAGCAAGCTGAGGGGAGGGCAGGACAACAATTCCATCCATTCCCTGATTAAGGCTAATTGAAGTAGTTAGAGCTCATTATGAGCTTGTTAAAGGGAGATGTTGAAACTTTCATAGGCGCATACAGGTGGCATGAACTGTCCGTGGCAGACTAGCTGAATGGAGGTGGGTACACAATGGCGAACCAGTCATACTGATCCCAGGGAATTATCTCAGCTGCTAAAAGGGTCAACACCTCAGAGGGGGGCCTAGCCTTTGGAAAACATTCTCTTGGCACAGCGCAGGTGATAAGGAGTGTAGGCGATCAGTGTGAGGACAGTGCAGAAGGTCAGCCCCCTCCTGGGATCATGGAATGAAGAGCAGGAGGGAAGGAAACCAAGAAGAATTGGCCAAATAGCTAAGCACAATGAATGCTGCGGCCGACAATCGGCGTATGACTCTCAGTCTTTGGTCTGAGTGGCGATGAGCAGCAACACCCTCCCCATAACGGCAGAACACTGAGCTGCAGGAGAGCACAGGAAAGGATTGAGGAAGAAGAAGGAAGTGGAGGCATTACCCTCAGCATAGGATCTAAGGTCAAAGGAGAAAGAGCTACCTAGAGGCGACAAAGACCTCGTACCTTAGGAGACTGCGACTCTCCAGTTGGATGGTTACAGGCATCTCTAACTTTCTCACCAAAGACCTGGCACCTTGCAGCACTGGTCACTATGCACTGTCCATAGCCATCAAGATCCATGTAAACTTTAACTTCTTCATTTCTGACTACTTCAAAGGATCAGCTGTAGATCTTTAATGGCATGTAGAGAACGCCACGGCATTTTGCTGGTCACTGATGCCCTCTTTGCCTGAGCTAGACAGCAGATTCATTTCATGACAGATACAGTCTAGCAGGCACAGAGTACAGTGACTTTATCACAATCACTGGATTCCTCTCGAAATAGGTCATCATCGATTATGCCCATGTGACCATCAAGCCATCCAGCGACAGACCTGTGAGGTTCATCAACAGAAAGGGCTTACAAGCCTTAATGTCCAACTGGTCTGTGATTGCAACAAGTGCTTGTTCTATGTGGATATTTCCTTTCCTGGTGGTTGCCATCATTCCTTCATTCTTTGCCAGTCCAGGCTACCAGAGCTCTTCTTTCATTAGACACCGATAAAGTACGTGGATGGGTCCTCAGGGACCAATGAACAAGGTCCATATGATTCACTATTGTCCTTTAGGTAAGAACACTGTTAGCCAGTTTGGCCTACATGTGACTGCAGACGCACAGCAATGTGATTGACTCTTCACTGCCCTCTGCAACGGCCTAGCAAGCCTCTCAGTTCGAGGGAAATTTGAATGGGCAATAAATGCTGGCCTTGTCAGGACCAGCCACATGCCATGAAAGAATAAAGAAAACATTTCTAGAGGCTGCTGCTCCTGCATTATTGCTGTTATTGCCCTGCTGCATTGATGGCCCCTCAGTCAGAGGAGATAAGGAGGTCCAGAATAAGGATGCCTCGTGAGGGGTGGCACCTTCACGAGGGGTGCCGTCTGTGGCACCCTCAGTCCTTGGGATGCTTTATGAATGCTTGAAGGAGGCAGCAGCTGGGGCACAGCTGGCACCCACTCCAAATATCTCTGAGCCACCAGTACCACTGATCAGTCCATGCTCAGCCATGTGGCATGCACACTGTGGATGTCAGTATGCAGTTCCTGCATCCACTCACAGTGATGCCACAATGACGCTCCAAGAAGTTGGCTACTTTATCAATGGAGGAGTTCATGTGCTTATAGCCCTGAGCCATGGTGCCATACACAAACTCCATTCTCTGGCCATGTCCTCACACTGCCTCAGGGAATTCTGACATGCAGGATTACATCTGCTGCTGCTTGTCTGGGTACAGCTTCCTTTCCAATGACTCCTGGTGCCCTGCACCCGTGTCCAGCTGAGCAGAGTTGGATTTGTTCTCTCTTCTCTGAGTGGAAACCGTTAACAACTGGGCCTGTCTCAGGCACCTCCTACTAATGTCATGCTTTTTACCTAGTGCCACTTTATCTAAATGCACATAAGGACCTACTGAGGTGAGACAGTCTGCACTGGTGGACAGTGCCCTTGTAAGGTGATGCTGTTTCTTCATTAGATTTCTGCTCCACTGGGGTCGCTGGGGGAGGAGGATAAAGTTCCCTGGATTGGACACGTACACTTGTGGGAGACACAAGAAGAAATGATCAGTCAGCTGAGGAGAGTAGAAGCTTTCGGATGGGATGGAATACACTGCATCTCCTGAAGGACACATTGTCCTCTGCAATCACCAGTTCCATCATGAGCTCCCGTCTTGCCAGGGTTGTCAGTATTCATTCACAATTCTGGATATCGCCAGAGCTACCACCTCCATTGGGATAATGTGGTGGTAAAAATGGCACCCCTCCCCCCATTTGGGTCCTCTCTCTCTGGCATTATGACCCCATTTCTCCTGTAAAGACAGAAGGGAGCAAGGTAAGGCACTGTCACCCTCAGTGGTCAATGTGCCCATACTCATTAAGAACTACATGTATCAGTGCCAGTACTATGGCTCCGAGCCATTCTGAGGGGCTAGCTGCCCTATGCACGCCCTGCTCATATATTCAGGAGCAGCTGCTGTATGTGCTGGAGAGTGAATAGCCAGAGTCCTATCCTGAGGATTGGGGATTACATTCACCCAGGTCCTTCTCACCAGATTCTGGTCACTCACTAAGACTTCCACCTCTACTGATTGATTGATATTTATTGTCGCATGTACCGAAGTACAGTGAAAAGTATTTTTCTGCGGCCAAGGGGAACGAACACAGCACATATATAGTAGGCAAAAGAATAAGCGACAGAGTACATTGACAGTGATGGATCAACAAATAGTGATTGGTTACAGTGCGAAACAAGGCCAAACAAGAGCAGCATAGGGCGACGTGAATAGTGTTCTTACGGGGAAATGGTCAGTCCAAGGGAGAGTCTTTGAGGAGTCTAGTAACTGTGGGGAAGAAGCTGTTCCTATGTCTCGATGTGCAGGTCTTCAGACTTCTGTATCTTCTGCCTGATGGGTCTGGAAGAAGGCAAATCCTGGGTGGGAGGGGTCTCTGACAATGTTGTCTGCCTTTCTGAGGCAGTGGGATGTGTAGACAGAATCAATGGGAGGGTGGCAAGCTTGTCTGATGCGTTGGGCTGAGTTCACCACACTCTGCAGTTCCTTGCGACCTTGGGCCGAGCAGTTGCCACACCAGGCTGTAATGCAGCCAGATAGGATGCTCTCTATGGCACAGATGTAGAAGTTTGTGAGAGTCGATGCAGGCATGCCGAATTTCTTTAGCTTCGTAGGAAGTAGAGACGTTGTTGGGCTTTCTTGACTGTTGCATCACCTTGAGTGGACCAGGACAGACTGTTGGTGATGGTCATCCCCAGGAACCTAAAGCTATCGACCATCTCCACTTCGGAGCCATTGATGCACACGGGAGTGTGTGTGTCATGCTACGCTTCCTGAAGTCGATGATCAGTTCCTTGGTCTTCCAGTATTTAGAGAGAGATTGTTTTCGGTACACCATGAAAACAAGTGATTTATCTTCCTTCTGTAGTCTGATTCGTCGTTGTTTGAGATACGACCCACCACAGTCGTATCATCCACAAACTTAGAGATTGAGTTGGAGTTAAATCTTGCCACACAGTCGTGTGTATATAGAGAGTACAGTAGAGGACTGAGTACACATTCTTGCGGGGCCCCAGTGTTGAGGACTATTGCGGAGGAGATGCTGTTACCTACCTTGAAAGATTGCGGTCTGTTGGTAAGGAAGTCAGGGATCCAACTGCACAGCAAGCGGTCAAGTCCAAGGTTGCAGAGTTTGGTTATTAGTCTTGTTGGGATAATGGTGTTGAAGGCGGAGCTTCAATCTATGAACAGCAGTCTGACGTAGGTGTCCTTGTTGTCGAGGTGTTCGAGAGTTGATTGTAGGGCCAGGGAGATAGCATCTGCTGTGGATCGGTTGCCGCAGTAGGCGAACTGTAATAGATTGAGACCATCTGGGAGGCTGGCACTGATCTATCTCATGACTAGCTGCTCAAAGCATTTCATGGTAACAGACGTCAGGGCCACCAGTTGGTAGTCATTGAGGCAGGCTACCTTGTACTTCATTGGTACTGGTATTATGGTGGTCTTCTTGAAGCAGGTACGGACCTCAGAGCGGAGAAGTGAGGTGTTGAAGATATTTGCGAACACACTCGCCAACTGGTCAGCGCAGGCTCTGAGTGCTCGCCCAGTGACCCCGTCGGGGCCTGTCGCTTTCCGCAGGTTTACTTTCAAGAAGACAGCTCTTACCTCTGAGGTTGTAATAGTGGGTATGGGTGTGTCCAATGCTGTTCTGGTGGGTAGCGCTGATGTATGGCTGACTGTTCAAAGCCGGCATAGAACTTGTTCAGTTCATTGGGGAGGGATGCTCCAGCCCCAGAGATTCTGCCTGGCCTTGCGTTGTAGCCTGTGGTCTCAGGTAACCCTGCCATTGACGTCTTGGGTTTGTGTCGTTGGCCTGGGACTCTAGTTTGATCCG
The DNA here is from genome assembly GCF_902713615.1 of Scyliorhinus canicula. Lineage (NCBI taxonomy): Eukaryota > Metazoa > Chordata > Chondrichthyes > Carcharhiniformes > Scyliorhinidae > Scyliorhinus > Scyliorhinus canicula. The sequence goes on along the minus strand of NC_052159.1, from coordinate 62,399,643 downwards.
GTAATGTCTTTTGACGTCCCTGATGGCTTTCCGTACGTCGTACCTGGATTTCTTATATAGGTCAGGGTCGTCAGACTTGAACGCCTCCATCCAGGACTTTAGCAGGGAATGGACCTTTTGGTTGAGCCAGGGTTTCCGATTGGGGAACACCCGTTTTGTCTTCTTTGTTTACTCACATCCTTGGTCTGGGTGGCTTGCCTCCTCTGGCCACCCTCTGGAAAGAGTACCTCCCACGCCTCCCCAATGAAATGCAGCATGACATCCAGATCTGCATTTGAGAACCAAGGCTGTGTGCTAGGCATCCAGCTTTCCTGAGACATCAGGGGCTGGATTCTCCGCCTCGCCGCGCCACATTTCTATTTCACCCCACCGGCCGGATGCACAGTTTCGCCGGCCGGTCAATGGGAAACCCCCGAAGGCTGCCGGCAAAACAGAGCATCCCGCCAGTGGAGGATCCCCTCCCCCCCCCCCCCCCCCCCCCGCTTTGACTCCAGTCCTGTCCAAGACTTTGAAACACTCTGCAGCTTTCTTCCTTCTGTTACATTGCAGCCTCAGCAATGGCTATCATGGTGAGTTTAAATTGGTCATGTAAACGATCTAACCAGCCTCTGTTCCCACCCCACAGTCTCGAATGGATAGCAACTATTACCCTATCAATCACCCAGCGAAAATTGTGACCCGAACATGTCTACCCGTGGGGGTGGGTCAGAACCCAGAAATAGTCCTGACTTCCCCCGTTTCCTGCCACCAGTGTGAAAATTCAGTTCAGAGCGCCAGCCTCGATGACTAACTCAAGTCTTTGGAGTGGGCCTGCAACCCACTGCAACCTACTGATGTGGAGACCAGAATGCAACTGCGGGTCAGGGCTGACAGCTTGGTGAGGCGCAGAATGATATTCGAGTATAATAAGAAGGAGAAAGTCAAGTAGAGGAAAGTAGAGAAAAAAAGCAGAAGGCAGTATAACAGCCGCATATTAATAAGGGACACTTGGAGGTTTCAAAGTAACATTTACGCAAATATTGTCACTATTTACAAAATGAAGAATTTTTCCAATGTGCATTAAATCCACTACATCTTCAAATTCACACATAAACCTCAAAAGGCAGGATATCACCAATTACCTTGAAAAAGACCCTGAATCATTTTTTTTCCTTCAGAAAGAGGTTACTGTCTGTGCTGTCAATTCCTATTAACTAATGAACCCATACGCTGCACAGTGTTGCGTACACATTCTAATATTTACTGACCCAAAGCCAATTCAAGCATTATTTTGTCTGCTTTAGCCTTCCCAGACACAAAGGGTGCTAAATTATCCAATATTTTCCCATCAATCCATCCAGTGGGCACTAGGGACCCCCTCCCCACCCCCCCCCCCCCCCCCCCCCCCACCCCTGGCTATGGAATGTCATCTTCAAAGTGATGGTGATAAGATTGAGAATGAACTGAACCGACCATTAAAGAAAATGGGGGATTATGAACTGAGGAAATCTTAAACTGAACAGAGCAGCAGTAGTCACTTCACAGTCAGAATTCTTAACTTGGGGAAACAGACTGTCACCTAACGCAGTGAATGCAGACTCAGTGGAAACATGCAGAAAATAAATCAATGGTTTCTTTTTGCTTTCAGTGGAAGTGGAGGATAGACTCTTGGTGCCAAGGTGGGAGGGAACTGAACATGGTCTAACTGCGTCCTGCACATGAACAAATTATTGTGGAAGATGGATGAAGCAAATGGGCTCCTTTTGTTCATATGTTCTTATGAAGCATGGTGTCTATCTGCAACTTAGCTTTTAGCCCTTATTTACAAAGAAAGGAATGGTTACTTGAAGTAATCCTTCTGGAGTAATTGATTCAATTGTAGTGCAGAGCATTAAAGCATCAATTACCGATGTCATGAAGAATTATTTGACAAACGTCTTGCAAATTTTTAAAACACACACATGATGGAACTGAGATTGATTGCTGCCATTGCAGCAAAGGGTTCTGCAGGTTCTTAAATGTCACCTTACAGTGAAAGATCAGCTAAACGACAATGGACTGGATTTTACAGGGATGGGGGTGGGGCGTACTGCTACTCATCTCCCATCCAGAAGAAACTTGGTCCCCAATTGACCAACTTTAAACAATGCTACCCCACAGCCTTAATACATTCCGGGTTGCCTTAACAAGATCATTGCGTATTCAAGGTCACTTCTAAGAGTCCGATCACATGAAATATCAATGATGTCATTGGTCGTTTGTGTGGACAATAGGGCATTCTATCCTAACAGTCTGTAGAATAAACGCCTTTCCAATAAAGCTCTTGTTTGTACATTTGTGATCTGCAAACCTTTGCTTCAAAATAGCACAAAGGAGTGGGCACGTGGTAAGAACGCGGAAGTGGTTCCTTTTTCACAAGCTCCGACTCTGCTCGTCTTTTAATCCATCATTTCATCCTGATGCACATTTCTTCCTTGTTTTTTCTTTGGTATATGGCTTGTGCAGGTCCCTGAAAGTTTAGTAGAGCCATGGAGGTGTACGAGACGGTTCTGTCACTCAAAAGTGCACTGTCCCTGGTTAGGGGCCGTCAAAACCCTATTGCATGCTGTGTCAGGTATCCTGACAGGTTTAGGGGGCAAGGACCGGGCGGGTTGTCCCCTGAGCCCAGTCATTAGTGCGAGAAGGGAGATGAATTCCCAACTGGCTCAGGAATTGGCTGCCATGCTTTGGTAATCTTGATTTGGAGGCTGGGTGCATCAGATTCTTTTTTTTTTTCATTACCCAATTCATTCTTTTCCAATTAAGGGCCAAATTAGCATGGCCAATCCACCTAGCCTGCACATCTTTTGGGTTCTGGGGGTGAAACCCACGCAAACACAGGGAGAATGTGCAAACTCCACACAGACAGTGACCCAGAGCCAGGATTGAACCTGGGACCTCGGCGCCGTGAGACCGCAGTGCTAACCCACTGCGCCACCGTGCTGCCCACAGATTCTTTTTATTAATAAAATATTATATTGAGGCATTTATAAAATTAACATTTCAACATTTTAAACGACAGAGCGGTCCTACACACGGAAAAACCCCACAGTAACATACCCAACTTCGCCTGGCCATAACTCCTAGCTACTCATATGTTAGAGTCCCAGGCTTATTCTTCACTGCCATGCCTCCCATTCCACCCCAGCCCCCAATTCCACCCCCTCTTCTGCTGACAGTCAGATTTCCTTAAAGAAGTTGATGAATGGCTGCCACCTCCGAGTGAAACCCTGTATTGAACCCCATAACATAGAACATAGAACAATACAGCACAGAAAAGGCCCTTCGGCCCTCGATGTTGTGCCGAGCAATGATCACCCTACTCAAGCCAACGTATCCACCCTATACCAGTAACCCCCTCCCCCCATTAACCTTATTTTTTAGGACACTAAGGGCAATTTAGCATGGCCAATCCACCTAACCCGCGCATCTTTGGACTGTGGGAGGAAACCGGAGCACCCGGAGGAAACCCACGCACACACGGGGAGGACGTGCAGACTCCACACAGACAGTGACCCAACCGGGAATCGAACCTGGGACCCTGGAGCTGTGAAGCATTTATGCTAACCACCATGCTACCGTGCTGCCATTCGGGAACGTAATCTTCTGTAGCCTGAGAAACCCTACCATGTCACTGACCCACACCCCTGACTTTGGAGGCTTCGAGTCCCTCCATCCCAGCAAAATCAGTCTCCAGGCCACCAGGGAGGCAAAGGCCAAAACGTCAGCCTCTCTCCCTCCTGGAGGTGCAGCAGATCCGATTGAGGACAATGCATCCTGTTTTTGAGGCTAGTGATCAGTAGGACTCACAATTACTGATCCTATAACATCCTGTTCTCAATGCTCATCATGAGGGGTTGAGGATAACCGAGTGGTTTGAGTCATTCTCCCCGGCTGGGGCCTTGGCTGTGGACTACCTGGATATCAGTGAGATGACATAGTGGAAGTAATGGTGCTCGTGCTGAGATCCTTGAGAGACCTTGGAGAGTGCGCATTGATTCTGCCTTATCCTTTGTTTTCTTATACGGCATGGAAGAGAGGCTGGTTTAGCACAGGGCTAAAAAGCTGGCTTTTAAAGCAGACCAAGCCAGGCCAGCAGCACGGTTCAATTCCCAAACCAGCCTCCCCGAATAGGCGGCAGAATGTGGCGACTAGGCGCTTTTCACAGAAACTTCATTTGAAGCCTACTTGTGACAACAAGCGATTTTCATTTCATTTCATTTCAAGATGCCGTTATTCTGCAATCAGCCCTGAAATTCTTTGAGAATCCGGACTGTAACTCCCTATTGATCATGTTGTTGACAATTTTCATTGTCTTTTTTCCTGAAGGGGAGTGCGAAATGTGAGCATGGTGGCCTATGCCGATTATTATCCTTATTCCTCTTGTAATACAATATCGAGTCAATTAGCGAAGTGTGATTTGTGCATGGTATTTACTCCTTCTGATAATTATGGTTGGAGGAGGGGAGGGACCTTTGTCACCCCCTGTCTCATTTATGAAGATGGCGAGTGGAGCTGGGTGGATATGGTTTGTAGGGCTAGTTCCGCCTCACTGAGATTAAGGATAGCCCTTTCAGTGAGAGCTAATCCATTTCAGGTATTTCATTTGGATTTGTATATTCTTTGAATTAAGAATGATTCTCTTCATCCTTCTTTGGCCTTGGCAGTGTTTGTACCCTGCATTGGACTGGCTTCCTTCTGTCTCTTTCTTGAGGCCAAGATTTTCCTCCTTCTGTTTGAGTCTCTTCTCGTGTTCCCCTCCTGGGCTGCTATGATGGTCGGGCGGTTGAGGTGGAAGGTTGGTCTGGATGTCCTTCCGGGATGGTGGTCGCTTTGAGCTAAGTTGGGTGTCCTATTTCTGGGGGCTCTTCTCTTATTCTTGTCATCTCTTCATTCAGGTGAGCATGGTGTTGGTTTGTTGTCTTGATCTGGATCCGTGATTGGGGGGTGGGGTCTCTGTGTTTGTGCTGGGGAGGACGGAATTGGCCTTCTCTCTCAGGTGCCTGACTGTTGGATGTTTGACGATTCCTCATCTTCTCGGGTGGGAGCCCCTCCCTCTTGGCCAGGGCTGGAATAATCATCCTCTTGTAGTGCGTTGCTCTGAATAGGGCTGGACAGGTACGGGCGTGACTGGGGTGCAGGTTTTCTCGTTCTTGGGGTGTGCGGGAGACCTTGTGGTAGAGATTTTTGGTTATTGATTAGTGCTTGGCTAGGCCAAGCTCAGTGCTCTGACTGTTATCCTGTTAACCCTAGCGGCTCAATGTTCCTCTCCAAACGCAAGGGGAGGGGCCTCCTGGGGGGCTGTGTTTTGTTTCCTTGCCTCTCTGGTGCACATTGGTTAGGGGATGGGTTGAGATCTGTGCCTTGGTGGTTACCTTGTGGTTCCCCGTAAGGAGGTGGGTCCCCCCTTTTGCTGATGATGTGGCCTGTTCTCTACTCTGCTGGTGAGTACTGTCAGCTGTCAGATAGCCCGGGGGGGGGTCTGTTTCTTTCTTATTTTTCAATTTTTGGTCTGCCTTGGGAGGTCCAATGGATCTGACCATAATCTGAGAGGTGTCACCTCTCTTCCCCTCTTCCTCTCCTTTCATTAGAATTGTGGTTCGGTTCTGCCTTGGGGCAGAGTTTGGGGTCTTGTTGCATTGTGCAGGATGCCTGTAACTCCGCAAAGATCTGGGGTTTCCATGCATTTTCTTTTGTTTTTGCCAGTGTGGGTGTGAAAAATACGTTCTTTGTTCCAACATGGGTGCAGGTGGTCTGGAAGCCAGGAAAAGAATACTGTGCCGGTTGTTTGAATGATGGTATTTGGCCAATTGTAATGTTGTTCTCCTGGTCCACATTGTGCTCATGTGGATTAAGCTGTATCTGGGGTTTTTTGCCCTTCCTTGCCTTGGGTGCTGTGTTATTTTGCAATTTTGTAGTGTTACTTTGTTAAGAAATGTAAAATCTTAGTAAATATAAATTTAAAGAAAAATACTGTGGTAGTATAGCTAGGGGTATTACGGTACCTGGAAGTGTGAGCTGCCATTGGTGCAGAGGACTCGCTGCCCATTGGCCCAGGTATGTCATGTGCCTCTCAGCCGATTGGCTGAGAGGTAGGTAGCTCCGCCTACGAGGCGGGGTGTAAGAACCCGTGTTCCCCGACAGTCTGCCAATCTTCTGTACGTCTGCTGCCGGGTCCACGTCTTGTGTATTAAAGCCTATCATTCGGACTTTATCCACGTTTCGTGTCCATTGATTGTGCATCAAATACCACAAAGAAAACTGGTGATGAGGCGGTCGGAACCGCATTGGCAGACTCCCAGAGAAGTGAAAGAATATATAGAAAAATTATCGATCCGTGTGCAGACATCCGAAAAGGATGAAGAAGCTCAAAGCTTCGCTGTACCAAAGCTGGCAACAGAGGGGTGCCGATTATTGGTAGCAGCCATCAAAGGAACTGGAATTTAAAAGTAGATATTGGAGAAAACACCATTGAAAAGAAGCTTGCCACATGCTCTGCACGGAAAGATCTGGAACAGTACAGGGAGCATTGTGAGAAGCAAGTACCCTGGGCGGGATTCTCCGATGGCAAGTCAGAGTGTCCGCCCTGTTGTTTTACGACGGCACGAACGGGCCGCCAGCAGCACGATTCAGGCCCCGAAAAGGGGCCGGCAGCGGGGCCACGAGAAACACGGTGGGCGTGGTGCCAGAGCAGCGCCGTCATCGCGCGATGCCTAGATGGCACCACGCCGCACCATTTAATGTGCGCAATCTGCGCACAGGCCCCGACAGAGAGAGATGGCTGAGCCTCGCCGTGCCGCTCCCAGGTTCTGGGACAGTGACTTGGAGTCATTGCTGGACGCAGTTGAAGAGCGCAGAGTGATCCTGTGCCCAAGACGTGGCCACTCGTACCTGGCCAGCGCAGCTGGTGTAAAGTGGGCATCGCCGTCAGCACTGTGGGGCACACCCCCGCTCTGGAGACCAGCGCCGCAAGAAGCTCCATGACCACATAAGGGCTTCCAGGGTAAATACCCCAAGAGTTCCCCCCACCCACCCCCCCCACCCCCCCACCCTCCACACGAGGGGGGTGGACACACCGCGTTGCACCCGACCTACATGGGCCCCCTTGCGAGCTGCCATGGCATGGCACCCCCCAGTCATAATGTTGCCAACATCTGCACGTCTTGCTGCTGACCGCCTAACTCTGATGCTTTCCCCCCACCCCTGCAGGACAAGACAGCCCACAACCATCGTGAGCGTGCAAGAACCGGAGGGGGATCATCTGCGTGGCACCCCCTCACTATTCATGAGCAGAGGGCTCTGGACCTCACTGGGGGAGCCGCCACCCGGGAGGTAGCGCCATGCCAGATCGGAGGCTCAGTACCAAGTGAGACTCCCCTGCCTGGCTGCACTCCCTCAGCCCTTCACCTCCCCCACCCCCCCCCAACACTGCACCCCGTCACACTGCCCCCTCCACCCCTAACCCCCCCTCACTCTCCACCCCCTCACTGTCCCCTCACACCCGAATCCACTTGCCTAATGATACATACTTTATTGTGTATTCCAGGACCGAGTGCCTGAGGGGTTGTGAAGTGGACCGAGTGGCTCTGGGGTCGAAGTTCGGTACAACGGTGAGGCCGGGTGTGTGTTCTGCCCCCTGCCAACACCCCGCCATCCTCGGCACACCGACACCAGCTACCCCACATGGCCATGTGATGGAGTGTCTGTGACACATACAGGGACCACCGAGGTGGAGGGTGTAGCTGTGGCCGTGAGTCAGACATTGTCTAACGATCCGGAGCTCACAGCTCATCGCAGAGCGGGTTGTCATCATTCAACGGCACTGATCACACCCGCTGACACAAGCAACTGTGTGAGACCATCCCATTGTGCCGCAGGTGTAAGGTGCTGTGAAAGTGGTGGTGTGGGAGCTAGGTTTGTCGGATGGTGCGGGAGGTGGGGGGTGCTGGGTGGTGCGATTGGGTGGAACGGTGGTGCAAGTGCCTTGCTCAGCGATGCCTTCCTCCTAGTTCGTGAAACGTGCAGTGATCAACGCCTCGCATGCTCGCTTGCCAAGCCGGTGGCGTCGTGCAGCCTCCCAGCCATATCCAGCCCCCATGTCGTGTCTGTGTCCCCCCCATCCCCATCCTCCTCCTGGAGTATGTCCCCTTTCTGTTCATAAACACGTCCCTGTTCTCCGATGGTGGATGCATGGCGACGTGCACCCCATCAATCACCCCCCTGGACCATCGGTATCCTGACCACAGAGACGGGTCCTGCTCCCCTGGCATCATGGTGTGCGCAGTCCTCTGGAAACTGGATGTACCAGTAGGCGATGGCATACAGGGTGTCAGTTACTGCTCGGATGCACCGGTGCGTCGATGCCTTTGAGATACCGGACAGCTCCCCGCTCGGTGCCTGGAACGACTCCGTCGCGTAGAGGTTGAGGGCTACCGTCACCTTGATGGTCACCGAGATAGCATGTCCTCCCCCCCATTCCACGAGGTGCCAGGTGTGCCATGAGGTGGCATATATGTGCGACGGTCTCACTACTTATTCGGAGTCTCCTCGTGCATGCCACGTCCGGTAGGTCCTCGATCGACATGCGGTGACGGTACACTGGAGGCCTCAAAGGGCGCCTCTGGCACCTTGGCACCACCACCTGCTCCTCCTCCTCCCCCTGCGCCCCATCAAAATCAGAATCCTCATCCAGCGCATCCCCAATGATGTGGTGATCATCGTCCCCCTCCGCCTCCTCCTGCACCTGTCAGGCGGACGGGCCTGCAGCCTCAGCGGGTGGCACGGGGCCCTCTGCAGCCAGTCCCTCTGCTGCAGCCACCGCTGCCACAGCTGCTCTGAGCCGCCTGCGTCGACCCTGCCAAAGAGCCACCTGCAGGGCAGCGGCTCCCACCACGGCGGCAAACATCGCTGGCTGGTGCGCAAACATGACGATCTGCAGGAGTGGGGGGGAGGAGATACAACACAGCTCCAGGGTCCCAGGTTCGATTCCCGGCTGGGTCACTGTCTGTGTGGAGTCTGCACGTCCTCCCCGTGTATGCGTGGGTTTCCTCCGGGTGCTCCGGTTTCCTCCCACAGTCCAAAGATGTGCGGGTTAGGTGGATTGGCCATGCTAAATTGCCCGTAGTGTCCTAAAAAGTAAGGTTAAGGGGGGGGGGGGGGGGTTGTTGGGTAACGGGTATAGGGTGGATACGTGGGTTTGAGTAGGGTGATCATTGTTCGGCACAACATCGAGGGCCGAAGGGCCTGTTCTGTGCTGTACTGTTCTATCTATGATTAACAATGGCGTTTTGACACCTCGACAGCCAGGTGCCATGGGATACATGTGTTCCCCTGTTGCCTGGTCTCGCTACAGACATGCAGGCACCCTGACCCACCCTGATTACCCCGTCCCTCCTCACTGTGCCACCGTGGGCTGACCATGCCCTCACGGGGGCTGGGTGTTGCAGCTCCTGTATGGTGGGGAGGGGCGCTGAGCGTACCCAAGGTCAAAGCGTGTGGACGCGCCAATGGCCTTTGCCCATCAGCATGACCTTAACTTGCAAGCGTGTCTTCGCCACAGGCCTGCCATGGCAGGCTGGCTGGTATGTCGCTCCCACGGAAAACCCTTCCCACCCACCCCCCTCCCCGGAACATGGAGGCCCACTGCCTCTCCCACCCCAGCCATGATTGCACCCTTCCCCCCTCCTCCTCCTCCCTCCTCCATATCCCCCTCCTAACCCCTCCCCCCACTTCCACCCCCTGTCCTCCTCCCCCTTCCTCCCCCACCCCGAGCATGGCGGCATCCTTCCCCCACCCCCTCCTCCTTCCCCCACCCCCTCCTCCTTCCCCCACCCCCTCCTCCTTCCCCCCAGAGCATGGCGGCATCCTTCCCCCACCCCCTCCTCCTTCCCCCACCCCCTCCTCCTTCCCCCCCCTGAGCATGGTGGCATCCTTCCCCCACCCCCTCCTCCTTCCCCCACCCCCTCCTCCTTCCCCCCCGAGCATGGCGGCATCCTTCCCCCACCACCTCCTCCTTCCCCCACCACCTCCTCCTTCCCCCACTCCCTCCTCTTCCCCCCCCCCCCAGAGCATGGCGGCATCCTTCCCCCACCCCCTCCTCCTTCCCCCACCCCCTCCTCCTTCCCCCACCCCCTCCTCCTTCCCCCCCTGAGCATGGCGGCATCCTTCCCCCACCCCTTCCTCCTTCCCCCACCACCTCCTCCTTCCCCCACCCCTTCCTCCTTCCCCCACCACCTACTCCTTCCCCCACTCCCTCCTCTTCCCCCCCCCCCCGCCAGAGCATGGCGGCATCCTTCCCCCATCCCCATCTCCTTCCCCCACCACCTCCTCCTTCCCCCACCCCCTCCTCCTTCCCCCCCCCCCCGAGCATGGCGGCATCCTTCCCCCACCCCCTTCTCCTTCCCCCACCCCCTCCTCCTTCCCCCACCCCCTCCTCCTTCCCCCACTCCCTCCTCCTTCCCCCCCCGAGCATGGCGGCATCCTTCCCCCACCCCCTCCTCCTTCCCCCACCCCCTCCTCCTTCCCCCACCCATTCTTCCTTCCCCCCCCCCCCCCGAGCATGGCGGTACCCTTCCCCCCCCCCCCCCCCCCCCAGCCTCGAGCATGGCAGCACCCTTCCCCAAAACCATTCCCCCGCCAGCACCGGCCTTGGACGCCACAACATACTGCCTCCGAGAACGCCGGGCGCTCACCTCCTCACTCCGCATCATCAGCCAGCACCTGGGGTCACGCCGTCGGGACTTCGCCCATTGGGCCGCTGAATAGCAGGGGGCCCGGAGAATTGCCATATTTAGCACCTTGGGCAATTCTCCGGCAGACGAGGCACCAACCTCGATGACGCCGTGCTCGCCGGTTAGGAGAATGGCGGATTGGTGTCGGACCGGCGTCGCGCGAAAAATCGTTGCGAATGGCGATTCTCCCAAACGGGAGAATCCCGCCCCCTACAATTATAGTTTGGAGCTGGGGTTTTGCCAAAATGCAGAAGAAAATAGGCTGAGCTCCAGAATACCTTGTTTGAAACAAGAAGCATGTGGTGCTGAAGGTTTTGTGACATGTCGTGGTTACGCAAGCACTTTCCATAGTAAAAATAGTGGGAATCTTTGACGTCATGAGACCGCATGATGAGAACACAGAACAGTGGAGCTCATATACTGAAAGATTCGATTATTTTGTCCAAATGAATGAAATGCAGCAGATAATAATCATAACCATCTTTATTAATGTCACAAGTAGGCTTATATTAACACTGCAATGAAGTTACTGTAGTCCCAACTTCCCTGAGTGCAAAGGGAGAGGAAACATTCAATCTCTTGCGAAGTCAGAAAAACCAGGCTTGAAAACATTTTTAAAAATTCATTCATGTGATGGGGGCAATCGCTGGCTGGGTCAGCATTCATTCTCCACCCCTGAGGGCATTTAAGAGTCAAGCACATTGCTGTGGATCTGGTGTCGCATGCAGGTCAGACTAGGTAAGGACAGATGCCCTTTCCTAAAGGACATTATTAAACCAGATGGGTTTTTATAACAAACGACAAGGGTTTCATGGAACTTTTAATTCCACATGTTTGTTGAATTTAAATTTCACCATTTGCTATGGCAAGATTTGAACCCAGGTCCTAAGAGCATGAATCTGGATCTCTGGATTACTAGTCCAGCGTTAATACCACTACGCCACTGCCACCCCATGATGAGATGGCTGATGAGATTGTGGAGCTATTGCAGGACCACTTTTCGCTTTGGTCATCACCGAGAGGTTAAAGTTGAATAAGCATAAGCAACAATAAGGTGAATCAATCACACAGTTCATTGCTACTTTAAAGAAATTAGTTGAATACTATTAATTTGGAGATGTCTTGAACGACACCATTAGAGATAGACTAGTAGACTAGTGTATGGGTTAAGAAACAAAGCTGTCAAAATAGGCTGTTAACAGAAAGTAACTTGAATCTAAAAAAGGCTTTAAAAGTTGTGATCTCTCTGGAATTAGCAACTTTGGATGCCCGACAATTAAATTTGAATACTGGAATCCATAAAATGACAGCTGAGGCCCAAACACAGACATAGGTTCAACATTGCCACCGAACTGCAAAAACTGGTCACACAGCAGACTGCTGGCGCAAAGATGCAAAATGCAGGAATTATAGGAAATATGGGCACATCAAATGTGTGTGTTGGGGAAAGAAACAACAAATACCAAATAAGAACTATAAAAAGTAATGAACAAGTATATCAGATGGAAAACCGAATAGAGGGATCTACGTGATACAAAAGGGCATGGAAAAGTACCAGCGTGCCAATCAGATAATGAACTATCTTTGAACATACTGGACATTGTGGGCACAACAAACCATTACTGGGCCACTCGTTTACTGGATGGACAACCAGTGTAAATGGAGGTGAGCACTGGAGTAACAATTTATTGGTACCAGAAACTGTTCACCAAGATAAACTATGGCACATCACCTTAAACCCTCAAAGATAACACTATCCAACTGTAATGGGGAAAACCTGGCTGGAGAGAATCAAGCTAAACTGGTTTAGGGTGAATCTTATGCCACAGTCGGAAGCAGATCCATTGAAGATTTTAAAGAAACATGCCATTGTCTTTCATGGAGAGCTGGGAAGAATGAAAGATTTCACAGTCAAGTTGAGGATTAAGGACAAAAGCCTATCAATGTGCTTAAAGGTAGGTCAGGGCAAAGGTTGAGGCAGAATTAGAGAGGCTGGTCAAAATGGGGTCCTAAAAACCCGTTAATGTAAGTGATTGGGCCACGTCAATAGTACCCGTGATGAAGAAAGATGTTTCGGTATAAATATGTGGCGATTTGAAAGTGACTATCAATCCAGTACTATGTGCAGAGCAGTACCCTAAGCCTTTAATTGATGATTTATTTATAATAATTATCTTAATTAGTGTCACAAGTAGGTTTACATTAACACTGCAATGAAGTTACTGTTAAAAGTCCCTAGTCGCCACATTCCTGCACCTGTTCAGGTACAACGGAGGGAGAATTCAGAATGTTCAAAGCACCTAACAGCATATCTTTCGGAACTTATGGGAGGAAGCCGGACCATTCAGAGAAAAACCACAAAGACACGGGAAGAACGTGCAGACTCCGCACAGACATAACCCAAGCCGGGAATCGAACCTGGGACCCTAGCACAGTGAAGCAACGGTGCTAACCACTGTGCTACCATGCCGCCCGATTTGCTGGGTTGGCAGCAGCCCAACATTTCAGTAAAGTTGTCCTGAGTCAAGCTTATCTCCAGATAAATGTAGATCCAGATTCAGAACAATATTTGACAATCATGCCACATGAAGAGCTATTCAGACATTCAAAAAACTTCCATTTGGCATCACATCTGCACCTGCGTTGTTCCAATGTGCCATGGATCAAATTCTCAGCAGACTAAAAGAACCTCCGTGCCACTTAGACGATATCTTAGTTACTGAAAAGAATGAAGAAGGGCATCTTTAAAATTTAGATGCCACACTCCAGAGACTAGAAGATTGTGGACTGCAAGTATAGAAGGATAAGTGTGAATTCTTCAAAGCATCTATGGAATACCTGGAACACGTCATTCATGCGATGGGACTGCACAAACTGCCTTCAAAAGTAAAAGCCATAACTGAGGCATCTGCACCCCAAAATGTAAATCAACTTTGATCATTTTTGGGCTTATTAAACTATTATGGAAGGTTTATCCCTAAACTAACAACTATTCTCAAGCCTTTACATAACTTATTGTGTAAAACAGGAAATGGAAATAGGTGGATCAGTGCAAGAAGGCCTTTGTACAAGCTAAAGAGGCACTACTGAAGTCAGAAGTGCTGGCATAATTTGATCCAAAGTTACCCTTGCAACTGGCTTACGATGCATCACCTTATGGGGTGGGAGCAGTTGTTTCTCACATAATATCCAACGGTGAAGAGAAGCAAATGGCATTTGCATTTGCAAAGCAGAAATGAACTATGCACAAATTGAGAAGGAAATACTAGACATCATTTTCAGATTCAAATGTTTTTACCAATATTTATATGGAAGGAAATGTACTTTACTAATGGATCATCGACCACTGGCAACAATACTTGGGCTGCACGCAGATCTCCAGCAGCAGTCGAATGAAGAGAATTCCCACCAGGAGTTGAGCCGAAATCCTGTTGTACCCATGCAGTTTAAGGAATAGTTTTGCAAAATTACACTCCTGTGGGGATTTTCATTCACCGTGAATGCATATTGGAAGCTTGCTTAACTTTACAAGAAACGCACTCAACATCTCAGGCTTCCTGCCAGGAAAGCAATTTTGTAAAATCAGCACTTTGATCTATTGGTAGAACCTAATTCAGTTGCTACTTTGTTTAGCAAGAGTATTTGTTACCTATGCGGACAACTGTACAGTGGGCACTTCAGGTACTTAACTAAACGTGAACACTATTTCAATGAGATTCTTTGTGCAGAAAGGTCTTCTGTGTCTTAATGGGAGCTGTGATGTACGGTTGGTATGAGTATGATGGAGATTAAGAATAACAAAGATCGAAAAATGCTGGTGGGTGTAGTTGTAGATCTTCTAACGACATAGCTATACTACTAGACAAGGCATTAAATAAGGAGTAATTTGAGCATGTAGCAAAGGCAATATAATAATCATGGGGGAACTTTAATCTTCATATAGACTGAACAAATAAAATTGACAAAGGCAGTCTGGAAGCAATGAGTTTGTAGAATGCTTGCATCGCAGTTTACGGGAACAATAGGCTGTACAATGAGCTAGAGACACAACTATTTCAGATGTAGTATTCTGCAATGAGGCAGAGTTAATTAGAAATCTCAGTAAGGGCAGCACGATGGCGCAACAGTTAGCACTGCGGCCTCATGACGCCGAGATCCCAAGTTCGACCCCGGCTCTGGGTCACTGTCCATATGAAGTTTGCACATTCTCCCCGTGTTTACGGGGATTTCACCCCCACAACCCAAAAGATGTGCAGGGTATGTGGATTGGCCATGCTAAATTTCCCCTTAATTGGAAAAAATGAATCGGGTATTCTAAATTTAAAGAAAAAGAAATCTCAGTAAAAGAGTCTCTGAGGAAAAAGTGATCATAATACAGTTGAATTCCATATTAATCTGAGAATATTCTCAGGTCCAAAACAGGAATCTTAAACTCAAAGTCATATACATAGGTCATATACATAGACAGTTGGTGACTGTTAATTGGTTAAGTAGACTAAAAAAGTATGACATTGAATGAATAAAAAGTGGGAAAAATTCAAGGGAGTGCTAGAGAGAGGTTGGTGAGGAGGAAATCAAGGAGATTTACCATTATGTTAACATAAGGGGTAGCTCATTTAAGACATGAGATGGACTTTGATGTCACCCCACCCAAAGTATATTCTAGTCCGAAATACCCTTGGTGTGTTCAACATGAAAGGACACTGATTCATCAGCTGAGGATGATGGTAGATGGTAATCAGCAGGAGCTTCCAAAAAACAAAGAAAGAAAAGTTCAGCACAAGAACAGGTCCTTCAGCCCTCCAAGCCTGTTCTGAACATGATGCCCTAAGAAAAAACAATCCTAGTTTATTCAACCTCTTCTCATCGCCAAAACCTTTGGGACCAGGCAACATCCTGGTGAATCTTCTTTGCAATCACTTCAAAGCTTCTACGTCCTTCTGATAATATGGTGACCAGAACTGCATGCAATACTCCAAATGCGGCCTAACCAAGGTTTTATATAGTGGAAACACGATTTTTCAACTCCTGTACTCAATACCCTGGCTAACGAAGTCAAGCATGTCCTTTTACATGTATGACCTGATGCAAAGAGACATTGTGAGGTCCGGAGTGAATGTTGAAGACTCCTAGGGTCACTCCATGTAGAGTTTATATAACTGTGCAACAACCTTTGATGGGTCTGTCCTGCCATGTTCTTGACTGTAAGGTATCAAAGGAGGGAGCGAGAAAACAGGAACCTATGGACCAGTTCATCTGACATCAGTCATTAGAAAAATGTTGGAATCTATTATTAAAGTAGTCTTAACAATTCACTGAGAAAATCATACTATGATCAGACAAAGTCAACATGATGTTACGAAAGGAAAATCATTTTGACAATTGTATTCAAACTTTTTTGAGTTTTTTAGTTAGTAAGGTAGTTGAAGGGCAGCGAATAGATGTGGTATACTTGGATTTCCAAAAGGCAGTCAAAAAGGTGACACATAAATAAGGTGCACAAGATAAGTGCTCATGGCATTGTGGTAATACATTAGCATGGATTGAGGATTGCTTAATGGAAAGGAAGCAGAGAGTTAGGATAATGGGACATTCATTAATTGGCAGGCTGTAACCAATGGAGTGCTACAAGGTTCAGTGATGGGGCTCCAGCTATTTACAATCTATTTTTGTGACTCAGATGGAGAGGCTAAAATATCGTATCCACGTTTGCTGATGCTACAAAGCTAGTTGGGAATGTATACTCTGAAGGGATACTTAGAGGCTGCAAAGAGATTTAGATTGATTAAGTGAAAGGACAATAAGGTGGCAGGTGGAGTATAATGGCACGAAGCATGAGGTAGCAAGAATACAAAATCAGAATATTTTCTAAAAGACATGGGGCTCGATTCTCCGCTCCCCACGCAGGATGGGAGAATCACGGGAGGGCCCCCCGACTAATTTCACGACCCCCTGGTGCCCCCCGCGATTCTCCCACCCCCTGCTCAGAAGAATCGCCGCTCACCATTTTTCACGGCGACCGGCGATTCTCCGACCCGGATGGGCCGAGCGGCCTGCCGTTCGCGACTGTTTCACGACGGCGTCAACCACACCTGGTTGCTGCCGTTGTGAAATCGGCGTGAGATGCCCATTTTGGGGCTTGTAGGGGGCCTGGTGGGGAATGAGCACCCCGACTGTGCTCGGGAGGGGACAGGCCCGAGATCGGTGCCCACCGATCGTCGGGCCGGCGTCTCAATCGGACGCACTATTTCCCCTCCGCCGCCCCGCAAGATCAAGCTGCCACGTCTTGCGGGGCGGCAGAGGGGAAAGACGGCCACCGCGCATGCGCGGGTTCGAGCTGTCAGCCGTCGTGACGTCAGCCGCACATGCGCGGGTTGGAGCCGGCCAACCTGCGCATGCACGGCTGACGTCACATAGGCGCCGCTGTCGCGTCACTCTCGGCCCGCCGCCCGGCGTCCGAGAGTTATGGAGCGCCGCTCCTAGTCTCGCCGGGAGGGGAGATTAGGGGGCAAGGAGCGGCCTCCGAGGCCGTCGTGAAACTCGGCCGAGTTCACAACGGCCCTCGTGATTTTTCCCGGGAGCGGAGAATTCCGCCCATGGAACTTCTAAATGTTGATCTTAAGAGAGAGACTTGGGTATACTCATAATAAGCACAGTAAGAAGTCTTACAACACCAGGTTAAAGACCAACAGGTTTGTTTCGAATCACTAGCTTTTGGAGCAAAGCTCCTTCCTCAGTCCAACACCAGCATCTCCACATCATATAATTAGGATACAGGTACAGCAAGCAATTAGGAAGGCAAATGGATATTGGCCTTTATTGAAAGGAGATTGACGCATTTTATTCCTACATTTTTATTTACGGGATGTGGGTGTCGCTGGCTCGGCCAGCATTTATTGACCATCCCTAGTTGCCATTCAGAAGGTGGTGGTGAACTGTCTTTTAGAACCGCTGCAGTTCCTGAGGTGGAGCTACACCCACAGTGCTGTTAGGAAGGGAGTTCCAGTATTTTGACCCAGCAACAATGAAGAAACGGCAATATATTCAGGGTGGTGAGTGACTAGGAGGGGAACGTCCAGGTGCTGGTGTTCCCAGGTATCTGCTGCTCTTGTCCTTCTAGATGGTAGTGGTTTTGGGTTTGGAAGTTGCTGCCTAAGGAAACTTGGTGAGTTCCTGCAGTGCATCTTCTAGATTGTTCACACAGCTGCCACTATTTGTCCGGGGGGGGGTTTGAATATTTATGGAAAGGGAGCAGTCAAACAGGCTGCTTTGTCCTGGATGGTGTCTAGCTTCTTGAGTGTTATTGGAGCTGCACTCATCCAGGCAAATGGTGAGTGTTGAACATCACACTCCTGACTTGTGCCTTGTGGATGGTGGACAGACTTTGGAGGTCAGATGGGAGTTACTCAACACAGGACGCCTAGCCTTTGACCTGCTCTGATAGTCACAGTATTAATATGGCTAGACCTGTGTGGTAGTATGACTAGGGGTATTACGGTACCTGGGAGTGTGAGCTGCCATTGGTGCAGAGGGCTCGCTACCCATTGGCCCAGGTATCGTGTTCTCCGTATTCCTATTGGCTAAGAGGAAGGTAGCTCTGCCTACGAGGCGGGGTATAAGAACCCGCGTCCCCCAGTAGCCAGGCCATTTCTGTACATCTGCTGCTGGGCTCACTTCTTGCTGATTAAAGCCTTTCATTTCGGACTTCACCTACGTTTTGTGTCCATTGATTGTGCATCAACCTGTTCAATTTCTTGTCAGTGGTAACCCCCAGTATATTGATTACAAGGGCCTCAACAATGGTAATGCCATTGATTGGGGTGATGATTAGATTTTCTCTTATTGAAGATAGTCATTGTCTGGCACTTTTGTGGCGCAAATGTTACTTGCCTCTTGTCAGCCCAAGCCTGGATATTGTCCAAGTCTTGCTGCATTTGGACATGAACTGCTCATTATCTGAGGAGTCATGAATAGTGCTGAACAATATGCAGTCACCTGCGAACATCCCCACCTCTGACCTTATGATGGAAGGTAGGTCATTGATGAAGCAGCCAAAGATAGTTGGGCCTAGGACACTAGGACACCCTGAGGATCTCCTGCAGTGATGTCCTGGAGCTGAGATGATTGACCTCCAACCAACACAACCATCTTTCTTTGTGCCAGGAATGACTCCAACCAACAGAGGGTTCACCCTGATTCCCATTGACTCCAGTTTTGCTAGGGATCCTTGATGTCATACTCGGTCAAATGCTGCCTTGATATCAAGGGCCGTCACTCTCTCCTTGCTTCTCGCATTCAGCTCTTTTGCACATGTTTGAACTAAGGATGTAATGAGGTCAGGAGCTGAGTGGCAGTACCTTTAGGAGCATTGATATACAGAGGCATCTGAGTGTTCAGGTCCATAGTTCCATGAAAGTGGCAATGCAGGTGGATAAGGTTGTCAAGAAGGCATACAGCATGCTTGCCTTCATTGGCCAGGGCATTGAGTACAAGAGTTGGCAGGTCATGTTACAGTAGCATAAAAATTTAGTTAGGGCGCATTTGGAAAATTGCGTGCAGTTCTGGTCACCATAATATCAGAAGGACGTGGAGTATTTGGCGAGAGTGCAAAGAAGGTTTACCAGGATGTTGCCTGGTCTGGAGGGTGTTAGCTATAGGAGAGGTTGAATAAACTCAAGATAGTTTTCATTGGAAAGACGGTGGCTGAGGGGAGACCTGATTGAGATCTAAAAACTACAAGAATTATGGGCAGGGTGAATAGTCAGAACCTTTTTCTCAGGGTGGAAAACTCAATTACAAGGGGGCAAGCTCAGAGAGGGAAAGTTCAGGAAAGATATGCAGGGAACGTTTTTCACACAGAGGGTGATGGGTGCCTGGAACGCGCTGCCAGGGGGAGGCAAGCATGATAGCAACTTTGAAGATGTGTTTAATAAACACATGAGCGGGCGGCGAATGGAAGGATACAGATTGTTTGTCAATGAGTAATAAGGAATCTGAATCGGCACAGGCTTGGTGGGCCAAAGGGCCTGTTCTTGTGCTGCAATGTTCCAACCCGAGCATCCGTGAGCAGGTTATTGCTGAGTAAGTGCCGCTTGATAGCACTGATGACTCCTTCCATCACATTGCTGACGATCAAGAGTGGATTGAGGGGTGGTAATTGGCCGGGTTGAATTTGTCCTCTTTCTTGAGTACAGGACATACCTGGGCAATTTTCCACATTGGCGGATAGATGCCAGTGTTATAGCTGTACTGGAAGAGCTTGACGAGGGGCACGGCAAGTTACAACAATGACTGCACCTCAAAAGTACATAATAAACTGTAAAGTGCTTTTGAAACATCCAGTGGTAAGTACAATTTGAATGCAAGTCTTTCTTTAGGAGGTCTTGCTACAAATGTATAGGTTTCGGTGTGGTCACAGCTGGAGAACTGCTTGCACTTTGGTCTCCATAGGGTGTGGAGGTGGAACAGTGTATAAGAGCAAGTTTGTGTATGATGTAACAAATAATAGTAATTTTGGACTTCTTGACTTGGCTTTACAGTACGCATCATCGGATTCTGTCCTTCCTCTTCCATAACCAGGATAGAAAGGTGTGAACACTGGGGTAATCATAGGGCCTACTGAGTCAGAGATCAGTTGCATTTCCCCTTTCAAATAGCAACAGATTATTTGAAGCACTGCAGTTGTGAAATTCAACCACACCATGAAACCTTCTCCTCATCCAGTGATTTACTGCCACGATGCCCACACTAGAAAAAGGCAACTGTGGGATTAGCCACTCTGTAGCCCATCACTCCATCAAGCTGATAATGAATACCTTGTACCAGAGAGTAGACTAATACATACACTTCCGAACAGATCAGGTTTGTTAGGCCAAGAGGAATGTCCATGCCATCATCGCACCTGCAGAGCAGCCAAGAACCTTTGTCGACAGGAAGGGCTTCCAATCACTGAAAGTAGTAGTATCCATCCTCCAGAAAAGGATCGTAGGGGAGTGTGCAAGATTTTCAGGAAGCTGCTGTGACTTGTTCATCCTGAAACAGTCCTAAGTGCCTCAATGTTTCAGGCCATATGAAGCCCTCCGTGGTAGAATACTGAGTTACAAGGGCAACTCTTCGAAGACATGGCTCCTTTCCCCTGTGTGGAAGGCCTACACAGATGCACAGGATACCGACAACCACTGCTACATGGCTACAAGGACAACAATTGAAAAGGCGATAGACCTGCTGAAAACTAAGTTCAGGTGCCTGGTTAGATCTAGAGAAGCCCTGCAATATCACCATCCAGGGTTGCCTGTGTCATGCGGAGATGTGGTTCTCTGCGCAACCTAATGATGCAGAGGGGAGAAGCCTTGATGAATGAGGATCTCCTGAGTGTGCCTCCTCCTCCTCCATGAAGAAGCATTTGGAAGAGGCAGCTTTTAATAGTAATGCTATTACTATTAATAGCTAATGGGCATCTTCATATGTACCAGAGAAACACACACATCACTCACACAGATGTTTCTCCTGAGCATACATTAAACACTACACTTGACTTTCCTCCCTCACACAGCCATGTTGGTCTTTCCTTGAATGTCCGTACCATCTCAATTGTCTCAACACAACAGGCTGCCAAGGCATACATGCACCACTCTCCTCATGCAGTGCAGGCCTTCTCTTTACCTCCCACCAGCTTGTGACAGCCCAATGGTGTAGAAATGAGTACCCAGGACCTTAGCTGAAGAAAAACATCACCTTTCATTTAATACATTAATCCAAATCTTGGATATCACACAATAATCCATCTGTGAGCCAAACACAACTCGGCGGATTGATGCAAAAGTGTACAGGTGCTCCAAGATTGTCCCGAAGCATGCAGCTGAAGTGGAGATAGGTTGCTTATTTTTCTGATAGTATTTTAATTGATCTCCAGGCAGTTGAGGCCTTGAAAGCCACAGGGTCTGAATGGGCCACCAGCACCCGCACATGAGATTTCATGAAGCATTGGTGTCACCATCTAAGAGTCTGAGGAGCTGCTATATATGCCAGGACCACCTTGAGAAGAGCCCCAGGGTCTTTAGGAATCTGCTCCTCTACTCTTTCAAGGCTTACCTGTTCTGCTGTGTTGAGATATGTACCAGAGAAGATATTCCATCTTCAATAAATATTTAGATGATTCAATTTTTAATCTAATCATACAGGTATTCATGAGCTTGTAAAAGCCACCAAACATCATGCATCTGTGTTCAATTAAATGTGCACTTATAAGTATTGGATTATTATAACATTTACATATTGAAGTCCTGAAAACAAGGAGTTCAGATTTCCTCTTGTCGATAAGTTTAGAACGAGGGGCCTTCAGAGAACAACCTACGTGATACGCCTTAATGGAATTGCCTACTGCATTTATAGCCACCAACATAAATGTCAGTTGTTTAATTTGTATGTGTGAGTATTTCATTAATTCCTTATTCATCATATACTTCCGAAACTAACACTTGCACTCAATTTATGACCTGTTCCTTTATTAAGAATAACTGCCGTTTCAGCTCTAGGTTCATGGACAAGTCAGTCATTTTTAATATGGAGATTGGAACATTATTTATAAGTGGTAGTTTCAATGAGTGGCTGTCATTGAAGGCTGAGACCAAGATTGGCAATAAAGTTGAGCTAAGGGCTGGGAGCAGAGTTCAAGCAAGAGCTGTATATATTTCCAAGTGGGAGAATATACATCTTCTGGGTGTATGAAAATTGGCAACCAGCCACGATTTTTCTTTTCATTTTGCTCACTGCATCATGGGAATTATGACTGTTCTCACTCCTTCTCTAGTTAAGCCATTCATTCAGCTGCTTTTGAAATTCAAAGTCGACATTGAAAGGTGCAGTTTGATTGGTCACTTTCTCCTGGGTGTATTCAAGAAAGTTTTTTTAAAAATGTATTTATGGGATGTGGGTGTTGCTGGCTAGACCAGCATTTATTGCCCATCCCTAGTTACCCTTCAGAAGGTGGTGGTGAACTGCTTACTTGAACCGCTGTAGTCCTTGATGTGTGAGTACATCCATAGTGCTGTTAGGGAAGGAATTCCAGGATTTTGACCCAGCGACGGTGAAGGAGAAGGGATATATTTCCAAGTCAGGATGGTGAGTGGCTTGGAGGGGAACTTCCAGGTGGTGGGGTTCCCATGTATCTGCTGCCCTTGTCCTTCTAGATGATAGCAGTCGTGGGTTTGGAAAGCGCTGCCTAAGGAACCTTGGTGAGGTCCTGCAGTGCATCTTGTAGATGGTATACACTGCTTCCACTGTGCATCGGTGGTGATGGGAGTCAATGTTTGTGGAAGGGGGAGCAATCAAGCGGGCTGCTTGGTCCTGGATGGTGTTGAGATCCTTAAGTGTTGTTGGAGCTGCACCCATCCAGACAAGTGAAGAGCATTCCATTACACTCCTGACTTGTGACTTGTAGATGATGGACCAGCTTTGGGGAGTTAGAAAGTGAGTTATTCACTGCAGAATTCCTGACCTCTGACCTGCTTTTGTTGCCACAGTATTTATGTGACTTGTCCAATTCAATGGTAACTCCCAGGATGTTGATAGAGGGGGATTCAGTAATGGTGACATAATTGAATGTCAAGGGGCAATTGTTAGATTCTCTCTAGTTGGAGATGGTCATTCTCTGACGTGAATGTTACTTGCCACCTCTCAGCACTTGCCTGGATATTGTCCAGGTATTGCTGTATTTAGGCATAGACAGTGTCAGTATCTATGGAATCGCACATGGTGCTGAACATTGTGCAATCATCAGTGAACATCTCTGCTTGTGACCTTATGATGTAAGAAATGTAATTAATGAAGCTGCTGAAAATGGCTGGGCCTAGGGCACTACCCTGAGGAACACCTGCAATGCTGTCCTGAAACTGAGATGCTTGACCTTTAACCTTCACCACCATCTTCTTTTCGGCAAAGTATGACTCCAACCAGCATGGATTATCCCCTTGATTCCCACTGACTCCAGTTTAGCTAGGGCTCCTTGATGCCATACTCAATCAAATGCTGCCTTGATGTTAAGGGCAGTCACTCTCACCTCACCTCTGAAATTGAGCTCTTTTGTCCATGTTTGAACCAAGGCTGTAACAAGGTCAGGACCTGCGTGACCCTGGCAGAACTCAAACTGAGCATCAGTAAGCATATTATTGCTGAGTAACTGCCACTGTTGATGAGTCCTTCCTCACTTAATAATAATAATAATCTTTATTAATGTCACAAGTACTTGAGGTACAAGTAGGGGGCGTACTTAGCCCCCTACTCTACTCCCTGTACACACACGACTGCATGGCAAAACTTGGTTCCAACTCCATCTACAAGTTTGCTGACGATACGACCATAGTGGGCCGGATCTCGAATAACGACGAGTCCGAATACAGGAGGGAGATAGAGAACCTAGCGGAGTGGTGTAACAACAACAATCTCTCCCTCAATGCCAGCAAAACTAAAGAGCTGGTCATCGACTTCAGGAAGCAAAGTACTGTACACACCCCTGTCAGCATCAACGGAGCCGAGGTAGAGATGGTGAGCAGTTTCAAATTCCTAGGGGTGCACATCACCAAAAATCTATCCTGGTCCACTCACGTCGACGCTATCACCAAGAAAGCACAATAGCGCCTATACTTCCTCAGGAAACTAAGGAAATTCGGCATGTCCACATTAACCCTTACCAACTTTTACAAATGCACTATAGAGAGCATCCTATCGGGCTGCATCACAGCCTGGTATGGCAACTGCTCGGCCCAGGACCGCAAGGAACTTCAGAGAGTCGTGAATACCGCCCAGTCCATCACACGAACCTGCCTCCCATCCATTGATTCCATCTACACCTTCCGCTGCCGGGGGAAAGCAGGCAGCATAATCAAGGATCCCTCCCACCCGGCTTACTCACTTTTCCAACTTCTTCCATCGGGCAGGAGATTCAGAAGTCTGAGAACACGCACGAACAGACTCAAAAACAGCTTCTTCCCCACTGTCACCAGACTCCTAAATGACCCTCTTATGGACTGACCTCATTAACACTACACCCTGTATGCTTCATCCGATGCCAATGCTTATGTAGTTACATTGTATATATTGTGTTGCCCTATTATGTATTCTCATGTATTTTCTTGAATTTTCTTGAATTCTGTTTAATTCCCTTTTCTTCCCATGTACTGAATGATCTGTTGAGCTGCTTGCAGAAAAATACTTTTCACTGTACCTCGGTACACGTGACAATAAACAAATCCAATCCAATGCAAGTAGGCTTATACTAACACTGCAATTAAGTTACTGTGAAAAGTCCCTAGTGGCCACATTCCGGCGCCCGTTCGGGTACACCGAGGGAGAATTCAGAATGTCCAATTCACCTAACAAGCACGTCTTTGGGGACTTGTGGGAGGAAACCCACGCAGACATGGGGAGAACGCGCAGATTCCACACAGGCGGTGACCCAAGCCGGGAATCAAGCCCAGGTCCCTGGCGCTGTGAAGTAGCTGTGCTAACCACTGTGCTACCGTGCCTAATTTTACTTTACTGATAATTGAGAGTGGACTGATAGGATGGTAATTGGATGGGTTGGATTTGTCCTCTTTCTTGTGTACAGGATGTGCCTTGACAATGCTACACATTGCCGGGTAGATGCCAGTGTTGTAGCTGTATGAGAACAGCTTGGATATGAGCGCAGAAAACCCTGGAGCACAAGTCTTCAGTGTTGTTGCCGGAATATTGTTAACACTCATAGCCTGTGCAGTATCTAGTGCCTTCAGCCATTTCTTGATATTACATGAAGTGAATCGAATTGGATGAAGATTGACATATGTGATGGTGGTGTTGCGGGAATTTCACAGTTATTTGACTGCAGTGTTCCTCACTCCCCAACTGACCAGATGACACTCAAGAGTTCCAGTTCAAAAAAACGTTATTCAAGCTATAGTCGGGGATCTAAACATCCACCATGAGGCTTGCCAGCTCCCTGAACAAAGAAAATACCAAGCGATTATAGCTTTCGCTTACCTCCAAAGTAGTCATTATATACGAATCAAAAGAGTACCTTTTGGGTCAGGACTATCTGTATCCATTCACAGCTAATAATTAGGATTATATAGTGTAAAGTAAAGTCACCATAGTCCAAGATGACATTGGCTGCTTTCCCCTTTGAGGGGTAGAGCCGACTGGTGGTGATTTACCCTGAGGATCACCACACCTCAAGCAAGGAGCAATGTTGAGAAAGTGGGGACTTCATGATTAACCTCATCTAGTACGGGAATAGAACCCACACTGTTGGCCTCACTCTGCATCATGAATCAGCTTTCCAAATGAGCTCAACCGACTCAAATGAGTATAATTAACCGATCCTATTCCGGGCACTTATACTTAGTTATAATAACACCAAGCATGTATTTGTCACTACTTGAAGCAACTGGTTTCTCATCACTGGTTATCTGTCTATGAATATTTAGAAGCTAGCAGCTTGTGTGATTTTTAAATTGTATGAATTTTAGTTGATCTTTAACCCTTTCACTGGGGACATTTGGAGGAGGCCAAGACGGATCATCCACTCAGCAGTTCTGTCGGAAGATTGGTGTGAATGCTTCAGGATTATCTTTTGCATTGCTGTGCTAGGCTCCTCCAGCATTGAGGATGGGAATATTTGTGGAGCCTCCTCCTCCTGTAAGTTGCTTAATTGTCCAGCATCATTCTAGGCTGGATGTGGCAGGAGTACAAAGCTTAGATCCGATCCATTGGTTGCAAAATTGCTTGGTTCTGTCTATTACTTGCTGATTTTGCTGTTTGGAAGCACATGGTCCAGTATTGTAGCTTCACCAGGTTGATACCTCATTTTTATGTATGCCTAATGTTGCTCCTGGCATGCTCTCCTGCACTCTTCATTGAACCAAGGTTGAATCCCTGACTTGATGGCTATGATAGAGTGGGCGAAACGTCGGGCCATGAGGTTACAGATTGTGATTGAGTACAATTCTGCTCCTGTTAATAACCCACATCGCCTTATGGATGCCCAGTCTTGAGTTGCTAGATCTATTTGAGGTCTATCGCATTTACCGTGTTGGTAGTGCCACACAACACTTCATAATCGCAAACCCAACAGGAAGAGGCTAGACCAAAAAAATAGAGCTTCTATTGTTGGATCTTATTCACAACCATATTTTCGATGTTAAAATTTAAATTCTCTTCAAAGGGAAAATATGCAAACATTTGGGGGTAGGTTTGATGAATTGACCCACATTCTTCATTCAGATTCCGAACTTGTGCTTCCAACAGTTGAAGATCCCTTCTGGCAAGAACTTATAATTCCTGCCAATTCTAGCCAGTATAAAGACAAAATGCTATTCAAACTCTGATATTTGTTCTACACAGTGCCATGAAAGTGTTCCAGTTTTATTGTACTAAAGGAACAAGATTAATTTTGGGTGACTCACCACAAAGGCACCCATCATATCTTCGACTTAGAATGCTAGAGGCGGGATTCTCCACCGGCGGGATGTTACGTTTTGCCCACGCCCAGGGGTTTCCCGACGGTGTGCGGCTGCCCCACAATGGGAAACCCCATTGACCGGCCAGCATAACGGAGCATCCTGCCGGCGGGTTGAGGCAGAAATGTGGCACGGTGGGGTGGAGAATCCAGCTCCAGATATTTCAGTTAAATGGTTGTGAGTTTTACTAAAAACAAGGATGAGTATAAGATTAATGAGCCTCAAGCACAACTAAGGTCCATGTTTTATGCCTCAGCATAAGTCTAAGGATTACTGTTGATGATATTAGCATCCACAGGCTTAACATGTGTAGTTGAATGAGAAAAATCTTGGATCAAACACAATGTGTCTTGAACAACTTGAATATGTTTCTTTTAGTACACATCTGCACTTACATATGATGGGATACTCGTTATGGCTGAAGCATTCCGTTACCTCCGAAGACAACGGATTGGGATTTCAAGGAAAGGAAATGCTGGAGACTGTCTTGCAAATCCTGCTGCTCCTTGGGTTCAAGGTATTGACACAGAAAGGGCACTGAAACAGGTACAGTATTATAATTTTCTGATAATAGAGATTTAAAAATTGTCCATCCTGCCATACTGGCCCAGATTTTATGGTAGGAGTAATGGTTAGGCTATCAGCACTCACGGCTATTCAGGAGTAAATCAAACCACAAATAGCATTGCCTGCACATTTGCAGTTAAATGCTGAAATCAGGAAATTGTTGTTCAATTTGCCCGTCTCCTTCAGAAACCTCATTATGTTGATTACGTTGAAAGATTCAGCATTCAAACTCAGTAGACACCTATTAAACATGCAAGAAAAGATGACGGCTTGTCAATTGAAGTTCAAATTAATTTTTAGCACCGTGGCAAGTCTTGATTGCTCCCAAACAACCTTTCTCACCCTGAGAATTTACTTGTACAAGTGGGGTCGTTATTCCTTCCAATTTTAATTGTTAGATTTTTTAAAAATCTTTCTCACTTTTCCTATTCTCTCTTAATCCATTTTCCTTTCACTTCATTTTGCTTTCTGTATATGAATTAATTATTATAAATGATACTTCTTGGTTGAGATGCTGTACGACTGAAAGGGTGCTTCAATCTAATTGATTTAAAAGACAAGCTGTTTCTTGCCCTGTTTAAACAGGCCCCACATCAGGTGTACGCAGCACTGCACTAGATCAGACTGCTCACAACTTCAGGTTGGACTCAAAAGCCTGCTAGGAGTCTGTGGGTAACTAAGCCTAGTGAAACCCAGCCATTCTAGGTTAAAATAATCCATCTCATCTTCCCTCATGTTCTGTGGCGGTCCAGTAGCACGGTCAATAGTATCCTGGTGGTCAGGAGTGGCAGTCTTTGACTCTGTGGGTTGAATATTATAGGAGGATGCATGGCTTGCCTCTCCACCACCCAGGGCAAAGCCTTGGTGCAGCCAACCTGCTCCACGCCAACACACCCCACAGCCATAACATACTGCAGGCGTGCTCTGCCCACACTAGGAAGGAAGTCCTGCCCTTGGCAGTTCCTGGCCAATTCGATTGGCCAGTAGCTCCATCAGTTCCAGCAGTTCCAAGAGTGCATTGGTGGGTGCTGCCAGGACTGCAATAAGGAAGCAGAAGAAGGCCCAATGCATCCCTGGAAATTGGTACATCCAGGGTCTTGGGCAGGCAGGGGTCGGGCAAGTAAGGGAGGGGTTGTGGGGGGATAGATGTGGTGGGTTTAAAGCAGCAGAAGGGTATGAAGAAAAGGGGAGGTTTCAATCTTGGTTGGGCCCACCCCCCAATCCGCAAAGGGCAGCTCAAAGATAGAACCCACTCTTCTCTCCCGCCCTTTGAAGAATGTATTTCAAACATCAGGCTGCCCACTTCCGTCCGACTGCCCATTGCAACAGTTTCAGAGCATGGGCAGCGTATTATCAGAGTCAACTGTCTTGGTAACAAACCCAATTGAACCATGATTGTGTATTTAAATCTGGCGGACAGGCTGCAAATTCTAGCACCCACCCAGACCCCATATTATGGGGTTGAGCTCAGAAGTGGGTGGGAAGTTGGTGGAGTGGGTACCTACCTTATTTTACATGCCACCCCACCAAAACATACACCCAGCAGGGGCACATAAAAGGGATCCCTGTGATTCCGCAAAGTGGGAACTTATCAAGCAACCAAAAAGATGTCAATCAAGGCGGCACGGTGATGCAGTGGTTAGCACTACTGTCTCACGGCGCCGAGGACCCGTGTTCGATCCCGGCCCTGGGTCACTGTCCTTGTAGAGTTTGCACATTCTCCCAGTGCCTGCGTAGGTCTCACCCCCACAACACAAAAATGTGCAGGGTAGGTGGATTGGCCATGCTAAATTGCCCCTTAACTGGGAAAAATGAATTTATTTTTAAAAAGGTATCAATTATAGGTGATGCGCTTCCTCATATCAAGGAAGTGAATGACACAAATCAAATCCACCTCTGCTTTGCTCCAGTTCCTTTTGCAAACAAGTTACACTAACAACAGCCTGGAATTAGGAAACTTGCATGATCTCTTCCGAGAGACTGAAATACAGATGCATATAAGTGAGGGGAAGAAATATTCAATAGAATAGCATCATCTATGTCGGCAAAATATTAGAGCTATTATCAAAGTATGAATTGATATTAAATGTGGTGATGGGAAGCACATTTATCAGCCTTATTTTTAAGCTTTAGGGATGCACACAATGGTATTTCTGAGTTAAAAGATCAGACGTTGGTGGATCTAGGAGACAATGATTGTGAGACTGCCAGGAAACACAGAACGCATGCCTCCTCGCCCCACTCTACACTTGATTATAATGAGTGCATTCTAACATCGGTACACTCAGGGATCAAATATACTCCCCTGCTTGCCAATACTGCTGTGTGCATGCTATTGTACTGACACACAAATGGTTGCACGATTACCACTAAATTCTGAACTTTGATGACCAGCAAGTTCATACTCTACCTGCTTCATTCAACACAGTCATAGTGACAAAAATCGAAATACACCTGGAAAGATACAATTGCTCCTTTTTGCACTTTTGCCTAACTACCCATCTCTTAATGCCAAACCTAAAAATACAATACGCAGTGCACAATTATGCTGACACACTCATATCAAAGGGCCCAAAGGCCTATCCCTGCTCCTATATTCTATGTAAGAAGTCTTACAACACCAGGTTAAAGTCCAACCTGAGGAAGGAGCTGTGCTCCGAAATCTAGTGATTCGAAACAAACCTGTTGGACTTTAACCTGGTGTTGTAAGACTTCTTACTGTGCTCACCCCAGTCCAATGCTGGCATCTCCACATCATGCCTATATTCTATATTGATATGTCTTCCAACACATGCCATATTAATGTATAATAATGTACAACTGAACTTTTTATAAACTACATACAATTTATTCTTTTTACAACAACTACTTCAGTATTTTCAATACCGTTACAGTAAATGTCACAATCCAAAGCTCAAAGTTGTCACTGATTGAAATACAGCAATGCTTAACATACATACGCACATGTGCTTGGGTCTCCAGCTTCAGAGTTTTGTGCTCAAGAGAAGTTAAGCAATGTACAGAATGTACAAATATGTGCCTGAGTTATAAATGTGATCCAGGTGTACAAAGCTCATTGTCAGAAGCATTGAAGATGTAAATTTATACTAGAGCTTTTCAGTTTGTTCAACTTTTACCCGGATTTCACATACTCTTAATGTAAAGTTTTAAAATGATTCATTTGAGAATGGTTAGCATGTATACAGCACTTTATCACATCACTAACCATTTCACATTCAATAAGATACTTTGAAGTGTAGTTATTGTTACGTTAGGAAGAAAAGAGCTATTTTGCAGAATAAAGACCTTTTGCACAGCAGTGAGATGACAAACCAGCTAGATTTTTGGTGGAATCACTTGCAAGAGGAACGTTGGACAGGATACAGAGAGAACACTTATGCTCAAGTCCTCGAGATTCTGGCTTGCACTCACATCCTCCCAACAGAGAAATAATAGCCTCTAATTAAGCTACACTGACACTTACAAATTTAATTCACAAATAAAAGTAATTATAATTTCTCCAAGTTATAATTGGCACAGGCAGCCACATAATGAACACAATAAAATGCCTGCACAGTTCATGTACTATCGTTTCCTTTAAACAGACTGGGGAATTATTCAAAAGTGACTAACTACAAGGCAAAAGCCTAGGAACAGGTTTGTTAGTTGCTCTTTTAACTGTGTCACTGTAAATCATAACAAAGAACAAATTTTAAAACCACTAAAGTGTTTAAAAAGAACATTCCTATGTATGTAGAGAAGATGTTAGATGAAAACTGCAGCCAAACATCCGTAGAGATGATGAGTTTTCTATCTGGTGCAAAGAGTTTATATTTATTTAAAGCTAGTAAATGCAACATGCTTTAATAAACTGCTCGTGGCTACCTGTGGCCACGTAATGGCTTTTACAGGTTGCAACGTGAGTTTCCATCTCGATGCAGTGAATACAACTTCACAACTCTGTGGCCTCCTATAGAGAGCCAGCACCTGAAAGAACTACAGTATTGCTCTAAACCCCATCAATTAACACTCCCATCAGAAAGAGAAATGCTACCCATGGTTTTAGAATGCATCACATGGGGAGATGTTGTTCACAGAGCAAAGTCATCAGCAGCTTTACAAAATATACATATTGCTGTTTCACTAGGAATGACTCCCAAAAGAAATCTTTCCCTGTAGTCAATAGGTTTTAATTGTCCTCATCTAACAGTGAATTATTTCTTCCGGAAACATGCATAAATATCCTTTAGCTAGCTGCTTTGACTCAAGAAGAATTTCTCATTGGCACAGTTTTATGATGGCCAACAGTAAAAAATCAACAGAAACTTACCTCTATTTTCACCGAATTGGCATAGTTTTTAAATAATATTGCAAAGGGTAAAGAAAAGCGACATAGATAATGGAATCTTACTATGCTGGCCTTTGTTGAGTTGTAGCAGCATTTGTGATGCTACAATTGGTATAAGCATCCCTGTATCCGTGCCTGTGTTGGCTGCTTGAGAGAGCTAAAAAATTAATACCACTCTCTTGTTCACAACCCATCGCAAATGCTGCTTTCACAGGAAATTGTTTTGAAAGTTGCTATGGAATCTGTTTCTGACACCTTTTCAGGCAGTGCATTACAGACCATAACAACTAGCTAATGCTAAAAAGGCCACCACGCCCATACAACTGTTCCTCAGCATTAGTCAGCATCTCCAGGGTAGGAGGAAAGAAAATTAGAACAATAAACCACCTTAATCTCAAACTGTGCTGAAATTTCAGTTCCAGCAGAAATTTCAGCAGAAATTATAATGAATCCATTTTCTTGTGCATTATTTTAAAGGTACGGATCCAGGGCTTAACGGGGAACGTTCAGTTTGACAACTACGGTCGACGGACAAACTTCACAATAGATGTATTTGAGCTGAAAAATACAGGCCACAGAAAGGTGAGATGTCTTGAGCAGATTTTCAGCCTCCAATACAAGCCAGAATGCTAGATAATACACCAGTGTAAGGGGCTGGCAAATGTTCTGCTTCTTAAAACATTGACCTGAAGCTTCTAGGGCCAAGGGTGGAATCTGGTATGTCCAGTATGTTCATTTTTAGTTTTAAAACAATCTGCATAAACTCTGACAAGCCCTTGTCTACAAATGAGTGCCATGATAATGGATGCTAGAAATTGGGCTCTGTACCTCTGCGATAGTATTACATCACGTCTGTATTACAGAAACAAGCTATTCAGTTCAACAGATCAATGCCGGTTTTTATGTTCCACGTGAACCTCCTCCTAGCTGTCTTCCTCTAACCCCATCAACACATCTTCCGATTCTTTTCTCCCTACAACTTCTACTTGAAATTTACCCATGTTAATTGCTCCAATTACTTGTAGTTCCACATATAACCACTCACTGCATAAAGATGCTTCCCATGAATTCCCAGTTGGATTTATTAGTGATTATCTTGGATCTATGACCCCTGACTACTGAGCTATAACATGTGATGATAAGTGATCCTCAAACCTATTTCAGTTTATCCAATAACATTCTAAAATGGATTAGCTATAAACAATATCTGCACAATAACAACTGGGTGCACATTTCATATCTGACAGCCAGTGGGTGAAAAAATTAATGGCAAAGCCTGGAGCTTTTGATTCATAAGACAGAGAAACAAATCACAGGATATGGTATGTGTGAGACTGAGAAATTGTTTGTCTTGCCCATATTAGACCAGTATTTTAGAAAGCATCTTTATTGTGAAATAGTGCAGTTGCTTTTTGCAAGCCCCAGCATGTTCATGCCGCACTATAAATTTACACCTCTCCTCCATAACTGAAACTGTAAAAAGTTGACTATCATAGATCTGCCTCAGTCATGTCAATTGAAATCATAGTCCTCCTGGATTTCATCCAGTATTCTTGTCTCAGTCACGTAGACTGAAAACTAATTATATAGGTGAATATTCTTTAATTCATAAGTTCAACATTATTTATGAAAGTAAAATAAAATCACTGCTCCTTCTTGCTTTTGTACTACTTAGCTAAATGTGAGTGAACCATTTCTTCATTGTTGCATCTTAGGTTCAGATTGAGTGGTGGGCACAGTGTGATGCACTGATGTGGGAGAGAAATTAGTTCAGGCAGTTTTCAGGGCGAACATTACTGGCAGACTCACATCATGGGCGAAATTCTCCGACCCTCCGCAGGGCCGAAGTCCCGCCGCTGAGAGGCCTCTCCCGCCGCAGTGGTTTGAACCACCTCTGGTGGCGGCAGGATCGGCGGTGCAAGTGGGCTCCCGGGGCCCTGGGGGGGTGGGCGCGGGGCGATCGGACCCTAGGGGGTGCCCCCACGGTGGCCAGGCCCGCAATTGTGGCCCGCCGATCAGTGGGCGGGCCAGTGCCGTGGGGGCACTCTTTTTCTTCCGCCGCTGCCACGGCCTCCACCATGGCGGAGGCAGAAGAGAATCCCCCAGCGCGCATGCGCCGGTGGTGACGGCAGCGGCAGCTGACGCACCGGCACATGCGCGAACCGGCAAAGGCCTTTCGGCCAGCCCTGGCGCCGGGCGCTGGGCGACATAGGCCGCTGGCGCCGGTTTTGGCACCAGTCGGCGTGGCGCTAACCACTCCAGCACGGGCCTATCTGAGGGTTGGCCCCTAAAGGTGCGGAATTCCACACCTTTGCGGAGGCCCGATGCCGGAGTGGTTGGCGCCACTCCGCTACTCTGGGACCCCCCGCCCCGCCGGGTAGGGGAGAATCCCGCCCATGGGGTTGGCCAAAAGGCCTTCGCCGGTTCGCGCATGCGCCGGTGCGTCAGCTGCCGCTGACGTCACCACCGACGCATGTGCACTGGGGGATTCTCTTCCACCTCCGCCATGGTGGAGGCCGTGGCGGTGGCGGAAGAGAAAGAGTGCCGCCACGGCACTGGCCCGCCGGCCGATCGGTGGGCCCCGATCGTGGGCCTGGCCACCGTTGGGGCACCCCCCGGGGTCCGATCGTCCCGCGCCCCCGCCAGGACCCCGGGAGCCCGCTCGCACCGCCGATCCCGCCGCCACCAGAGGTGGTTCAAACCATGGCGGCGGGAGAGGCCTCTCAGGGGCGGGACTTCGGCCCATTGCGGGCCGGAGAATCGCCACAGGGAGCACGCCGATCGGGGGGGGCATGATTCCCACCCCCGCCAATTCCCGGGTGGCGGAGAATTCCGGCCACGGCGGGGGGTCGGAGAATTTTGCCCATGTGCCTGAAGCCAAAGGCACAATTGTTTGAAATTAGGAATCAAGTCTCATCTGAGTAATTCTGACAAATCAGACTCCTCTGGATGAGGCTGTGACCCCAACAATGGCCTCAGGTAGGCCCTAAGGCGGTGGTGAGTGGAAGAGGGCCACAGCATTGCTGTTGTACCAGAAGGAACATTCTTTCTCCTCCTACCACACTAAATAAGTTACAAAGAAACCTTACCTACAGCAGTACCTTTAAGGCCACTGGTTAGGCCCTCCCACAGATGGTACCAGAAATACAGAGCCAAGCTGCCTGCACATACATTCATTATTGCCATTATTAAGGCACTGAAGTAGGAGAGAAATTAGTTTAGGCACGCTTTGAGGCTCACATCATGTACCTGAATCCAAAGGAACAATTGTTTGAAATTAGGATTCATGTCTCATCTGAATAATTCTGACAAGCAGTTTCCTCTGGACAGGTTTCGGCCTGTTTATTTATTACTATTTTTGGAGTGGGGATGTTACAGTGTTTGTAAGGCGCATAATGCCTGATTATGGTGGCCGTTCGGCAGTCAGTATCATGTTGTACCTATTTCAGGTGCCTTTGAACATGGGATATAGTTCTGTGAAATTGAACTTTTTGCCCG
This sequence comes from Scyliorhinus canicula, assembly GCF_902713615.1. Lineage (NCBI taxonomy): Eukaryota > Metazoa > Chordata > Chondrichthyes > Carcharhiniformes > Scyliorhinidae > Scyliorhinus > Scyliorhinus canicula. Next base: position 62,363,989 of record NC_052159.1, on the reverse strand, counting down.
CCCTTTGAGTTCATCAAGACGGCAAAATTAGTTTTGATATTATCCCCATCTTCAGTTTGTTTAACCTAGATTCTGCAGTTACTTAAAACTATTAATGTAATCTCCTAAGGAAATGTTTTTTTAAAATCTGTAGCTTGATATGTTCCTGAAAAGTGTACTAGTTCTTTGGGCGCGATTCTCCGACCCCACACCGGGTGGGAGAATCGTGGGAGTACCGGGCGAATCACGCCACGCCGCCCTGGCACCCCCACGCGATTCTCCCACCCCCACCCAAAACGGCGTGTCGCGTTTTGCGACAGGCCGCTCGGAGAATTGCCGCTCGCCGTTTCTAACGGCACCGGCGATTCTCCGGCCCGGATGCTGGGCCTGCCGAACCCGACCGGTTCATGCCGGCGCCAACCACACCTGGTCGCTGCCGGCGTGAACATCGCGCGACCACTGCGTGTGGGGCCTGTGGGGGGCGGAGGGAGGATCGAGCAGCAGGGGCGTGCTCAGGAGGGGTCTGGCCCGCGCTCGGTGCCCACCGATCGTCAGGCCGGCGTCTCTGAAAGACGCACTCTTTTCCCTCCACCGCCCCGCAAGATCAAGCCGCTATGCCTTGCGGGGCAGCGGAGGGGAAGATGGCAACCGCGCCTGCGCGGGTGGCGTCATTTAGGCGCCGCCGGCCGCGTCATTCAGGCCGCGCCGCTTTGACGCAAGCGTCAAGGCCCGGCGCCCGAGATTGACGCGCCGCCGCTCCCAGCCCCCTGGGGGTGGGGGGGGGGGGGGAGAATAGGGGGCGAGGAGCGGCCTCCGACGCTGGAGTGCCAGCATCGGCACTTTGTCTCCCTTTGGGAGAATCGCGCCCATTGTGTTTAGAACTCAATTTTCTAAAGGTGAAAGAGTTTGAAATTCAATAGATGAGAAATTTGCATCTGTGGCACTGCATCAAAATGGGGCTACAGATGCCGAACACCCTTCTGGGGCATGCACTGCACCTCCTATCACTTCCAACACAGCCCACCTGGTGCATCATCCTGAGAAGCAAATAAATGGTTACTAGATCGACATCACACACCCAACTAACTGACCTGACACCCATTTTCCAAATTTGAACCATGTGGGTCCATTCAATCAATTTGCACAACACTCACAAAAGATCAAACATGCAGCTGCAAGATGGGCCCTGCACTGGTGCCACTTAAAGGCCAGGCACCCAACTTGCAGAATTTGATTTGATTTGATTTGATTTATTATTGTCACATGTATTAGTATACAGTGAAAAGTATTGTTTCTTGCATGCTGTACAAACAATGCATACCGTACATAGGAAAGGAAGGAGAGACTGCAGAATATAATGTTATAGTTACAGCTAGGGTGTAGAGAAAAGATCAACTTAATACGAGGTAGGTCCATTCAAAAGTCTGATGGCAGCAGGGAAGAAACTGTTCTTGAGTCGGTTGGTACATGACCTTAAACTTTGGTATCATTTCCCTGACGGAAGAAGGTGGAAGAGAGTATGTCCGGGGTGCGTGGGGTCTTTAATTATGTTAAAAAAGAGTCCAGCGGGGGTGGTGGAAAAACTACTTACATGCATTTCGAGGTTAACATTTTGGAGAAAGTTCACAAATTCAGCTGATCGGGTGCCTTGATCCTCCGTTGTGAACGCCGCAGTCCCGGTGGCGATGCAGACGTCGGCTCAGTCGCTGGTGACTCCGGGAGCGTGTAAACCTCATCTTCATCCCCGGGTGGGACCAAGGGGAGGACGGATCGTCCTGGAGGGGGGGCTGTGGTGAGGTACGCTGGGGGGAGGAAGGGTGGCGCTGGGGCAGAGGGGTGGGATGGGGGAACCAGCTGGTGCCAGGTCACTGAGGGAGACTGTGTCTTGGTGGCCATCGGGGTGCGCCACATAGGCGTACTGCAGGTTTGCATGGAGTAGCTGTACCCTGCCAAAATGGCTGCAGCTCGGTGAGCACACACATTAATACTCCACCTACTGGCCGGAGCCTACAGGCAGGGATCTACCCCCTTACCAGTAAGGGGCAGGCGCCTTACCGTATTACATCTCGTATGTGATATATACAACAGTGGTAACTACCACACGCAGTCATAGGTGTATAAGGAGTATAGTAGGGGGCTGAGGACACAGCCTTGTGGGGCACCGATGTTGAAGATGATCGTGGAGGAGGTGTTGTTGCCTATCTTTATTGATTGTGGCCTGTGGATTAGAAAGTTCAGGATCCAGTCGCAGAGGAAGAAGCCAAGGCCAAGGTCACAGAGTTTGGAGATGAGTTTCGTAGGAATGATGGTGTTGAAGGCTGAGCTGTAGTCGATAAATGAAGGTCGATGAATGAATGCAGAAATGAAGGTTTTGAAGGAATTCTGCAATTAGAAAGTGTCTGAAAGCACTCTGGATGTGGTCTGTTTTGTTTCTGGATTTGGTAGAGAGTGCCACTGTACCCTCACGGGGATAGCAGAAGAGTGGGTGACCTGTCCACACAAAAGCTGCAGTAAGCACTGGGACAGCAATCACAGTGCCTCCAGATCTCCAGCATGGCAGGGGCCTGTGAAGTGGGGTTTTACATGATGCCTTTGTGTAAACTTGGGTTTAGACTCCTCCATGCTCCTTGACAGTGATATTCAGCACTCTGCTGTGTGTGGCCCCATTGAGACCCTCATCTGAGTACTCTACAGCGAAATGTAACTGAGATCTTATCCTCTAATGAGTGGACAAATGAATCATCTTTTACCTCTGGTCTGGCTTCAGGCCACATGTGTACAGTGAGTCACCATGTACTGATCGCAACTCTATAATGGTCTCTAATATATGTGCCGTGCCAGTATGGCACATGGTGACAGCAAGTGTCAGTTCAAGTGATGGCGCCTCCATAACAGTGCTGTGCTGTTACTCTCTTTATTCCTCTGGGGACTGCTGTAGCTGGGTGGTGGTTCCTGGTTATGTGAAAGCAGGAAATCTGAAGGCGAACATTGGTGTGAGGAAGATGGGATGGGTGTAAAGCAAGAGGCCCATCACATAATCTTCAGCTTCTTCATCATGCCAGATAGATTGAGAGTTGAGCAATGGTTATACAGAAATAAACCTTCATCCTCAATGTTCTTAGCCACACCGGAGGCCACAGACTCTTGTAGTTGACGCCATGATATGGAGAACCATCTCCTCCAAAGAATACAGGGCATCCAGGCATCCTTGTCCCTTGCCAGCTCTGCTGTGCCCTGCTCCCTTCTATAGTGTGCTCCTTTGTCCTGCAAGAGAGAGGGAAGAATGTCAGGGAGAGTGTTGCAATGTGCTTGGGTGATATATCTTCTGCAGCTAAATAACTAAACATCTGTGGAGACAGGAACATATGGGTGTGAGGCAGGAAGCAATGGTAATTGTGTGAGAGTTCAGCAGAGGATCTGGATGTTACGTGTGAGTCTTGAGTTCAGGGTGAGTGGAGGGGGTGTGGTGCATGGAGCAGTGTGAAATGTTGGTGGTGTAGCGAGAAGGAGAAGATGCATCCATTCACCTTAGCCACCCATGTAAGGTCTTTAGACTTCTTTTGGCTCTGCTATCAGCACCAAAAGAAACCAGATGCTGTAAATTGACCTCCCTGGCCACCTGCTCACAATTCTTTCTGGGGATAGTCTTTGTGGGCCTCCTAACACCCATGGAACTATGGTATCTGCCCTCGACTACTAAAGCCACCTGCACCAAATCCATGAGCCTGGAGCTCCCTCTCTGCCACAGGGCTCCAATTTCCTAGTTTAGTATTGGAGCAGTTTCGTTCAGCAGGGCCTTCCAGTCATTCAGTAAAGCTTCTTTTTAAGAGGGACATACTAGCTTTAAGAACAGAAGGTTGGCTGTCAACTTCCTGCTGAGTGCAGAGACTGCCAGCAGCATAGGAAATGGTCAGTGCTATGCTCTAATCAGGTAACCGAGATGGTAGCACCAAATTCGCATGCTGTCTGCCTTCACTGGAACCACCATGGTCATTTTGCGATCATGACCACCATATCCTAATAGCAGGGTAAGTCAGTTTGCAGCCCTACAATTCAGGTCACGCCAACACTGATCTGATTAATTGATTAATTGATGTAGAAGCGGTAAGTTGTTGGCTGTGTCGCCCCTGAGTTCCCTGATTTGTCTTTGCTGCAGCAGATACAAATTACTTTCCAAGGACATTACAGACTAAGTTTGCAGCAGAAAGATTAGGGCCAATAATTAAGGCAGCACATTATAGATTGGGTTATACTTATCTATTATTTCTGGTTACATTAAAAAATCCTACATTGAACTTCTGACTTTAAAAAGGCATATATCCAAAGATCTAAACAGTTAAAATTGAGTCACGTGGAGAGTTTTATCAATTTATCTCGAGTGTTCTTGATAATATTTTATGACTGGGAGCTGCTGCTTGTGCTAATTATAAACATTTTTGTATTCTGACAATCAAATGGTGACATTACTTGTCCTACAATCGAGCTTCGCCTCTGGTGCCGTTGGCTTGTATACATGTTTAATGTACACTCGCTGTCTTTGAATGAGACAACTGTCTGGCACTATTGAATAGACGGCTGGTAAAACATCCTGAAGAAAAAATGTTGTTGTCATTATCATTAAATGTAAAGTACAACAAGGCAACCTGAGACAGCCACTGTGTAACAATTATCAGGGAGAATATGGAGGCTGATTCTCATGTCTAATGCATCAAGGATTTTGTTTTACTTATTTCCAGAACAGGCGTTAATGATAAGGCAAACGTGTATTGTCCGTCCAGAATTTGTGGTGAGCCACGTTTGTTAAGTGTTAGAGTCAACTGTGCTGGTAGGGAGGAAGTTTCAGATTTTTGATCCAGTGACAATGAAGGCAGTGTGTTATATTTCCAAGTAAAAATGGTGCATGACTTAGAGGGGACTTGCATGTGGTGGTGTCCCCATGTGTGTTCTGTCCTTGTTCTTCAGTGCTTGTAGTTATGGGTTTTCAGCGTCCTGTCAAGCATCCTGTGATTTCCTACAATGCATCTTGTAAATAGTACACACTGCAGCCATGGTGCATCAGTGGTAGAGGGAGTGAATGTTTAAGTTGATGGACGGCGTGTAGATCAGGTAAGCTGCTTTCCCTGAGCGGTGTTGAATTTCTTGTGTGTTGGAGCTGCATTCGTCTGGACGATTGGAGAGTATTTCATCACAGTATTGGAATGTTCCTTGGAGATAATGGAAAGGCTTCAAGAGTCAGGGCATGAGTCACTCGTTGCAGAATTCTCAGTACCTGACCTGCTCTTGTAGTGATTGCATTTATGTGCTTCTGATTGTTACTGACCCGTTATGAATTTGATGTGGGGGATTTAGCAATGTTACTGCTGTTCAGTGTCAAGAGGACGTGGTTAGATTCTCTCAGTGGAAATGTCATTGTCTAACACTTGAATGGTGAAAATGTTCTGTCAATTCAAACCTGAATTTTGCCCAGGTCTTCCAGTGTTTGGACACGGACAGCTTCATTATCTGAGGAGTTTCAAATGGTACTGAACACTGTGTAATCATTAGAGAACATCCCTTATTCTGAATTTATGATGGAGGGAAGCTCATTGATGAAGCAGCTGAAGATGATTACCCTAGGTATTAACTTGAGGAGCTCCTGCAGTGATATCCTGGGGCTGATCGACTGCAACAACTATAACCATCTTAAATTATGCATTGAGAAATTTGCTCCAATAAATACTGTGAAGATTGAAGCTGTTTTCAGACACACTGCAAACTTCTTTGGCTACTGAATCCATCTCGTTCCCTGGAAACAATCTGTGTCTAAACCAGTCTGTTCATAGCCTTGGTGTCACAGTTGATCCCAGGATGACCTTCCAACTGTATATTCACACCATCACTCGGACCACCTATCTCCACCTTCGTAACATTGCCCAACTTCATCCATTCTCCGTTAATCTGCTGGTTAAACCTTCATTCACAGGCTTTTGCCTCTAGACCCAGCTATTCCAACACACTCCTGACTGACCTCACACATTCTACCCTCCATACACCTGATCAAGTACTGATCCGCTATCACCCCTGTGCTTGCTGACTTACGTTGGCTCTCGGTCGAGCAATGTCTTAATTTTAATACGATCATCCTTGATTTCAAATCCTTCAATGGCCTTTTCCACCCCAATCTTTCCTCCAGCCCCACAATCCTCTGAGATATCTGCATGCAGCTAATTCTGAACTCTTGAGGATAAGCAATTTTAATCACCAACCCTGATGACCGTGCCTTAAGGTGCCTAGGACCCAAGCTCTGCAACACTCTACCAACACCTTTCTGCCTTAATGCCTCACTTTTCTCTTTTAAGTCACTCCTAATCCATACTTCTTTGACTAAGATAGAGGTCATCTGACCTAATAATTGTATATGTGGTTCAGTGTCATATTTTGTTTTCAAAATGTTCCTCAGAAGCGTCTAGGAAGGTTTTATTCTAGTCAAGGTGCTTTTCCATAGAATCTCTACAGTGCAGAAGGAGGTGATTTGGTCCATTAGGTCTGCACCAACTCTCTGAAAGAGTACCCTACCTAGGCCCACGCTCCCATTCTAACCCTGCAACCCCATGCATTGATCATGGCCAATTCACCTAACCTGCAGATCTTTGGACTGTGGGAGGAAACTGGAGCACATGGAGGAAACCAACGCAGACACAGGGAGAAAGTGCCACCGTTTATAGAACCCTTGTACTGATCCTCTCAAGGCAAATTTGACCCTCTCCAATTTTATAAATCCCGCCATGTCACTGATCCAGGCCTCCACACTTGGGGGCCTCGCATCCTTCCACTGCATCAAGATCCTCCGCCGGGCTACTAGGGATGCAAAGGCCAGAACACCGGCCTCTTTCGCCTCCTGCACTCCCGGCTCTACCGCAACTCCAAAAATCGCGAGTCCCCAACCTGGTTTGACCCTGGATCCAACCACCCTCGACACCGTCCCCTCCACCCACTTCCAGAATTCTTCCAGTGCCGGGCATGCCCAGAACATATGGGCATGATTCGCTGGACTCCCCGAACACCTGGTGCACCTGTCCTCACCCCAAAAGAACCTACTCATCCGAGTCACAGACATATGGGCCCGGTGCAGCACCTTAAATTGGATGAGACTAAGCCTCGCACAGGAAGAGGAAGAGTTGACTCTCTCCAAGGCATCCGCCCAAATCCCATCCTCTATCTGCTCCCCTAGTTCCCCCTCCCATTTAGCCTTAAGCTCCTCCACTGACGCCTCCTCCACCTCCTGCATTACCATATAAATGTCAGACACCTTCCCCTCTCCGACCCACACCCCCGAAAGCACTCTGTCCATCGCCCCCCGCGAGTGCAGCAAAGGAAATTCCTCCACCTGTCGCCTAGCAAACGCCTTTACCTGCAAGTAGCTGAACATGTTCCCATGGGGGAGCCCAAATTTATCTTCCAGTTCCCCCAGGCCCGCAAACCTCCCGCCAATAAACAGGTCCCTCAATTTACTGATGCCCACCCTTTGCCAACCCCTAAGTCCCCCATCAGTGTTCCCCAGGATGAACCGATGATTTCCACCTAATGGAGCCTCCATCGAGCCCCTTGTTTTCCCCCTATGCCGTCTCCACTGTCCCCAGATTCTTAGGGTCGCTGCCACCACCGGGCCCGTGGTATACCTCTTAGGAGAGAGCAGCAATGGCGCCATTACCAGGGCACCCAGGCTCGTACCTCTACAAGACGCCATCTCCGTTCTTTTCCACAGCGCCCCCCCCCCCCTCCCCCCCCCCCCGCCACTCCATCACCCATTTACGCACCATTGACACATTGGCCGCCCAATAGTACCCCAAAAGGTTGGGCAGCGCCAGCCCGTCTCTATCCCTCCCTCGCTCCAGGAAAACCCTCTTCACTCTCGGAGTCCCATGCGCCCACACGAAGCTCAAAATACTGCTAGTCACCCTCCTAAAGAAGGCCCTGGGGATGAAGATGGGCAGGCACTGAAAGAGGAACAAGAACCTCAGAAGCACCGTCATTTTGACGGACTGCACCCTCCCCACCAACGACAATGGCAGCATGTCCCACCTCTTGAACTCCTCCTCCATCTGATCCACAAGCCTGGTGAAATTATGCTTATGAAGAGTCCCCCAGTCCCTGGCCACCTGCACCCCCAGGTACCTAAAACTCTCCCCTGCCCTCCTAAGTGGGAGCCTACCAATTCCCTCCTCCTGGTCCCCAGGGTGCACCACAAACACCTCACTCTTGCCTAGATTTAGTTTATAGCCTGAAAAGGTCCCAAACTCAGCTAGCAGCTCCATCACCCCCGGCATCCCTCCCACCGGGTCCGCCACATACAGTAGCAGGTCATCGGCATACAACGACTCCCTATGTTCCTCCCCACCCCGCACCAAACCCCTCCACCTCCCTGAATCCCTCAACGCCATCGCCAACGGCTCGACTGCCAATGCAAACAACAAGGGGGACAAGGGGCAACCCTGCCTGGTCCCACGGTAAAGCCGGAAGTACTCCGACCTCCTCCCATTCGTGGCCACACACGCCATTGGGGCCTCATATAGCAGCCTCGCCCATCTAATAAACCCTTCACCAAATCCAAACCTCCCCAACACCTCCCATAAGTACCCCCACTCCACTCTATCGAAGGCCTTCTCCGCATCCAGCGCCACCGCTATCTCAGCCTCCCCCTCCATCGCCGGCATCATAATGACATTCAGCAATCTCCGCACATTCGTGTTCAGCTGCCTTCCCTTAACAAAACCTGTCTGGTCCTCATGTACAACCCCTGGCACACAGTCCTCTATCCTGGTGGCCAGGATCTTTGCCAGCACCTTGGCATCCACATGAAGGAGAGATCTGGGCCTGCATGAACCACACTACTGGGGGTCCTTGTCCCTCTTCAAGATTAAAGAAATCAGCGCCCGCGACATCGCCGGGGGCAAAGTCCCCCCTTCCCACGCTTCATTAAGTGTCCGCACCAGCAAGGGGCCCACTAGGTCCACAAACTTTTTATAAAACTCCACCGGGAACCCCTCCGGCCCCAGCGCTTTCCCTGACTGCATCTGCCCGATCCCCTTAACCAGCTCCTCCAGCTCAATCGGCGCCCCCAACCCCTCCACCTGCTCCTCCTGCACCTTCGGGAAAGATAGCCCGTCGAGGAACCTCTCCATTCCCCTCCTCTCCACCGTTGGCTCCGACCGGTACAGTTCCCCGTAAAAGTCCTTGAAGACCTCATTCACCTCTACCCCCTTCCACACCACATTCCCACTCATCTCTTACTCCAGCAATTTCCCTATCCGCATCCCGCTTGCGGAGCTGATGAGCCAGCAACCTACTCGCCTTATCACCATGTTCATACACTGCCCCTTGTGCCTTCCTCCACTGTGCCTCTGCCTTTCTAGTGGTCAGCAAATCAAATTTAGCCTGTAGGCTGCGCCTCTCCCCCAACAATCCCTCCTCTGGTGCCTCCGCGTACCTCCTATCTACCTCCAGCATCTTCCCCACCAGTCTATCCCTCTCACTCCTCTCACTCCTCTCCCTGTGTGCCCGGATGGATATCAGCTCCCCACGAATCACCGCCTTCAAGGCTTCCCAGACCATCCCCACCCGGACCTCCCCGTATCATTCACCTCGAGGTACCCCTCAATACTTGCCCGGACCCTCCTGCACACCTCCTCCTCTGCCAACAACCCCACATCCAACCGCCACAACGGGCGCTGGTCCCGCACCTCCCCCATCTCCAACTCCATCCAATGCGGAGCGTGGTCGGAGATTGCAATGGCCGAATATTCGGCCTCCACCACTCTCGGAATCAGTCCCCTACTCACCACGAAGAAGTCTATCCGAGAATAAACCCTATGTACATGGGAGAAGAAAGAGTACTCCCGTGCCCTCGGCCTCACAAACCTCCATGGGTCCACCCCTCCCATCTGGTCCATAAACCCCCTCAGTATCTTGGCCGCCGTCCTTGAACTGGACCGATCCAGTGAAGGATCCAACGCCGTATTAAAGTCCCCCCCCCCCCCCCCCCCCCCCCCCCATAATCAGACCTCCCGCCTCTAGATCTGGGACACGTCCCAGCATACGCCTCATAAAGCCCGCATCATCCCAATTTGGGGCATACACACTAGCAAGTACCATCTTCTCTCCCTGTAGCCTGCCCCTTACCATAACAAACCTACCCCCCTTATCCGCTACCACCTCAGATGCCTCAAACGACACATTTTTCCCCACCAGAATCGCCACTCCCCGGTTCTTCACATCCAACCCAGAGTGGAAAACCTGCCCCACCCACCCCTTCCTCAGACGGACCTGGTCCGCCACCTTCAGGTGGGTCTCCTGAAGCATTGCCACATCTGCCTTTAGCCCCCTCAGATGAGCAAGTACCCTAGACTGCTTCACCGGCCCATTCAGTCCTCTCGCATTCCAGGTGACCAACCGGATCAGAGGGCGTCCCGCCCCCCCTCCCCCGTCGGCTAGCCATAGCCCGTCGACTGCCCGCCCCAGGCCAGCACCCCCTGCCCGACCCAGTCCCCACGGCGACAACACCTCACCTCTGTCCCCCCCGGCCCACACCAGCTCCTTCCTGACCCTGCCAGCAGCAACCCGGTTTTCCCCTTTCCCCCCTCCCTCCCCCCCAGGCTAGGAACCCTCCTAGCCGCGAACCGTCCTCCATTGTACTTCCGTGGGTCAGCTAACTTCTGCTGACCCCGGAAACTCACGCCAAAAACCCGACCCCTCCCAGAGTGGGATCATCCCCCATCCTGTCACTCCTCAAGGCACCACTCCAGCGCGGGAGGAACCAGTTAAGGCCCCGCCCGCCCCCCCCATCAATATCTCGACCCCCCAGTCCCGCAACGCAGGAAACCAGAGGAAAGCCCGCGCTTTCGCACTGCCCCACCACACCCTTCTGACGCAGCTCCCAAATACCAGCCCCACTCCATACCCCCAACCCTATACAGAATACACCAAACCCCCCAACCCCCCCCGCAAAATACAAAACTCAAACAATGTCCCCCAACAAAAAACAGAACAACACCCCAATAAATAACCATATCAAAATTACAAAAGTACAGAAAAAAACACAGCAACAGCAGAAACCAGCAATAAAGCATTACAACCGACCCCGCAACCCCCAACCCCTAGTTCGAGTCCAGCTTCTCCGTCCGCACGAAGGCCCACGCCTCCTCCGGGGAATCAAAATATTAATGCCGCTCCAAATAAGTTACCCACAAGCGCGCAGGCTGCAACATTCCAAACTTTATTTTCTTCTTATAGAGCACCTCCTTCGTCCGATTAAACCCGAACCGCCGCTTAGCCACCTCCGCACTCCAATCCTGGTAGATCCGTACTACCCCATTTTCCCAATTACTGCTCTTCACCCTCTTGGCCCAGCGCAGCACATACTCCCGATCACTGAACCGGTGGAACCTCATCAGCACCGCACGCGGGGGTTCATTCTCCTTAGGCCTCCTGGCCAGTACTCTGTGGGCTCCCTCCAGCTCCGGGGCAGGTGGAAAGATCCTGCCCCCACTAGCGAGTTCAGCGCCGTGGCCATGTAGGTTGTCAGATCCGACCCCTCGAGCCCCTCCGCAAGGCCCAAGATCCTCAGATTCTTCCACCTCATGCGGTGATAAAGCTCCTCAAAGCGGTCTTGCCACTTCTCATGGAGTGCCTTGTGTCCCTTCACCTTACTCACGAGGACCACGGCCTCCTCCTCTCGTTCAGCGGCCTGCGCCTGCAACGCCTGGATGGCAGCACCCTGGGTCGTCTGAATCTCTGAAAGCTTTTTATTCGTTTCCTGCAGAGAGCTCAGCACCTCAGCCTTAAAATCTGCAAAACAGAGCAGGAGAGCAGCTTGCTGCTCCTGCGCCCACAGCCTCCACTCCTCTGGTGCACCGCCGGCCGCCATCTTGGATTCCTTCCCCCGTTTTTTCTGGGGAGATGCTGCCGTTTTTTCCCCTTTTCCACACCGAGTTCGAGTCATGAAATGTGGAGAAAGTTGATCACCACATCTTCTCCCACCGGGAGACGTCGAAAAAATTCAGTTTTGGGCTCTAAAAAGAGCCGAAAAGTCCGTTTGAATCGGGAGCTCCCAAATGTGCGGCTTCCTACGTCATCGCCGCCACCGGAAGTCCCAATACAGAAATAATTAACAGTGTTATGAGTCCATCTTTAGAAATGTTCATATTCGTCTTGTGGGTGTGTTGAAGTGTTGTTACAAATCCAGCCGGTCGGGTGCCTTACGGCTTCTGCTGGAACGTCGTTACGGTGGAGGTGGGGATGACGATTTGATGTCATCAAGAGTACCGCCTGGTGCAGTCTGGCCAGGAACGTCCTGTGGACTAATGGACGTGGTCAAGTCCAGTGTGGGAAACACCGGCATTGTAGGCCGAAGCATTTACAGATCCCGGCGGTTACGGCGAAAGAGTACTGCCGTCGACGACTTGACAATGTAGGATCACGGTGCCTCCTGCCTGATCACCGTGGCTGGCTCAGACCATCCGCCTTCTGGGTCCCTGATCCTGACCATGTCGCCCATGTTCAGTGGCTTGAGTGGGATCACATGTTGATCGTAGTATTGTTTTTGTTTGGACCTTAGTACCCACATTTTGTCGAGTACCAGAGCGTTATCGGGGTCTCGGAATTGAATCGCTGGTAGGGTTGTCCGGATGTTCCTGCCAATGAGCATCTGCGCTGGCGACAGTCCTGAGCTCAATGGGGTTGCTCGGTAGGATAACAGCGCTAGGTTGATGTCGGAACGGGAATCTGTTGCCTTGCTAATAAGCCGTTTAACGATGTGGACACCCTTTTCTACTTTCCCATCTGACTGTGGGTAGTGCGGACTGGATGTTACATGCCGAAAGCTGTATCGGTCTGAGAACTCTTTCCATTCCCAGCTCGTGAAGCAGGAACCATTATCTGACATCACCACACGCGGCATCCCATGTCGTGCGAATGTCTCCTGGCACGCCTTGATGACAGATGAAGACGTGAGTTCATGGAGTTTCAGTACTTCCGGATAGTTTGAGTAATAGTCCACGATCAAGATGTAATCACGCCCTGTGGCATGAAATAGGTCAATGCCCACTTTTGTCCACGGCGCCATTGTGAGTTTGTGTTGCTGCAGTGGTTCTTTACACTGTGCGGGTTGATGTCTTTGACAGGTGTCACATGTCATGACCATGTCCGTCATGTCTTGTTCATGCCGGGCCAGTACACAGCCGTGCTCGGCTTTTGCATTTCTCAATGCCTAGGTGGCCTTCATGAATCTTACGTAGCATCTCGGCGCGGAGTGTGGCCGGAATCACAATCTGCGCATTGCGTAGCAGCAGGCCGTCAACTTCAATCAGTTCTAACTTGACATTCTGAAATTGTGGACATTGTCCCCTCGTCCAACCGTGCTGGAGTAGGTGTAGCACCCTTCGTAAGGTTGCGTCTTTCTGCGTCTCCTGTCGGATTAGGCAAAGCTTCTCATCCGAAGCAGGCAAATTCTCCATGCATAACTGTGTTTGGGCCTCGATTTCTCTGACGGGGGCTGGTGGTGTGCTGTCAGTGCCAATTGATCGGGACAGTGCGTCGGCAATGGCAAGGTCTCGTCCCGGGGTGTATATTAGGATGAAATCATACCTTTGCAGCTTCATCATGACGTGCAGCAGATGAGGTGTCATGTCATTTAGATCCTTGTCTATGATATGGACCAACAGTCTGTGGTCGGTTTCCACTATGAATGTGGGCAGGCCGTACACATAGTCATTAGAACTTCAGAATCCTAGTGAGGAGTCCGAGACATTCTTTCTCGAATTGTGCATATCTGCACTCTGTTGGGGTCATGGCCCTGGACGCGTATGCCACCGGGACCCAGTCAGACTGGGCGTCCTATTGGAGGAGAACGGCGCCAATCCCATCCTGGCTGGCGTCAGTGGAGATCTTGGTGGGTCTGGTTGCATCAAAGAAAGCAAGGGTCGGTGCCCTAGTCAGTTGCTGTTTGAGTTCCACCCATTCATTTTGGTGACGTGTCCACTCAAACACAGTGGTCATTCGAAGGCGATTGCGTAAAGCTGCCGTCCGTGCGGACAGGTTTGGGATGAACCTGCTGAGGAAGTTGACGAAGCCCAGAAAGCGTAGCACCGCCGTCTTGTCATGTGGTGTCTTCATGGTCCATATTGCAGCGATTTTCGCCTCATCAGGGCTGACACCCTGAGATGATATGGTGTCACCCAAAAAGGTTACAGACTCCTTCGCAAATGTGCATTTTGCCTGGTTCAGTTTCAAACGGTATTTATGAATCCTCTGAAACACCTTCTTCAGACGACAGAGGTGTTCTTCTTCGGTGGTCGACCATATGATGATGTCATCCACATAGACTCTGACACCCTCGATGCCCTCGGTCATTTGCTCCATTATCCTGTGGAAAATCTCTGACGTAGAGATAATGCCAAAGGGCATGCGATTGAAGCAAAAACGTCCAAATGGCATGTTGAACGTACACAGTAATCTGCTCGAGTCATCGAGCTGTATCTGCCAAAACCCCTGCAAGGCATCGAGTTTGGTGAAGATACGTGCATTCGCCATCTCAGATGCTATCTCTTCACGCTTGGGGATGGGGTAGTGTTCCCGGCGAATGTTCTGGTTCAGGTCCTTCGGGTCTATGCATATGCGAAGATCTCCAGAAGGTTTCTTAACACAGACAATGGAGCTAACCCAGTCAGTCAGCTGTGTGAATCGCAATATTCCGCCTTGTGACTGCAGTCTGTTACGGGAATCGAACCGTGCTGCCGGCCTGCCTTGGTCTGCTTCCAAAGCCAGCGATTTAGCCCAGTGTGCTAAACAGCCCCTGCCTATGAATACGTCGGGGTATTCTTGTAGCATGCTGTGGATTTTAGTTTCCAGGCTTGATGGATCCTGGGTGTATATGTAAATGCGTTGCACCAGCCGCAGGTCTTTGCAGGCCTGAGCGCCTAACAGTGATGATTTGTTGTCGTCTACAATCTCGAATTATAGCTGCTTGCGTATCGTCTTGCTGTCCACCCGGAGATGGCACGATCCCTTTGAGGCGATCTGATTGCCGTTGTAGTCCTTCAGCCGACATGTAGCGGGTATTATTTCATGGTCTCCTGGAATCGAATGGAGATCCTTGCTAGTGAGGAGGTTAGCTGAGGCCCCAGTGTCAAGCTTGAAGACTAATGGAAAGTCATTGACTTGCACAGTCGCAGTCCACTCACTGCTGGAATTAATGCTGTTGACATGATGAGGCATGGTGATTGTTGCGTCATGTTCCTCGATTGTCTCGATCGTGTCCACAACAAGTGAGTTGTCGCAAGCGAGGTTGTCCTCATCCAAGGAATACTCATCATTGGGTTTATTGTGCTCCGTTGAATCTATGCTTTTTACATTGAAGTTCACGTGTTTCTGTTTAGTTGTCTTCATTAGCAGTGCAGCTCTGCACTGTGAGGCAAAGTGGTTGTATTTGCCACACTTTAAACATTGTTTTCCAGAAGCTGGACATTGCCCTTTTAAGTGGGCGTGTCTGCAGCGGGGACACGTCATGACGCTGTCCCTCCACGCTCGCACATGCGCAGCAGGCCTTTCTTCCGTGTCAAATCTTCGGGAGAACTGCGCATGCGTGTGGCCTGCATCCAGGTTCACGCGCGTGGGATTGCCGTTCGAGGAGCGCCTTCTGGAAGCCTGGGCCACCATTTTGACGGGCTCGACCTCGTGGTGAAGGCCTTGGTCCCGGTAAGTAAACTCCTCATATTCTTCTTTACTTTTTTCATAAGTAGAGCATCTTTGCATGGCTGTTTCTAGGGTTAGGTCTTTTCGTTTTAATAAGGATTTTCTAAGTCCCTCCTCAGATATACCAGGGACTATCTGGTCTCTGATGAGGGGGTCACGGAGGTTTTCAAAGTTGCAGGATTGAGCTAGTAGTTTTAAATCAGTTACAAAACTGCTGAAAGATTCTCCCGGTTTTTGCATGCGTCTGGTGAACTTGAATCTTTCAAATATCTCATTGACTTCAGATTGACAGTGGGTTTCAAATTTTTTGATGATTATTTCCAGCTTGCCCTTGTCCTCCCCTGACTGGTAGGTAAAGGAATTATATATTTCTAATGCCTGCGGTCCAGCCACGGGTAAGACCAAGGCTATCTTCCTGGCATTAGACGCTGAGGTTAGATCCTTAGCTTCTTGAACTGTTGCATAAAAAGTTTCCAATTGGAATGCATATTACCAGTGGTCTTGAGCAGGTGTGGAGGTTGGATTGGGTCCATCGTGCCGATTGGTATCTGAAGGGTCCGAATGCAGCAAGGCCTTCCGTGGTTGAATGTCTGGTTTAAGTCCTCTTCTCTTGCTGGTGTCTAGCTAGCTTGCTGAACTCACACCTGGTACCATATGTTATTCTCCAAGTCTGAATGAAGACTGTAAACTTACAGTTAACACACACACTTTATTCAAAGGGTTTGTTCTGCTTCCAGAGCTCAAATAGGTGTAAAACAGTCAAGAGGTATGACCAGTGAAACTGAGGTAAGCTGCCTAAGCTGAGCTGTCTCTGTTTGCTGCTGCTCCCTAGCTCTGTGCTTCTCAAAGAGGCAGATCCTACCTTGGGTTCGACCCTTTATACCCGTCTCTGATGCTGCCCTCTAGTGGCGCTGTGGCTGTTACACCTGTGCTGCAGTCCCTGGTGTATGTGCAGATGTATGTACAAATGTACAGATCACTATATGGCCGGAATTGAACCCAGGTCCCTGGCGCTGTGAGGCAGCAGTGCTAACCACTGTCCCACCCTCCCACCTTTGTTTTATTAATTTGTGGGATGTGGCCACCACCGACTAGGCCAGCATTTATTGCCCATAACTAATTGCCCTTGAGAAGGTGGTGGTGAGCTGACTTCTTGAACCACGACAATCCATGTGGTGTAGGTATACCCACAGTGTTGCTAGGGAGAGAGTTCCAGGATTTTCACCCAGCAACAGTGAAGGAACGGAGATGTACTTCCAAGTCAGGATGGTCGGTAACTTGGAGGGGAATGTCTGTGGTGAAGGGAGTGAATGTTTATGGAAGGGGTGTCAATCAGGGGCTGCTTTGTCCTGGGTGGTGCCAAGCTTGTGTGTTACTATTCAAATATATTCATCTGTGCAGATAGATTGGTCAAGTTATGGTTGATAAGATTTGTCACTCATGCTAGCTCTCTGCAAGAGTAATTTAGCTAGGCCTACTCCCCATACTCTACCTCGCAGTTTTACACAATTGATTGGCTTGTTAGGTTATTTCACAGAGCAGTTAAGAGTTAATCACATCATTGTGAGTCTACAGCCACAAATTGGGCAGAGTGGCTAATGGTAACAATAATAATAATAATCTTTATTGTCACAAGTCATCTTACATTAACACTGCGAGGAAGTTTCTGTGAAAATCCCCTGGTCGCCACACTCCAGCGCCTGTTCGGGTACACAGGAAGAATTCAGAATGTCCAAATTACCTAACAGCATGGGCGCGATTCACTGATCGCGTTCTAAGGGGGCGATTCTCACAAATGGAGCCCAAGGGCGGAATGCTCCGCTCTCCACGCCGGGTGGGAGAATCACGGGAAGGCCGGGCGACTCATGACACGCCGCCCTGGCCACCCCCCCCCCCGATTCTCCCACCCCCCCACCCGCTCGCAGAATCGCCGCTCGCCATTTTTCACGGCGACCGCCGATTCGCCGGCGAGCGGCCTAACGTTCCCGACCTGTTCACGCTGACGGCAACCACACCTGGTCGCTGCCGTCGTGAACATGCGCCAAATCTTTGTTTGTGGCTTGTGGGGGTCGCAGAGGGGAGTGAGCACCACGGCCGAGCTCGGGAGGGGATTCGCCCGCGATCGGTGCCCACCGATCGTCGGGCCAGCGTCTCCAAGCGAGGCACTCTTTCCCCTCCGCTGCCCCGCAAGAGCAAGCCGCCAAGTCTTGCGGGGCAGCGGAGGGGAAGATGGCATCCGCGCATGCGCGGGTTGGAGCCGGCAGCCGTCGTGATGTCAGCCGCACATGCGCGGGTTGGAGCCGGCAGCCATCGTGACGTCAGCTGCTCATGCGCGGGTTGGAGCCGGCCAACCTGCGCATGCACGGCTGACGTCACTTAGGCGCCACCGTCGCGTCATTCTCGGCAATCCACCTTGACGCGCCCGGCGGCCGAGATTTACGGAGCGCCGCTCCTAGCCCCCTGGGGGGGGGTGAATAGGGTGCGAGGAGCGGCCTCCGAGGCCGTTGTGAAACTCGGCCGAGTGCACGACGGCCTTCCCGATGCCGCGCGGGAGCAGAGAAATCCGCCCCAAGTGTTTGTGCCGGCGTGAACACCGTCGCCGTCACAACAGTGCGAAACAGGGGGCCAGCACAGCGCTGGAGCAGTTTGCGCCGCTGCAGCCTTCCTTCCCGGTGCCAAATGGGGGTGCGCCAACGTGCGCATGCGCAGTTGGGCCGCGCCAACCTGCGTATGCGCGGGGGACCTGTTCAGCACGCTGGCCCCGACTCACCATAGCGTCATTGTTCAGGGGCCGGCCGCGCAGGAAAGTAGGCCTGGGGGGGGGGGAGAGGCCGGCCTGCTGATTGGTGGGCCCTGATCACAGGCCAGACCCCATCGGTGGCCCCTCCCCCTGGGAGCAGAGCCCCCTCCCCCCCACCCCCCACACAGGCGCCCCCCAACCATTCGCGCAGAATTCCCGCCGGCAGCGACCAGTCGCATCCGTGCAGCCGCTCGGCCCATTTGGGCCGGATGAGGGCCAGCACGTCATTGGAGCGGTTCACTTCGCTCCAGCCTTACATCCTGGGGGCGGTGCCAACCCGCGCATGCACAGTGGTGAAGCGCCAATCAACGCATGCATGGTAGACTCACGGAACGCTCTGGCCCTGACGCAACATGGCACGGGGTTCTGGGGGCCAGAAGCGTAACAAAGTAGGCCCGGGACGAGACAGGGTAGATGCAGGAAGGATTTTCCTGATGGACGGGGAGTCCAGAACCAGGGGTCACAGTCTAATGATTCGGGCTAAACCATTGGGGACTGAGATGAGAAGAAGTTTCTTCACCCAGAGAGTGATGAGCCTGTGGAATTCACTACCATAGAAAGCAATTGAGGCCAAAACATTGTGGCCGGGATTCTCAGATCAGTGAGAACGGAGAATTTCCACGCAGACATGGAGAGAATGTGCAGACTCCACACAGACAGTGACCCAAGCCAGGAATCAAACCTGGGAGCCTGGTGTGTGAAACAACAGTGCTAGCCACTGTGCTAACGTGCTGCCCTTACAAACTGACTTCTTTCCTTGAAGGATATTTGTGAGCCATATTTTTTATTCTACAACAATCTGCTCGTCTAATGGCCGCTGTTACCAATTACTATTTTTTAAATTTCAGGGCCAGAATTTTACATGCCCCCACCGACATGTTTTTAGACTGGATGGGGAGTGTGAAACTGAAGGGATGGGGGAGCCCGCCGGGTGCCTACCCCAACCACACAGCGATTTTACACTGTGGTGGGTAAGACCTCAGAAGTGAAACCCACCCTTTCCTCAATTGAAGCCCAATTTGTAGCCACATAAGGGCTGTTTCCGCTCAGCCTCTATTTCTAGGCTGGCAGGAAGATTGAACCTCTCTGGGCCGAAAAACAACAAAGTTAGATATCAGATGGGAAGGGATGAGGTGCATCTCCATTAGAAGCCACTTTCTGAAGTCATGCCCCTTGAGATCTGGTGGCCGCCAGACCTCCCTCCCCTGTCCCCTGCTGTGATGGGATTTGAATTTCTGTCTTCAGATCGTTTGGTGAGATTCCTGGATTATTAACCCATCAACAAAACCAATGCACTATTGTAGAAGGGTCAGTTAGACTCAAACATTAACTCTGTTTCTCTCACAGATGCTGTCAGACCTGCTGAGTATATCCAGAATTTCTGTTGTTATGCTACTATACCTCTTGCTTTGTTGGCACGGAAAAGAAAATGAAAAAGGAAGGAGACCCATGACACCGATTTGTTAATGAAGGAGGAGGCGATGTTGTGGGTCTCTGTCTCCTTTCCATGTTGGTTCATTGGAAAGAACGCAAAATAGGGGTGACAAAAGAGATTAGCATTATGTCTTACACCTGCCATTCCCTCAGAGCTGAGAAATTGAGGGTGGCAGGTAGCAAGACAAGAGTACCCTGTATTTGCAACCTTCCAAGGTGTCCAGCCCTGGGATCCTTTTGGCTTCTGCTCAAAAGCAGTGAGAATTTCCACCACTACAGGCCTCTGCTAGGAGCTAACCTGCAATCACATAATGCTGAAAGCTCAGAAAGGAAGGATGAGCTCAGAACATTACAGGCAAGGGACACCATGTTCTGAGTGTTGAAAGGTCAGCTGTAAGCACCCAATGAACAATTAACCAAGTGCTTGCTGAGGGACATAAAATGAGTTGTTAATGGCAATCATACTGCTGTGGAATGATGGTCACAAATGGCACAGGCAAGAACGACCAATTTCCTGCTCTAAAGGAAACTAAATGTATCACATGGGTTTTTAGAAAAAACCAACAGCTTCATGCTCAGTTCTTAAAAATTATTTCATGGGATTTGAGAACCACTCACAAAGCCAGCGTATTTTGCCCATCCCTGAGAAGATGGTTCTTGAACCGCCACAATCCATCTGATGCAGATACACCCACAGTGCTGTTACAAAGGGGGTTCCCAGATTTTGGCTCAGTGACAGTAGATTAATGGCGATGTAGTTTTAAGTCAGGATGGTCTGCAGCTTGGAAGGGAACGAGCTGGCATGAATTACCTGTCAAAGCAAAGTATGTTCATCTCTGTCAGAGTGAGTATGTCTGGGGTGCTTGGAACCCCTTGCATGGACCCATCTGGCATCCTTCCATTACTCTCCATGGGCTGGATTCTCCGGTCCCCCAGCGCCGGGTTTCTCAGCAGCACGCTGTTCACAGCCGGTGGAATTCTCTGCCCCAGCCACTGGTCAATGGGATTTCCCATTGAAGACACCCCAGGGTGTCGGGTAACCCGCAGGTGGGGGTGCGCTGCCTGTGGGACCAAGGAATCTCAATGGCTGGAGAATTCCAGCCCATAATTTTCCAAACACCTCTGATTGAGGATTCTCAATGGAAAGTGCATTGGTCCCAGTAATGGTGCCAGGGACAAGAATGATCATAATTTGCACAAACGTTTATGTGAACCTAAGCACCAGCAACAAGCAAAGAAAAAATGTCAAAACAAATGGATGAAAGGCATTGGGCGGGATTCTCCGACTCCCCGCTGGGGGGCGGAATTCTCCGGCGCTGGGGTTTTGGCAGAAGCGGGAATCGCGCCGCGCCCGTCGGCGCCCACTGGCAGCAGCACCCCCCGGCGATTCTCCGCCCTGCAATTGGCTGAACGGCCGCCCATTTTCGGCCAGTCCAGCCGGCGTAAACTAGGTCCGTACCGGCAGGACCTGGCTCTGCGGGCGGCCTGCAGAGTCCTTGGGACGGGGGGGCGGGGCACGGGGGGATCTGGCCCCGAGGGATGACACCATGATGGCCTGGCCCGCTATCGGGGCCCACCAATCCACGGGTGGGTCAGCGCCGTGGGTGCACTCTGTCCCTCCGCACCGGCTGCTGTCAACCTCTGCCAAGGCCCACAGAGAGAAGAACCCTCCTGCGCATGCGCTGGGATGACGCCAGCATACACTGGCGCTCCCGCGCATGCGCCAACTCGCGCGGCCGGTGGAGGCCCTTCGGCGCTGGTTGGCGTGGCAGCCGGCCCTTCGCCGCCGACTGGCGCAGCGCCAACCCCGCCGGCACCAGCCTAGCGCCTGAAGGTGAGGAGGATTCCGTACCTTCTGGGCAGCCCGCGCCGGAGTGGTTCACGCCACTCGTCGGCGCCGGTACAGCGCACCCCGCCGGGAAGAGGAGAATCCCGGCCATTAACTTTACTGTTAATGCGCCCTTTCCATGGTCTTCCACATACATTTGTGTCGATATGGTTTTCATCTGACATCCTGTTAAAACATTGAGAAATAGGGGTGGCACGGGGGCACAGTGGTTAGCACTGCTGCCTCACAGCACCAGGGACCAGGTTCAATTCCGGCCTTGGATGACTGTCTGTGTGGAGTTTGCACGTTCTCCCCATGTCTGCATGGTTTTCCCCCCACAGTTGAAAGGTATGCAGGTTCGGCGCATTGCCCATGATAAATTGCCCCTCCGTGTCGAGGGATGTGCAAGTTAGGTTCAGGGGTTATGGGGATATGGAGGAGTGGACATGGGTGGAGTGGGTCGGTACAGACTCGATGGGCCGAATGGCCTCCTCCTGTACTGTAGGGACTCTATGAAATAGAATGCATGGCTGTCCTCTCCCCAAACTAATGGTTAAATGAAGCAAGATTCTATTTGAGACAAATGTTGCTGGTCACTGCCCCTCCACCAGAAACTACACAAAGGCTTAAATGTGCAGAATTCTGGTAGAATTAAACTCCGATATATCCTCTGCTCACAGACATCCTTCCTCACTACAATGGCACAAGTGGAAATCTGGACTTACATGCCTTATCTTTCATCTGTTTAACGCACTGCACACTTCAAGTGCCCCAGCCATGTAGATGCATCATCAAATTTAGTATAATGATTGCAGTACTTGCCTCCTTACTCGAACAGCCAGTTTATTAAATATGTAACAGAGCTTCACAGACCGCAAAGACCAGGTTTGATATTTACTCCATGCTGAGTTCACTGATCTCAGCCAAGCCGGCAGTGGAAATCCTCTAGCTGATCTCATCCCGTTAGATTATTGTAAGAAGTCTTACAACACCAGGTTAAAGTCTAAGAGGTTTGTTTCGAATCACTAGCTTTCGGAGCACTGCTCCTTCCTCAGGTGAGGGAGCTGTGCTCCAAAAGCTAGTGATTCGAAACAAACCTGTTGGACTTTAACCTGGTGTTGTCAGACTTCTTACTGCGCTCACCCAAGTCCAATGCCGGCATCTCCACACCTTCAGATTATGGAAGGGGAAACCACTCCTAACTGTTTTCCCAGAATAATCTATCCTTTTAGTAATGGGTCTTAATTGGAAGTTTGAGGGGCAGCATGGTGGCGCAGTAGTTAGCACTGCTGCCTCACTGCGCCAAGGACCCGGATTCAATCCCGGCCCTGGATCACTGTCCATATGGAGTTTGCATATTCTCCCCGTGTCTGCGTGAGTCTCACCCCCACAACTCAAAGATGTGCAGGGTAGGTGGATTTGCCATGTTAAATTGACCCTTAAGTGGAAAAAAAAAGAAAAATTAATTAGAAGTTTGAAAATGGGACAATTTAAAAGGACAAACTTCATTTGACTGCTTTAATCAGCCAGTGTTTTGTAGTTACAAAAAGATCTGTTCTGCTGTAAGCTGAGTTGGTAGGTGTCTGTCCAACATTCTGGGAGTCTGGAAGAAGATGACTAGATTACACATCTATAGCAAAATATTGTAGTGAGAAAGTTAAATTCAGTAATGTTCTGTGCCAAAAGTGAAACCTCACAAAATATACACTAAAGAATTCTGCAGATGATTGAAATTAGTCAAGAAACTGATCTTCAGTTTCATGGGCCAGGATTCTCCCCTACCCGACGGGGTGGGGGGTCCCAACATGATAGAGTGGCGTGAACCACTCCACCGTCGGGCCGCCCTAAAGGTGCGGATGTCTCCGCACCTTTAGGGGCCAAGCCCGAACATTGAGGGGCTAGGCCCGCGCCGGAGTGCTTGCCGCTCCGCCAGCTGACGTGGAAGGTCTTTGGCGCCATGCCAGCCGGGGCGAAAGGGACTTCGCCGGCCGGCGGAAGTCCACGCATGCGCCGGAGCGTCAGCGGCTGCTGACGTCATCCCCGCGCATGCGCAGGGTAGGGGGTCACTTCCGCTTCTGCCATGGTGAAGACGATGGCAAAGGCGGAAGGAATAGAGTGCCCCCACGGCACAGGCCCGCCCGCCAATCGGTGGGCCCCAATCGCGGACCAGGCCACCGTGGCCGCATCCCCCGGGGCCAGATCACCCCGCGTCCCCCCCAGGACCCCGGTGCCCGCCTGCGCTGCCTACTCCCGCCGGTAAGGTAGGTGCTTTGATCCACGCCGGCGGGAGAGGCATGACAGCGGCGGGACTTCGGCCCATCACTGGCCGGAGAATCGCCGGGGGGGGGCACGCCGACCGGCGCGGAGCGATTCCCGCCCCCACCACATCTCCAGTGCCGGAGGACACAGCGGGGGCAGGATTGACGCTGGCCCCCAGCGAGTCTCCGACCCGGCGGGGTTCGGTGAATCCCGCCCATGTTCTTTGATTTCGAAGCATTCAGCAATGTATTGCAGTCCTTTCTACAGATTTACCGTTTGCTTTGAAATTGCAGCAGGTGTACTTGCAAAGCTCTGGGAGAAACAGTCAGGAGTTAATTACTGCAGTCATACCTCAGAGAACAAACTCCCCATCTTGCCTTCAGCCTACAACTTGGTTGCAAAGCAAGAGATTTACATCAGACTGGTCTAAGCTGCTCCATGTGAATCTATGACCAGATTTAATGGAGAACAACTCTGCGAGCTGTTTCTTCAGGCATATAATTTAATCAGATCTGTCAAGTTTCAGTTATTCCAATGACAGCCAATGACATTCTGCAAAAAAAAAATTCCTGTTGTGTGTTTCACTGTAAAAGGACAAACAGATCGAAGCAGTGAAACCAGTTTCTGTGATTTGTTTTTAACTCACTGGCGGAATTCTCCATCTCGCCCCGTTGCAAGCGCAAACTGCAATCGGGCGGAGAATAAGGGTCTGGAGTCTCCGCAGCCCCTCACCAACATCACGTTTGGCACGGGGGCGGAGAATCCACTTTTACGCCCGAATCGGGCCCGACGCCCCTCCCGCGATTTTCCGGTCATCGGAGAATCGACCGCACGCGATTTACGCAGTGTGGCTGGGGTGCCATTGTCAGAGGCCCTCCCAGCGATGCTCCAGTCCCGACCGGCCGAATTCCCAACACCGTGTTCTAACCACGTCTGGCTGGTCAGGACTTTCGCACAGCAGCTGCAGACTCAGTCAGTGGGGGGATCAAGTTCCGGGGGGCCTTATGGCAGCCGGGATGGCAATGGAGTGACGCGGAGCAGGTCGTTGGGACCTTCTTTGTTTGTCCTGGTCTGCCGGCTGAGTCCCCAATCGCATTCGGTTCAGCCACTGGTGGCCGCTACCATGCGCATGCACGGACTCGCAACCGGAAGTGGGAGGGCCCGTTCACGCAGCGAAAGCTAGGAGAAGCACTCCGGGGCCCTGGCAGCCCTCTGCAGGCAGGTGAATAGGTCTTAACTTTTTTAAGGAATATCTGGCGTGAAACACCAGCATTTTTACGTCAGCATGGGAACATAGCCCCATTTTTGGAGAATCCAGCCCAAGGCATCTGGCCAAAACCGAGGTCCTCGCCCTGCGCCAATTTGGGTGCCATTCCGGTCCGTCGTTGGTAGCGATAACTAGCTATGCGACCCACGCCAGCGGTGGCGTGTGTCAGGTCGATGTAGCTTTAAGAAATGGGTATTTATCAAATAGTTGCAGTGATGTCAGTGTGTGGGTGGTGCTGGGCTGTCTGTCTTTCACTTTCGTTTTGAGCTGGCAGTTGCAGTGTGCTTTTGGTTTCGTTTTTCAGAGATGGATGGCTGCATTCAAAGCAAACAGCTGCATAATGATCTCTCTCTCTACAAGCTAAGGAATGTCTCTAGATCATTGATGATTTCAAAGTAATACTTGTTTCTGTAGAGCATTTAAACCTGCTGCCTTTATTTAAAAAGGGTTTAGCTTGTGGATGTTGTTTGGAAAGTTATCAAGGGTTATCTATAGAGTACTGTATCTTTTAGGGGTTGGTCAGGATTGGTAGTTGATAAACTGTTTACTGTGTTTATAAAATGTTAACTGGATTCATAGAATAAACATTGTTTTGTTTTAAACATACTTTAGCTCTCTGTTGCATCATACCTGTAAAGTGGGCCCTTGTGTTCCCCATAACCAAAATCTATTAAAAGTTGTGGGTCAGGTGAACTCCATGATATACTTTGGTGTTCTCTAAACCCTGGCCCATAATACATGAAAAACCGGCATTTACACGCATTCAAATATGATTACTGGGTTGGACACAGTAAACAGTTTATCAACTACCAATCCTGACCACCCCCCAAATGGCTGCAGTGAGCGTGTGGTAACGTAAGCGCTTAAAAACAGCTCAGTTGCCAAGCTCTTTAGCGCTAATTTCGGCCTCAGCAGTTAGAATGCCCACAGGGCTGGGAATTGCTTGGAACCCGCGCCAGCAGAGTGCTGGACCATTAGCATATCCTGAATTTTCTCTCCGTGGGCGAGATGGAGAATTTGACAGACAAGCAAAATGTCAGTTAACTTCAGCTGGGACTTTCCGGTCCTGGGGCGGATGGAACTGGAAAATCCCACCTACTAAGTCAAAATCCTAGATGTCTCTATCAAATAGCACTCTGTGTGTACCTCCACCACACAGGCAGCAACAATTCAAGAAGATAGCTCACCATCACCTTCTCAAAGAAAGTTATGGATGGGCAATAAATGCTGGGCTTGCCATAAATGAATGAAAAAAATGCAATTTAAAATCAGTTGATATCCACGTCAGATTGTTCAATGGGAATGCGTTGTGTCTGCTGAGCTCTCTTTCAGATTGAATTTGAATTCAATCTCAATCTACTTCTGAACTGATCACTTTATATAGATTTAAAGGAATATTGTTTTGCTGAAATGATTTTTATCTAAAACCTTTGCCAAGCTGTTATTGCATCACTTGCACGTAACTGTCATTGCAAAGTCTCCTTCCCAGTAATAGCATTAAGTCTTTCAATGATCACGGCACAAATCAGTACAGAAACAGAAAGGAGAAATTTCAGGCATTAATCACTTACTTTCTGATTCACAGATTGGCTACTGGAATGATGCAGACAAGCTGGTTCTAATTCAGAATGAGATGATGTTCCCCAATGATTCTTCCGCATTGGAAAACAGGACCGTTTATGTCACTACAATATTGGTAAGCCAATTGTTTCTTGTTTATTTTCCCACCGGGTCCATTGGGGTCCCAGGTATGTCTTGTTTTCAATCCTTACTTCACCAGTTTTAAAGGGACAGAATCTGATAACCTTTCTATTTAATCTTTGTTTCAATTGTTCTCTAACATGTTCTCCACATTTATATAGGCTTTTCCATCCTGTATCTTAACCATGTGGCAGCCTCTGTGGGGATTGCAATCATCTGATCTGTAGGCTGCACATTTGTGTATGGCAACCCTGACAGAGTTACAATACTGCCGGCTAGCCTTTCATATCTTTTATTAACTCAAATTTATGCATGCTTACCTTTGTCTGATACAGGGTTGGTAATTGAATTTTGTCACCAGCTTTACTATGTTAAGCTTTTGTGACTCCTTAAACATATTGTTGTTGCTTATTGAGTTCCAAGCCAGGAAAATAATATTAAACCAATAAATTGAAGAGGCATATGAAAAACAAAATGTTGCATTAAAAGAAGAAAATAGGAAAAAGGTCTATGATTCGTGTGGGTGTCTGATACATGTGTGAGGTGAGTTGCTAGAATTTCAACCTCTGTCTTCACTTTGCAGTATGTGACACAGCAAAATGTTCGTTGACCCCATAATAAATCATCTGGGTTGCTTATTCCTGTTTGTCAGTGTCAGAGCAGGGTCACAAAATATCACAGGAAGGAACTCCTGCTGACAACCAATTTATACGATAAGTGAGATCAGCCTTCAAAACAGCACCATCAACATTGGAACGGTGGGAAAGGGCCAAATTCTTCCAGCCCATTGGCAGTGGGCTGGAGGGGTAGGAAAGGCTGGCAAAATGGTGTGGAAAGACATCGGGTGGCATGCCCGATATGTTCCTGCAACCACGTCATCATGCCAGCACCCACCAGGTGCCCAACTGAGCCACTTAAGTAGCCAAATATAGGCCTCTTCCCACCTGTGATTGAATTTTAAGCAGCTTTAGAGATTGCCACCAGGTGAGCAAACCATCAGGTAAACTCTGGCAGCCTCCCTGTGGAAGGGGTGGGAGGGGGGGTGGTTGGGGCCTTGTTTTGAGTGCACTTTGGCAATTGTTGCCCCTCTGCCAATGGTGCCAAATGCCCCGCCAACCCGGATCCTACCTACCTGTCTTTGAAGGAGCACTGCTATTGATATGTCCTCATTCTCCAAGTGCAGCCCCACCAGTCGCGGCGTTGCTGAGGCAGCTGAGCTACCAGCTTTCTGATTGGGCCAGTGGCTCTGGGGTGGGCTATGATTCTGTAATAACCTGCACAGGATTCATCCAGCTGGAGATGATTGTTCCCCATGCTCAATTGGACTGAGTTAACCCAGCACTAGCATAAAAGGCAGGCAGCTGTAGAGCCAGCTAAAAAGGAATGATGACCCAATGAAAGGTAACCGGGCCCTGTGCATGTACGATGCTGTTGCTGAAATAAAGGACTTTTAAGAAGCGTGTAGGACTCACCTGGCTTTATAACAGATCCTTAACAGGGACAAGCAGCTCATTGACGGACATTTAATTGACTGCCAACGGCGAAATGTGGCCTTGGGTCCCACCACCCCCTGAACGGCACGACATTATCAGGGATGATGGGTAGGCGGGGATGGGGCAGGTGGGTGTTCTATTATTAAAAAATGGGAAACCCAGCAGATGAATTACCGTAAACATGTCTACTGTTGCTTTGAGGGGTGGATCTGGGATTGAATGAGTAAGCTGCGAGACAGGTGAGTGATGTAGTTTTTAAATTAATTTTCATGTCTCATTTTTTATCAGTAAATTTGATGTAACACCTGCTCTTTGGGTTTCCCAAGGAATAGGAAATCTGTCAACTGAAGGGAAATGGATGCCCTCCTGGCAGCTGAGTGCTTTTCCAGGACTGACACCAGCAGAGAGGGGCAGGTGTGTTTTCTGGGGTACCTCCAGCAAACCTGCCGCAATCTGCCTCCCTCCACCATCTTCAGACATCCCCACTCTGTGATCAACCAACTCCCCACCCCGACCCCTGACCCTCTGCAATCTCCCCACATTTCTTTGAATTCTCAGAAACTCCCACATCTCCCTAGTCTCTGGGAAAACTCTTCTGCCTGATTTCTCGCACCCTGACAATCTCACGGAACACCTTCTCCAATTACCCCCCATCCCCTCCACCTCTGTAATGCCCCGAGCCTGTCCCCACCAATACCCAGTGTTTCCCATTGCTGGGGCTTGTCCCCAGTGGCCTCAAACTGCTGCCTTAAAGCTCAGATATTTCCACTTGGCTGGTTGCCAGCCTCTGGGTAGCTATTGGGTGGGAATGGAATAAAATATTCCAATAAGCTCCTGTCATTAATTTCACAATGGCCTCCATATTCCCAGCATTTCGGGATTGTCCGGGTTTTAAGAGGTACCTCTGTTCCCTCCTTGGCTCCCCAGAACTAGTAGAGATTTGGTTGTGTTATGGGCCAGGGTTTAGAGAACCCAAAGTGTATTATGGAGTTCACCTGACCCACAACTTTTAATAGATTGTGGTATGGGGAGCACACGTTCCACTCTAACAGGTGTGGTAAAGCAGAAATGGAGAAGTATTTTTTAAAGCAAAACAATGTTTATTTTATGAACTCAAGTTAACCTTTTTAAAACAAACAGTGAATATCTTAGCAACCATTAATTCAAAGATAACCCCCAAAGAATACAACAGTAAGTAATTCTTTAAGCTGTCCTTTTAACATCCAAAAGACTGAACAACCTTTAAACAGAAGCACATCAGGGTTTACATTCAATACTGAAAACATTTAAATTTCTGAATTCACCAGATGATCAAGAGATAGTCCTTCATGGCAGAGAGATCAACAGTACAGCTGCTTTGGCTGGCTTCAGCTCCAACACTGAAAAAACAAAACCAAAAAGACAGACACACCCAAGCTTTTCTCAAAGTGAAACTTAAAAGTAGAACCAGAGCTCCGCTCCATCCACACTCTGACATCACCGCAGTAACATGAGCAGCCAAACGTTTCTCAAAGCGACATTCTCATGACAGTTGGAAGACAAGTGAAAATAAAAGCAAATTACTGCGGATGCTGGATTCTGAAACAAAAACAGAAAATGCTGGACAATCTCAACAGGTCTGACAGCGTCTGTGGAGAGAAAATGGAAAAATGGAACTCATGTTTTGAGTCTGGATGACTCTGTCAATGAAGTCACATCAGGTCGTAACTAACATGGGGCGCGATTCTCCGCCCCCCACGCCGGTTGGGAGAATAGCGGGAGGGCCTCCCGACATTTTTTGCGCCCTCCCGCTATTCCCCCCCCCCCCCCCCTTGCCCGACCCATGTCACGAATCGGCGCTCGCCGTTTTTTATGGCAAGCGGCGATTCTCCGCGGCCGATGGGCCGAGCGACCGGGCCTTTACGCCCGTTTTTTCACGGCAGCAAACACACCTGCTTGCTGCCGTCATAAAAACGGGCGCTGGATGCCCGTTTGGGGCATCCAGAGGCCCGTTTGGGGCGGGAGCACCACTGTTGTGCTCAGGAGGGGACAGGCCCGCGATCGGTGCCCACCGATCGTCGGGCCTGCATCCAAAAGGGACGCACTATTTCCCCTCCGCCGCCCGACAAGATCAAGCGTGTTGACGTCACCCGCGCATGCGCGGGTTGGAGCCGGCTCCAACCTGCGCATGCGCGGCTTACGTCATACAGACGCCAGCCGCGCGTCATCTTGGCGCGCGGCTTTAACGACGGCCGTTAAGGCCGCGACGCCGTGATTCCCGGGGTACCGCTCCTAGCCCCGATGGGGGGGAGAATCAGGTCCCGGGAACGGGCGTGAAGGCTGCCATGAAACACGGCCAGTTTCACGGCAGCCTTTACGACTCTCCGCATTTGCGGAGAATCTCGCCCATGATTTCTGTTGAAGCTTTTCATTTGTGTAAGAGAGGAATTTTCTATGGAACTTGAGAACAAACCTGCCAGACATAGGGAAGTAGGCTAAGATCTACTCACAGAGCTTTGCCTCGCCTCCCGCCTCCAAGTATAATTTAAATGCGGTGGAAATAGAGAAGGATTGCTTTCCAACCCCCCACCTCCGGATGGAAATAGAGTTTATACCCTCTCCCACCCAGGAATCTGGCAGCCACAGTGTCAGCTCAGTTTAGTTGGTAGTGTCGCTATTGTCAAATCAGAATAGTGTGGGTACAGGCCTCACTCCAAGATGTTCGTGTGTGATTTGAACTGGCCTTCCAGTGTCACCTGAAGTGAATGCAGCATTCCGAGTTGCCATCCTTCAACGAGACTGCTTGTTCCAGTTGTTGAGGTGGAGGTGGAAGATCCCTGAACAATAGCTGAAGAGAAAGAAAAGTTTTTCTACAACCAACATCGCCAAAATCAAATTAATGCTATTTATGTTCTTTTATCTTGTGTTTCTGTGATCGTTCCACTGAACTGATGAGTGAGATATTCCCAATGAAAAGTCACACACTGTACCTTCAAAGTGAAGTGATTCTGAGTCGTGTCTGCAAAATTATAATAGATACTATAAATGTGGAAGCGAATATTCTTTCATCTTGCTGTTAAATTCTCAGTCTCCATGACACATTACAACCCTGCGGTAGAGTATCAATTAAACTGTGTCAGTTTGGCACAGTTCTCGGACACTTAACCCAGAACCAAGCAAGTTTAAGATGGACTTCAGTACAAAGTCTGGCTTGATGTTTCACTGCAATATTGAGGGACTGCTGGATTTTCAGATGTGTCAAAATTTTGCTGAGACATGGAAAACTGTGGCGATGCCACTGCAGCCATTTCTGGGAATATCAATGAGATAAAATCCCAGTCAGACAGTTTGTTACTTAACCTCGGGGTTGATGTGTTGGGCTGGCTGGGTCGATGTGGACTGCGCTTGATGCAGTGTAGCGAGAGACAGACTTCCAACACTTGATGAGATGCAACACTATTTTATTTAACATCTAAAATATTGTACATGTTCAACTGTGGGTTGACACTATGCTGACTTGACTGGAGACCTGACACTAGCCTGACCAGACTTACTAGTTACCACATGGTGTTTGCACTGGCTAGCTCGTGGACTCTGACTGTCTCAGTGGCTTGGTCCAGAGAGAGCGGGAAAACTGGTGCCCTCTGGCTTTATAGTGGTCGTGTCCTGTCTGGTGATTGGCTGCTCTGTTCTGTGTGCTTACTGGTCATCCTGTGTGTCAATCACTGCCTGTCTGCATTCCATTATATACATAGATGTATATTATGACAGGGGTTCCCATGCCTTTGAAGGTGAGGAATTCACTTCCAAAAGCTGCTGGTTAATTAAAGGACTAGCAGCTTGTCAGTCCCAGGAGCACCATAGGAAGTGTTGCAGAGGACCCCAGACCAGAAGCTGGCCTGCTGATGTGGCATGACCTCTCTCTGGTTGCCGGTTTAATTGACCGAGGCGTGCGAAGGTTGACATTTATTCGGGAAGCTGATGACCTCGCCACTTCACAACTTCCGCCTAGGCCACTCCTGGAGGTGCACTCAATTCCACACATAAATTACAACCCTATTCAGTTGAGTGACAGAAATATAAAAAAATATATTCTCTCCCCAGCACTGACTTTGGTTAAGTACAAAAAAAATCACAAAACAGAAAAATTGAAAGGGACCCCTGTATTTTCTGTAATAAAAGCAGAAACCATGCAAACAAAAAATGTTATAAAGGCCCCCAAATGATGCTTCAGAAAAATCACTTGCTTTCTATCACATGACAAGATCAGTTCTCAGTACCTAAATCAGGAATGCGAGAAGAGCACAGTTAATAAGTACATCACAGCAGGACCTACTTGTGATTGGTGACACAAAATATATCCAGAGAATATTAAGTAATATTATATATAATATTAAGTAAGGCTTGCTTTCCTCTTTTTTTCTCGAAAACAAAAACGATTTTCAAATGTATCGACAAAAGCTTGTCTAGTGTGAGCAGATTATTAGTCAAGTTGTCTTTCATCGATAAATATCTGCTTCCTGAACCAATTGATAGTCACGGGCAGTGAACTGACAGTTTAAATCAAATGTATAATTAGTTGAATTAAACTTGCAGCTGATTTCACTGCGGATCCTATTTGAATATATTCCCATTTTAGAAAAATAGAAACAGAAAATAGGAGCAGGAGGAGGCTATTTGGCCCTTCAAGCCTGCTCCACCATTCATTTAAATCATGGCTAATCATACAACTCAATAATCTGTCCCTGTGTTCCCCCTATATCCTTTTATCCCTTTAGCCCCAAGAGCTATATCCAAATCCTTGAAAACATACAGGTCGGAATTCTCCGACCTCGCCTGTGGCTGGAATTCCCATTACAGTGAACGGAGTTTTGACTGAGCGCCAAATTCTCCGTTCTCATTGATCTGAGGGATCTCGGCCACAATGTTTTGGCCTCAATTGCTTTCTATGGTAGTGAATTCCACAGGCTCATCACTCTCTTGGTGAAGAAACTTCTCCTCATCTCAATCCCCAATGGTTTAGCCTGAATCCTTAGACTGTGACCCCTGGTTCTGGACTCCCCGTCCATCAGGAAAATCCTTCCTGCATCTACCCTGTCTCGTCCTGTTAGAATTTTATAGGTTTCTCTGAGACTCCCTCTCATTCTTCTGAACTCCAGCGAACATAATCCTTTTAAAAAATATTTTATTAAGGCATTTAAGTAAACAACAAAGAGTAGAAGCAAAACTGTACAACATAACAAATATGTTTTCTACTCCCTCAAAGAACCTGCTCATCCTAGCCACAGACCTATACACCCAGTGGACTGCTTTAAACTGGATAACGCCTTCCACATGACAAGGATGCATTCACCCTCCACAAGGCCTCCTCCTCCCCCCTCCAGCTCCTCCTCCCACTTCCGTTTAACATCTCCTATCGGGGCTCCCTCCCAATCCATCAGCTCCTTGTCAACCTCGGACATCCAATCCCTCCCCTTCTCCTCCCCGCTCAACACCGTATCCATCAGCCCCAGGAGCGGCAAACCGGGAAAGGAAGGCACCTCCCTCCTCATGAAGTCCCAAACCTCTAAGTACCTAAAACCATTCTCTCTGCAAGGTCAGATTCCTCCTCCAGGTCCCCAATTTCGCAAAGCTGCCCCTACGAACAGGTCACCAAATTGCTCAAGCCCCACCTGCAGCCACCCCCAAAATCTCACATCCAGCAGCCCAGTGCAAACCTATGGTTGTCTTAAATTGGTGCCCACACCAAGGCACCCTCCAGTCTCAAATTCTGCCTCCACTGCTCCCATACCCTCAAGGCTGACACCACCACAGGGCTCACGGAGTACCTGGGTGGCGAAAACGGCAGAGACACTGTCAACAATACCCCTAAACCCGTTATCCTGCAAGAAGACGCCGCCATCCTCCCCCATACCGGCCCTTCCCCCGCTACCCATTTCCTGACCATAGCATTGTTAGCCACCCAGTAATAATTCATTATATTCAGCAGCACCAACTGCCCCTCACTCCTCACCCCCGCTCCAAAAAAACCCTCTTGACCCATTGGGTCTTCCCCACCCATACAAATCCCGAGATCAACGCATTTACCTTTTTAAAGAATTACTTTGGAATGAAGATCAGAAGGGTCTGAAATATAAACAGGAACCTTGGCAGCACCGTCATCTTCTCTGTCTGCACACCTCCCCCCCCCCCCCCCCCCCCCCCCCCCCCCACTAATGACACTGGCAGCCCATCCCACCTCTTACAATCCCCCTTCTTGTGCTCCACCAACCGAGCCAAATTTAACCATGCGACCTGGATGCCCAACTACCTGAATCTCGCCCCCACCACCTTAAACAACAGCTCCCCAACCTCCGCTCCTGCCCTCTGGTCTCAATCGGGAACAACTCGTTCTTTCCCCTGTTCAGCGTGTATCCGGAGAACTGACCAAAGTCCTCCAAAATCCTCATAATACTGTCAATACCCCCCAATAGGTCCAAAATATACAGCAACAGGTCGTTTACACATAGCGAAACCCTGCGGTCCGACCCCCCCACCCACAATCCCTTTCCAACCCCTTGGACTGCTCTAAGCTCCATTACCAATGGCTCTATCGCCAAAGCAAAAAGCAACGGGGAGAGCGGGCAGCCCTGCCTTGTCCCATGGTGCAACCCAAAATATCCCAGTTCGTCTGCACACCTGAAACTGGTGCCTTATCCAGCAACCAGGCCCAATCCACAAACCCCTGCCCAAAACCCAAACCGTCCCAACACCTGCCACAGATATTCCCACTCCACTTGGTCGACAGCCTCCTCATCCATCGCCTCTGCCACCTCCACTTCCTGGCCCTCTGGGGGGCATCATAATCAAATTGAGTACCCTCCTCACATTTGCTGACAACTGCCTCCCCTTCACAAGCCCCATTTGGTCCTCACCTATCACCCCAGGACACAGTCCTCAATTCACGAAGGATCACCATCGTCAACAAATTACCATCCACATTCAGCAATGATATGGGACAGTAGAATCCGCACTGCTCCAGATTCTTATCTTTCTTCAGTATCAGGGAGATGGATGCCTGCAATAGTGTAGGGGGAAGCTCCCTTCCTTAGCCTCGTTATATGCCCTCACCAGCAGATCTTTCCCCTCAAATTAAAACTCGACCAGGAACCCATCCGGGCTCGGGGCCTTCCCAGCCTGTATTGCCCCCATACTCTCCATCATTTTCCTCAACCCAATGGGGGCCTCAAAACCCTTCCCCACCCCCTCGCCCACCCTGGAAAAAGCGAACATAATCCTAACCAACTCAATATCTCCTCTATTTTCAGTCCCGCCATCACAGGAATCAGTCTGGTAAGCCCTCACTGCACTCCTTCTACAGCAAGAACATCCTTCCTCAGATAAAGCGACCCAAACTCCACACAATATTCCAGGTGTGGCCTCACCAAGGCCCTGTATAATTGCAGCAACACATCCCTGCTCCTGTACTCGAATCCTCTCGCTATAAAGACCAACATACCATTTTCCTTCTTTACCACCTGCTGCACCTGCATGCTTACTTTCAGTGACTGCTGTACAAAGACACCCCGGTATAGTCACACGTTCCCCTCTCTGAATTCATAGCCATTCAGATAATAATCTGTTTGCCTGATTTTACTATTGAAGTGGATAACCTAATATTTATTCATGTTATACTGCATCTGCCATGCATTTGCCCTGTCACTCGCCTTGTCCAATTCACACTGAAGCATCACTGCATCCTCCTCATAGCTCATTCTCCCACCCAGCTTTGTGTCATCTGAAAATTTGGAGCTATCACATTCAGTTTCCTCATCTAAATCATTAATGTATATTGTGAATAGCTTGGGTCCTAGCACTGAACCTTGCGGTACCCTACCGAGTCACTGCCTGCCATTCGGAAAAAGGTCCTATTTATTCCTACTATTTGTTTCCTATCTGCCAACTAGTTTTCTATCCATCTCAATGCACCCCTCCCAATCCTATGCGCTTTAATTTTCTATGCGCTTTAATTTTCTACACAGTCGGTTGGGGGAGGGCTACTGACACTGGTTTAATTAGCTGCCTTCTACCTCTGTCTCCATGCAACATTCCAAGCCTGGAGTGGAGTACTCAAAATCTCTAAACAGAAGCAGTCTAAGAGAGACAAAGTCCTTTTCAGATCAGATAAATAGGAATTGGAAATTGTCAAAATCTAATTGCTCAAGGGAAGCGTCGGAATAAATTGCTTTGATGAATAAGCCTCTGGCCTGTTGCACTTTTACAGAATTAGAACAGTTAATTACATTAATCTGAGCACTGACCACATTACAACCTCTTAATGTCATCTGTATGAGAAGACCGGCAGTGCTTAGGCTTCTGTGACAATTGGAAATGTATTGCCCACCTGCAGGTGTAAATCACTGCTGCCTATGAATGTTGTCTCTGAAGAGTTCATGTAATAGAAGCATAGGAATGATATAAAGAGAAACCAGGAATGGTGAAAATATGAAATGAAATCATAAAACATGGGAAATACTCAGAGGATCCATAGGAATCAGAGTAGAGAATAAATAAGTTAATATGCACCTGCTCTTTTGTTATGGAATTACTTAGTATTTCTGGCACCTACTGTTTTTCAAACTACAGAGATGCTTAATCATGAAAATCTATTTCTTTGCAAAATATTTATGTTGCTTTGAAATGCAAAACTGCCCTGCTTTCTACGCAGATAAATTGGATCTAGATTAGTTCCTCACGTGGATCATCAATTCACAAAAACATGTGGGACATCTTCTGCACTTAGTCCCTGCTGGAACAGTGGGAGCTTATTATTATTTGCAGGTTGCTAGCCCAATTTATGAATTAGTGGACTTGCTCAGTGCTCTTTCCAAGGGTCACAGCTTTAGCATTTTGCTTGCAGGTTCCCTGAACTATCAAGGAGGGTGGGTGGACGGGTGCGATGACTTGTCCATTCTTTGTAAGGAAAGGATCTCTACTTAAGGGAATCACAATGTGAGTTACAAAGCCACACCGGCACTTGGATAGTTGAGGCTGCAGCAACCATCAGAATGAAGAGGAGACCTCCGAAAATGGCTCCCCACTAGGTGTTTCACTTTTATCCAGTGATTCTGCTGTAAGATCTGATAGGCTGCACTGAAATGAGCTCTTCCAAGGACAGGAGAATGAGAAAATCTCTCCAACAAATCAGGCATGAATGGAAGGGATTGAAGAAGTCAGCGGCAGAAGAGTGGTTCCTCCAACCTGGATACAGTGGACCAGAACCTCAGGAGGGTGGGAGAAGAGATTTCCAGGTGCCAAGCATTCTCCTGCATAGCACTCCTCAGGTCATCACATCCTGCTGCTCCTGTCATTCCCCTCTCTCCAAGAACCTCACATTCCATCTGAACAATCAAACCTCCCACTGACCCCCAGTCTTTTGTTTAACATTAGGATGTGAGCATTTCGAGCAAGTCCAGCATTTATTGCGCATCCTTAATTGCCTGTGAGACAGTGCTGGTGAAGCACATTCTTGAATTGTGAATTATAACGGCCAGTGAATTCTGTCCCTGTCCTCATGTGTTAGCCTCAAGAAGTGAACCCATAATGTGTTTACCCAATCCCTTATGAGCGCTTGGTGCCTTGATATAACTATTAAAACATAACATTCCTCTCTCTTTAACTTACCAGATCTTCCCTCACTTGATTCCTTAGCCCCATTATTTAGTTTAAATCTCTCTCTTCTATCCTTGTTATATAGCATAACACTGCTCCCAGCATGTTTCAGGTGAAGACCGTCCTAACTGTTCAGCTCCCACTATCCCCACTGCTGGTGGATGTGCCCCATGAACTGAAACCCATTTCTCCAACAACATTCTTTGAGTCTTGCATTTAACTATCTATTCATGTTTACCCTACTCCCGAGATAATTGCCTTTTGAGGTTCTTCTTTTTAATTTAGCCTCTAGCTACTCTCTAGGCGGATCCTTCCTATTCAACTGCAAGTTCCTCTCCAGCCCAAAGCAGATGTCCCAAACCCCGACAACAGATAGGGACCATAAGAGTAGAAAATAGAGTTGAAGCTCAAGATCAACGTAATCATGTTTAATAGTAGAGATAGCTTGAGGAGCCCCATGCTTTACTCCTGATCCGATTTCATGTGTTTTTGATTGTACCACCATTTGATTGTATGAAGCGATGGTTAGATGCTCTCTTATTGGAGATGATTG
This sequence comes from Scyliorhinus canicula, assembly GCF_902713615.1. Lineage (NCBI taxonomy): Eukaryota > Metazoa > Chordata > Chondrichthyes > Carcharhiniformes > Scyliorhinidae > Scyliorhinus > Scyliorhinus canicula. The sequence goes on along the minus strand of NC_052159.1, from coordinate 62,325,319 downwards.
TTATACTACACTTCATGGTAGTATGCCATTATTCTTTGCCTTTTGATCTAGAATGGTCTGATTAGTTAATGATAAAGAAACCACCAATCTTTAGATTGAAGCAAAACTAATTTATTGAATAATGATTAATTAAATAAAGTTCACACACACTACTGAGCTATAACTACTAATATATTAAGGTTGAATCTGTTGAGCAGTAATCTATAATCTAGTATTAGCTAATGATGACCTTGTGTTAACTCTCCCTCTAATCTAAACTACTCCTCCTGCTGTGATCAATACTTCTCCTATGCTAACTACCCAGCATTCCCTGAGGTCTGATATTTATACTGGGAACTGGTGGTGCCCTCTAGTGCCCTCTGATGTACCTATATACATATCATTACCTGATACTTGCATGGTCCACGTATTACATGAAATTTATCAGCCTAAACCTGAATGTTGTCCATGGGTTGCTTCTGTATTTGAGGGGATAATTTGAAATTTAAAGAAACTAAAAGTCAACATTACGTACCAAGAAAGGATTCACGACTGCCAAAATAGACCAGCTGCTATCATCGGTATTTGCACTAATCTGCAGGCCTGTATCTCGGGGACAAGGGATGAAATCAGAGGGTAAAACTCATTTTTGTAAGAATTCTAAGATTGAATGAATGCATGAGAGAACAAGAGAAAATGTTGATAAATACCTCAATGATGCAAAATTTACAAGGCAAACCAAGTCTTGCCTTGGGCAGCACGGTAGCATTGTGGATAGCACAAATGCTTCACAGCTCCAGGGTCCCAGGTTCGATTCCGGCTTGGATCACTGTCTGTGCGGAGTCTGCACATTCTCCCCGTGTGTGCGTGGGTTTCCTCCGGGTGCTCCAGTTTCCTCCCACAGTCCAAAGATGTGCAGGTCAGGTGGATTGGCCATGCTAAATTGCCCTTAGCGTCCAAAATTGCCCTTAGTGTTGGGTGGGGTTACTGGGTTATGGGGATAGGGTGGAGGTGTTGACCTTGGGTAGGGTGCTCTTTCCAAGAGCCGGTACAGACTCGATGGGCCAAATGGCCTCCTTCTGCACTGTAAATTCTATGATAAAGTCTTCATAAGAATATAGGAGCAAGAGTAAGCCATCTGGACCATTGAGCTTGCTGCCAGTCAATAGGATCATGGCTGATTTAATGTGACCTTGGGCGAAATTTTCCGACCCCCTGCAGGGTCGGAGAATCGCCCGTGACCAGCGAAAATCCCACTTCTGCCATGGCCGGAATTCTCCGCCACCCGGGAATTGGGGGGGGCGGGAATCACGCCCCGCCGATCGGCGTGCCCTCCGATGGGCCGAAGTCCCCCCGCTGAGAGGCCTCTCCCGCCATCGTGGTTTCAACCACCTCTGGTGGCGGCGGGATCAGTGGTGCGAGCGGGCCCCCAGGATCCTGGGGGGGTACGGGGCGATCGGACCCCGGGGGGTGCCCCCACGGTGGCCTGGTCCGCAATCGGGGCCCACTGATCGGCGGGCGGGCCAGTGCCGTGGGGGCACTCTTTTTCTTCCGCCGCCGCCACGGCCTCCACCATGGCGGAGGCGAAAGAGAACCCCCCCTACCGCGCATGCGCCGGTGGTGACGTCAGCGGCAGCTGACGCACCGGCACATGCCCGAACCGGCAAAGGCCTTTCGGCCAGCCCCGACGCCGGGGGGGCGGGCATCAAAGGCCGTTGTCGCCGGTTTTGGCGGCAGTCGTGTGGCGCCAACCACTCAGGCGTGGGCCTAGCCCCCAAAGGTGCGGAGAAATCCGCCCCTTTGGGGAGGCCCGACGCCGGAGTGGTTGGCGCCACTCCGCTACGCCGGGACCCCCCGCCTCGCCGGGTAGGGGAGAATCCCGGCCCTTAACTCCATTTTCCTACCTGTTCCCCAAACATTTATCTTCCTTGTCAATTAAAAATCTGTGTATCACAGCCTTGAATATATTCAACGACTCAAACTGCTTGCTCGGGAAAGGAATTGTAAGACTAACAATCCTCTGAAAGAATAAATTTATCCTTCTCTCCATCTTAAATGGGAGGCACCTTATTTTGACGCTGTGCCCCTAATTCTAGGTTCCCCCAAATTCTAGGTTCCCCCATGAGGGGAAACATCCTTTTGGCATTAACCCTGTCAAACCCCTTAGAATCGTATGGGCGGGATTCTCCAACCCCCCCCCCCGCCGGGTAGGAGAATCACCAGGGGGCGGCGTGAATCCCGCCCCCGGCGTCCGCCGAATTCTCTGGCGGCTGAGGCAGGAATTGCGCCACGCCGGTCGGCGGCCGCTCGCAGCGGCCCCCACAGCGACACTCCAGCCCACGATGGGCCAAAGTCCCGCTGATTCTTTGCCATTCCCGCTGGCATAGAACATAGAACATTACAGCGCAGTACGGGCCTTTCGGCCCTCGGTGTTGCGCCGACCTGTGAAACCACCTGAAGCCTATCTGATCTACACTATTCCATTTTCATCCATATGTCTATCCAGTGACCACTTAAATGCCCTTAAAGTTGGCGAGTCTACTACTGTTGCAGGCAGGGCGTTCCACACCCCTACTACTCTCTGAGTAAAGAAACTGCCTCTGACATCTGTCCTATATCTACCACCCCTCAATTTAAAGCTATGTCCCCTCGTGTTGGTCATCACCATCCGAGGAAAAAGACTCTCACTGTCCACCCTATCTAACCCTCTGACTATCTTATATGTCTCTATTAAGTCACCTCTCAGCCTTCTCCTCTCCAACGAAAACAACCTCAATTCCCTGAGCCTTTCCTCGTAAGACCTTCCCTCCATACCAGGCAACATCCTAGTAAATCTCCTCTGAACCCTTTCCAAAGCTTCCACTTCCTTCCTATAATGTGGTGACCAGAACTGCACGCAGTACTCCAGGAGCGGCCGCACCAGAGTTATGTACAGCTGCAGCATGACCTTGTGGCTCCGAAACTCAATCCCCCTACTGATAAAGGCTAGCACACCATATGCCTTCTTAACAGCCCTATTAACCTGGGTGGCAACTTTCAGGAATTTATGTACCTGGATGCGTAGATTAGACTAGGTCCCTTACCGGTGGGACCTGGCGGCGTGGGCGAGCTCCGGGGTCCTGGGGGGAGTGCAGGACGATCTGGCCCCGGGGGGTGTCCCCACGGTGGCCTGGCCCACGATCGGGGCCCACCGATCTGTGGGCAGGCCTGTGCCGTGGGGGCACTCTTTTCCTACGCGTCGATCGTGTCAGCCTCCGCGATGACCAACGCGTAGATGAACCACCCCCCCCCCCCCCCGCGCGCATGCGCTGGGATGACGTCAGCAGCCGCTGACGCTCCCGCGCATGCACAGACTCTCACCGGCCGGCGGAGTCCCTTTTGCCCCGGCTGGCGTGGTGCCAAATGCCTTCCACACCAGCCGGCGTGGCGCAAACCACTCCGGCGCTGGCCTAGCCCCTGAAATTGCGGAGGATTCCGCAGCTTTGGGGCGGGTCGACACAGAGTGGTTCACGCCACTCTGCCCCGCCGGGTACGGGAGAATCCCGCCCTTATATGTCAATAAGATCATAGAATCCCTACATTGCGGAAGTAGGCCATTCAGCCCATCAGGTCTGCACCGGCCCGTGGAAAGAGCACCCTACTTGAGCCCACTTCTCCATTCTATCCCCATAACCCAGTGACCCCACCTAGCCTTTTGGACACTGAGGGGCAATTTAGCATGGCCGATCCACCTAACCTGCATATCTTTGGACTGCGGGAGGAAACTGGAGCACCCGAAGGAACCACGCAGATACAGGGAGAAAGTACAAACTCCGCACAGTTACCCGATGCCGGAATTGAACCCAGATCCTTGGAACTGTAAGGCAGCAGTGCTAAGCACTGTGCCATCATTCCTCCCATGCATTTTTTCTAAATTCCATGGAGTACAGGCTGAGCCTGGTCACCCTTTCCCCATAAGACAAACGCCTCATACCAGGAATCAGCTTAGTGAATCTTCTCTAAACCAAGTGCAATTCAAGTATGTCCCTCCTCGTGTCAGGTGACAAATACTGTACACAGTACTCATGGTATTGTCTCACCAATATCCTGGAGCAAGACTTCCCTACCTTTCTACCCCATTCCCTTTCTGATAAAGGCCAATTTCCATCTGTCGTTTTAATTACCGACTACACCTGCATGCGTCCTTTACAAGGACACTCCAGTCCCTCCTATTACAACATTCGGTCGTGATTTTCTATTTAAAGAATATTCTATTTTTTTATTCCTCCTGCCAAAGTGGACACCCTCATATTTTCCCACATTATATCTGACAAATGTTTTGCCCACTCACTTAACCTGACTATCACTTTGTGGACTCTCTGTACCCTCCTCACGACTTGCTTTCCTACCTATCTTTCAATCAAGAGTAAATTTGGTTACAGTACAGTTGATTCCTTCAGCATCCCTGGATTCAATCCTAATCTGCGCCAAATTAAGGGATGTCCCTTATGGTTGTTTATATAACTGCCACCAACATTTCTCGACCAGCAATGCATGTCTATCTTGGAATCGTGTCAACAGAACATGTGAGGTACAGCCTGGACAGCGTACAATCTTACAACCAAAATAAATAAAATTAGATTCTGTAAATTGACACTTAAATCTTTTAAATTAAAACCAAGTGAAAGTATCTGATTTACTATGGACGCTATGAGAGTTACAGTCGTAATCCGATGATCTTGCCTTTATTTCAATGTTACAGTGTGATAAGCAGAATAGAGTCAAGCCTAGATGCAAGCTCTTCATATAATATCATAATTTAAACAAGTCACCCCTTTTTATATAGTGAAATCTCCCCTTTATTTCCCTTAGCTCTGTGATTGATTGTAAGTTTGTGCATTGCCTAATGTGGTGTTACCCTCAGCAGTTTCAACCACTCCCAATTTTGGTCTGTGAGATATCAGATTTCAAGCTGCTAGTTTAATTAATTGCTGAGGTGATCAGGGCCTTTGCTTCTGATTTAATCACAGACTCAATATCATCTGTCCCACTGTCCTTTCTGTCCATTTTCAATGAAACCCCTTCCTTCTTGTGTCTCAGCAAAGACATTTATCAATTTTAAACAGCAGACAGTGCAATGTAATACAGTGTTCAGTGTTCATCTAATTATATCACCAGCAGCCAATTCTGGTTTATAATATATATAAATATCAGAATTATCAGGGCAGTAATTTGGCACAGCACAAAACCAACCCATGAACCTTAAGAGCATTTAGTGTGACTTGCAGCACAATTCGGTGAAAAGCTCAGAGGTTGAAAATGGCAGTTTTTGAAATTAGCTAAGAGATAACAAGTCACTTGTCAAAGCAAAGCACTTGCCTTTATCATAATTCAGCCTGTCTGGATTGTCATGTCGGTCAGTCATTTTAAAATTTAGTGTCACGACTCACGAATGGGTCGCAGACAGGTAACAGGAGAATCGCAAGGCTATTGGTCATAGCATTCCCAATCGCGGGAAGAAGTATCCAACGGCTGCGACCGGATTTCACAAATGCCGGCCATGACCAGCTTTCAGAATGCCTGCGGTCCTGCGCATGTGTGCCCCCTCAGCAGTGTGCAGACCCAGAGCCCAGCATCAGTGCACTGACACAGGAGCATTTTATTTTTAAATCGATGGAGTCTTCCCACCAGAAGCGGCGGCAGAGAGCAGGTAACGCGCATGTACATTGATGTCACGAGCTCTGGGCGCGAGAGATTCTTCCATTTTAAACTGGCACCAAGCAAAAAACGGGAATGAAGAATTGAGAAGGGATCATTTTTTATTAGGGAAGTGAGGGCCAGAGACCACAAACAGGCCAGGATCTCATAACTGAATCAGCTGTAGAGAGTTTCTCAGGAGAGTCCAGGGCAGGACAAAGCAATGCTGGTGTAAACGCCAGGGACTCTGATAAGCAACCAATTAAGCAGAAGTTGAAATTGAGAATAAAGCTGTATGAAAATTATTTCTTGAAGTATGGCTTTATTAAATAGCCAATGCAAATCAGGATGCAAAGCCTATGTATGTTACATGCCGGGAAGTACTGGCAAATAAAAGTTTAAAATCCTTACAACTTCAAAGGCATTTGAAGACTAAGCATGGTGAGTTTGAGGGCAAACCTCTTGATTTCTTTCAAAGGATGCAGTGAGAACTTAAATCAGCAGCTGAAATCCTCAGCAGAAATGTAAGATTGAATGACAAAGCAAGCAAGATTGTGAGGACCAACAAACTTACCTGTCACATTAAAGGTAGGCAATAATGGTGGGTCCCGATGTTTGACCGGCTCTGGGCCTGCGCACTGCTGAGGAGGCACACATGCGCAGGACTACTGGCATTCTGAAAGCTGGTCGTGGCCGGTATTTTTGAAAGCCGGTCGCGGCCATTGGGCACTTTTTACGGTTGGTAAAAGTGGGTTCCGGGAGAAAAAGTTTGAAAAACACTGATGAATGTTCCTCTTTAAAACAGCGCTCAACTGCGAACAATGTTGCTCACCTGTACTTGAGGGCAGCAGTGTTCTGGTTGCTGTGCCTGTCCAAATCTGTTACCACTACTGGATTGCACTATATTTCTTTATTAATTAAAGTCAGTCAGCAGGAAATTGCTATTTTCTTATGGTAATTCTTTTGCAGCACCACAAATGCCCTCAGAGCTCCAGAATGGCATCTGTGGTCCCACACACACTTGTCAGGAGTATTATGGTGGACACTATATTAATGAAAGCAGGCGGATCATGAGGAAGCAATTTTTCTACCTAAACCACAGTGAGGAACACTGTGAGATGTCCGTGTGTCCATAAAGATGATCTCACGGAAATTTGCTACAGATACAACTACTACCTTAGAGCAGGGAAATGACAGCATTTTTAGTGTCTGTGAAGGTGACTGTCATGAAGAACTTTATACTCCTTGCTCCTTCCAGGCTGGAGCAAGAGATATATGGAACATTCTGCATTTTACCATCCACTGTTGTGTAAAGGAGGTCACTGAGGCTAGTAACAGCTAACTATATTTCATTTTAAAGTTTTGGCTAAGATAGTAAGTTTCCCCATAGTGTAAGGTGCCAATGACTGCACATCACATCGCAAGTGCCCCATGCTAACTCTATCCTAAATCAGAAATGAAAGGAATTCTATGTTCTCAATATCCAGCTGATATGTGGTAATATGCAGTGAATCATGCAGGTTAATGCTCAGTATCCTGGCACTAGTCATAGAACATAGAACATAGAACAGTACAGCACAGAACAGGCCCTTCGGCCCTCGATGTTGTGCCGAACAATGATCACCCTACTTAAACCCACGTAACCCGTATACCCATAACCCAACAATCCCCCCATTAACCTTACACTACGGGCAATTTATCATGGCCAATCCACCTAACCCGCACATCTTTGGACTGTGGGAGGAAACCGGAGCACCCGGAGGAAACCCACGCACACACGGGGAGGACGTGCAGATGACGTCTTCATTCTGCAGCAGTGTGCTGTATCAGCTGTATTTCAGCCACCACTCCAAGATTGTAGTGCGGGGCGAGAATAAGAGGTGTCTGTTTACACAACTCAAGGTAAATCAGAAGAGAGTGGGGTGTGAGGGATTAGGGATTTGGTGTGTGGATGCTTTTATTTTCATGGTTTCAACAACAGCCATGGCAATAATGGCTAGTACCATCTCCTCTATGGGTAAGGCATGCAGGCTCAGTTAACTCCTGGTGCCTCTGGATTTGCAGCATCTTGTTCATTAAGACAAAGAGAAGTGTGTCAGTTTATTTTGTGAATCTGTTCGGGGTGATATGGCTGTCATGGTTTAGAAGCTGGCACAAGCAGTGAGCTGTGGATGTGAGTCTTGCAGCAGTGTTAAGTGTGTGAGGCTTCAGTCGTACACATGCATGAATATCAAGATTTGTGATCCCAGTTATGAGAATACTAGACAAGCCAGATATTTGTTCGGATCTGGCTTTATAGAACACGCATATTTAAAAAATGTAATGCATGGAAGAACCCAGGGTGTGAAAATATGCGGCAGGACTCCAAGATTAGGGCAGCACGGTAGCATTGTGGATAGCACAATCGCTTCACAGCTCCAGGGTCCCAGGTTCGATTCCGGCTTGGGTCACTGCCTGTGCGGAGTCTGCACATCCTCCCCGTGTGTGCGTGGGTTTCCTCCGGGTGCTCCGGTTTCCTCCCACAGTCCAAAGATGTGCGGGTTAGGTGGATTGGCCATGATAAATTTCCCTTAGTGTCCAAAATTGACCATAGTGTTGGCTGGGGTTACTGAGTTATGGGGTTAGGGTGGAGGTGTTGACCTTGGGTAGGGGGTACAGTGCTCTTTCCGGGAGCCAGTGCAGACGCGATGGGCCAAATGGCCTCCTTCTGCACTGTAAATTCTATGTACATTATTAACCCTTAATGTACAAACTTGAACAAAACAGACAAGCAATAATGACTAAATTGGGTGCACTGAGCAATTAAATGATTCTAAACAATATGAGCTTCTACGTTAACCTCAATCCAACAGACTTGGCCCAGCTTAACCTTTTTACTCTCACTTTCTCTCTTATAGATTTTTAAGCATATTCATGGAGGCCACGTCTGAGCCTGGCTGCACAGGTCACAGCTCTCTCTGGTCCAATTATAGGCATCCATAACGATTATGTAATGAACTCCAATTAGCTCTATTGGTTGGCCAGTTGGAGTATGAGCTCCCTCAATGATAGCTCATTGAGGGGGCCCATATAATCACCTGTGTAGGCTTTGTGAGTGAGTCTTAAGTTGACTGGACTGCTAGCAGCACTGTTTGAGCTGCTCCTGTAATATCGTTATTGTAAATAAATATTGGCGTGGTGATGGAACTCCTGCCTCCCGTGGATTACTACAGATTACAAGCCACAACTCACCTGACACATGTAGCCACTCCTTTGGTATCTATTCCATAGCTGGTCTTCTCCCATTCCTCCAGAACTCCCTTACTTCCTCTCGAAACATACTGAACTGAGTTTCCTGGTTAAACACAACAGTGTGAATGTTTGAAGCTTCAGCTTAGCTTCTCTTACAGCTACTTTTCCTGAAACAAAAACAAAGTACAGCAGTATTCCTTTTAGAGCATAGCTCCACCCTCAGCAATTTTCTCCACAGCAACCTCAAGGGTTTCTTGTTTTGTGGTAGCCTCTCAGCTGGGTCAAAAGTTCAAGCATAATTTGTAAACACATGCAGGTCCACTAAACCAAACTAAAAATAAACAAACCACAATTCACCTTAAACTGAAATAAAAACTCCACATTCTTAACCCTTCAATTATTTTTTGTAAATTTAGAGTACCCAATTTGTCTTCCAATTGAAGGGCAATTTAGCGCGGCCAATTCACCTTTGGACTGTGCGGGTGAGACCCACGCATACACAGGGAGAATGTGCAAACTCCAAACACGGACAGTGACCCGGGCCGGGATCGAGCTTGGGTACTCGACGCCGTGATGCAACAGTGCTACCACTGCGCCACCTTGCCGCCTACTTAATCTTTCATATAACCCCCAATAGAAACAATTATAACATCTCCCTGCAAAAAAATGCACCCAAAAGTGAGACATTTTTCACTTACAAACCAAATAATGTATCTTTTGATGCTATCTCTCTTAATTCTTAACTTTACATATGATGGAACCATCAATTCTACGGACACGTGCTTGTAGGATTAGAATAGCGGTTTTAATATACTTACAACAGAGCCAGCCTGTTAGCCGTTGAACTTTCGGTGAACTGGCTGGCTGACTCTGTGGCACGGATCTTTATACAGCAGCTCCAGGGGGAGGAGTTCTGGGTGAAGCCAAGGGGGGAGCCCAGTACAAACTCTCAAGTACTCCCAGAGCTACTCCCCCTGGTGGTCAGGTAGTGCAACTGCACTTACAATATTGATACATATATATACTTAGAACAGAGTGACATTGGTAACTATAATACCGTGTGAATCTCGTTCACCACAACATATACCTTATATATTGATATTCTCATAGTACATACATTATTATCCTTTAGCTTCTTTGGGTGATAGTTGGTCTTGCACCCCAATGAGCCCCAAATAAGTAACTTCAGTTTAAAATTCACTTTTTGCAAACTTGATCACCAAATTAACTTTTTGCAACCTGTCGAACAGTACATTCAGGTTCTCCACATGTTCCTCCCAAGTTTTACTGTAAATCACCAAATCATTGATATACACAGCACAGTTCACAATCCTTCAATGGCTTTGTTCATTAGCCTTTGAAAGGTAGTCGGTGCATTCCTCATTCCAGCATAACTTTACCTTGGTACAGTCTGTCAGGGGTTCCAAATGCAGATAATTCCTTAACTTGATTAATTAATTGAACATGCCAGTAACTCCTTAATAGTCAATCTTACTCACAAAGTCTGCATTCCCAACATTACTAATGCAATCTTCCAACCATGGAAGTGGATATGAATCTGCTTTTGTTAGAAGATTCTTCTGACTTGCATATAATTAATTCAAAATCGCTGTGATCCATCCAATTTTGGTATTACTTTTTTAAAAATATTTTTATTAAGACATTTATATATATATATATATATATATATATATACACATTAAACACAACCAAAATCAAAAAGAGAACAAATAGGAAATCTTATAACAGATAAATAACACTCCACCACCCCACACTCCCTGCCGTTCCCCTCTACCCATCCTACCTTTCCTATTGCATGCACATACTCTGGAAGGCAGTTACTTTTCTCTGGGCGTGGCAGAAAATGTCACAGCTCAGGTTTATGATATATTCCTGCCAATACGACTTTCTAGACAAAGTATAGGCATCACTGATGGTCACACGTTGTGACCCACCCAGCGCACATAGACACTTCCTTGTTTCCATTCTTTAACTGGACTTCTCTGTTTACACGCTCCCTGGTTCTACTCAATTCTCTGGAACTCCCTCTTTTCTTCCATAAGCATACCGAACTGAGTTGTCTGGTTAAACACAACAGACTGGATAATAATAATCTTTATTATTGTCACAAGTAGGCTTACATTAACACTGCAATGAAGTTACTGTGATGAATGCAGCCTCCAGGTCCGCTTCTCTTATACTTACTTTTCTTAAAAATACAAACACACTCATTTTCCTTTCAAGCTTAACTCCACCCTCAGCAATTTTCTCCACAGCAACTTCAGGGCTTTCTTCTTTCTAAAACTCCCTCAGCTGGTTAAAATGTTCAAGCATCATTTATAAACACACATTGGCATATTAAACAGAACTGGAAGTAAATAGACCCCGATTCACTTTAAACTGAAACCAAAACTCTTGATTCTTGACCGTTAATATAAGCCGGAATAGAGATACTTAAAACATGATAATGAAACCTACTTGATAGGGATTATTGGTGGGTAAGTGATGGGACTGTGGTGAATGGACCAGTGTCTGAGGCTAGTGATGCTGTTAATGAATATGTCATTTAAAGATGCATTTACTGACTTTGACCACTTCCGTGAAGTAATTGGCTTCTTGTGGTACTGCATTATGTTCCTCGGGACTCAAATCCTGGCATAAACTCTCCATGGATATCTGCTCCCACTGCCATCTGAGTGTCTGTCTGGAGGCTCTCCTGCCCCTGATGGTTACTTTCCATTTACTCCATCAAGGCTGCTAGTCAAACATCTGCAAACCTTGGAGTCCACTCTTGACAGGCTGTGCTACTCTTTCCCAGGTCAGAATCATTTCTTGCACAACTGCCAGCACCTGTTTCAGCCACAGTTCACTACTCATTTCAGAGGTACAGTTTAACTTTAAGTGGTGTTAGCCACTCATGGGCCGGGATTCTCCCCTACCCGGCGGGTGGGGGGTCCCAGCGTGTTGGAGTGGCGTGAATCACTCCGGCGTCAGGCCGTCCCAAAGGAGCGGAAGTCTCTGCACCTTTAGGGGCCAAGCCCTCACATTGAGGGGCTAGGCCCGTGCTGGAGTGGTTGGTGCTCCGCCGGCTGGCGTGAACGGCCTTTGGCGCCACACCAGCCGGGGCCGAAAGGACTATGCCGGCCGGCGTAAGTCCGCACATGCGCCGGAGTGTCAGCGGCTGCTGACGTCTTCCCGGCGCATGCGCAGGGGAGGGGGTCACTTCCGCCTCCGCTGTGGTGAAGACAATGGTGAAGGCAGCAGAAATAGAGTGCCCCCACGGCACAGGCCCACCCGCCGATCGGTGGGCCCCGATCACGGGCCAGGCCACCGTGGCGGCACCCCCGGGGTCAGATCGCCCCGTGGCCCCCCCCCCCCCAAGGACCCCGGCGCCCACCCGCGCCACCTGCTCCCGCCGATAAGGTAGGTGATTTGATCCAGGCCGGCGGGAGAGGGTTGACAGCGGCGGGTCTTCGGCCCATCGCAGGCCGGAGAATCACGGCGGGGGGCCCGCCGACCGGCGCGCGCGATTCCCGCCCCCGCCGAATCTCTGGTGGCGGAGAATTCGGAACACGGTGGGGGCGGGATTGACCCCGGCCAACGGCGATTCTCCGACCCGGCGGGGGGGGGGGGGGGGGGGGGGTCGGAGAATGCCGCCGATGATTATTTAAAAATATATTTTTTGTATTAGTTTTCTAAAAGAGATAAGGAGCAAACAAAATACAATACAATATAATGACCCAAACTCCCCCCAGTAAACAAACAAAGAAACAAAAACTACAAAAAAAACCCAATTAGATGAGCAGTTGATAGTAATTAACTCTCTAAAGAAAGAGACAAGAGGCTGCCATCTATGAAAAAACTTCTGTTATGGCACATTTAATCTTCTCCAAATACCGAAAAGGCAATAAAATCTTCCAACCAGGATGAAGCAGTGGGTGGCTTGGGGGACCTCCAGGTTAATAGAATCTGCCTGAGGGTGATGAATGAAAATGTTCTAGGCCAGGGTTGAGAAAACTCCAAAGTATACCACGGAGTTCACCTGACCTACAACTGTTTATTATTTTTGGTTACGGGGAGCACTCGGGCCTACCTTTCAGGTGTTATTCAACAGAGGCTTTAAGCACTTTTAATCAAAAACAAAGAGTTATTCCACAAATGTAGTTAACATTTTTATAAACACACACAGTAAACATTTTTATCAAATACCAACATAAATATCCCACACAGCTACAGTACTCTATTTATAACCCTTAATAACTTTCCCTTAACTGTTTCAATTTAATAACAACATCCCATAAACCAGAAAATCCTTCTACCAAAACAGTAGGTCTGAATTCCTTCAAGAAAACAGTTATCACTTTAAGTTATCAAGCCATCTGGAGACGGCTTTTAAACTGAAGGTAGAGAGAGACACTCCAAGGTACTTGTTTGTCTGCAAACAGCAGCCAAATGAGAAAATGAAAGCAAAAAACTCAGAGCCACAAAGTAGCTCCCAGCTCAAAAACAAAAGTAAAACCCAGAACCACAGCCCAGCTCCACCCACACAACGACATCACTGAAGCCACGTGATAAGATAAAACATTTCTTAAAGGGACACTCCTGTGACAAAAAGAATAATGTCTACCTTAGTGAAACTGGTCATTTCGGATGGAACTCCAGATATGGCTATCAAAGGACAAGACTGGAGAGAGTGTCATAAGAAGGATGACCAGAAACGGGCCAGCTTTGAGCACAACCAGAGCATGTGGGTATGGTCCTCATGGGCGAGCGAGCCCCTGTGGCATTTGTTGTTTGTTTTGGGGGGAAAAACATACTAATTCTGGCCTTGGTGAAGTGAATTGTGTGCAAAACGTTAAATTGAATTCAGCTTAACTAAGCGCAGGAGTATGTGGAGTTGACCTTAAGAAGGGCCTCCTCCCACCAGTTGCCCGCAAGGTCAAGCCCAAGCTCTTCTTCCCAATCATTTCTTATCTTATGGTGAGGAGAGGGTCCAGAAGATAGCATGAGATCATACAATCTTGAAATAAAACCACCGCTGCTTTGAGCCAATGTCAAAATAACTTCCAATAATGTGCTTGGAGGTAGTTGAGGAAAGGATGAACAGTGCGATCGAACAAAACTATGGACATGAAAATAGCGATAAAGACTAGATTAAGTCAAATTAAATTGGGCTGCAAGCTTACTAAAGCTGACAAATTTCACATCTACAAACAGGTCAGCAAGGAGTTCAAACCCTCTCACTCCATAAAGCAAATGTTGAATCAAGTTCGGAAGGCAAGGTTATTACAAATAGGGCCTAAGAGCTAAGGAGTGGAAAGTTCAAAATGCTGACAAAATTGTTTCCATATTTTTAAAGCAGAAATCATAACAAGGTTTAATGTGTATTTAAAGGGGAAAAAAGATAGTGAGGCACAAATTAAGGCAGGAAGAGAGGATGCACAGCAAGAGGCCAATTCCATAAACCATCAGTTTATACCTGGATGGTGACACCATATTAAACCCATTTGCATATCGGCTGCCCAAAGTAGTACAATAGGTTAGGTAGTTCTAGCCCACCAATCTATCCTCCTCTTTGAAGTATCTCTCTCCGTACTCTAGGAGTCTTGCCTGTCCGGACAAATATCAATATGAGCTTACTTACCATAGCAAAAAATGATTTGGGTGAAAAGATAGTGAGACATTGAAAAAGTAAAAAACAATCTTGGTGGAATGTTCATTTATATAGATTAAATTAGGCTGGCCTGACTATGATTGTTGCAGATGGGGGCCATGGTGGACATTTCGGTAACGCCGAAGTGGTGCCTTGGTTCCATGTCTGGCGCATGGCTATTATGACTGGACTTGTGGAGTGCTTGCTGACGGGGATGGGAGTGATGCTGTGGCAAGGGCCCAGAGGGACTTCCCTATGCAGCAACTCTCCTCCATCCTTACCCATTCTGTTTCCAGTTCCATTATCCATCCTCTCACTCTTTCTGCTGAGGCCACCCAGTGGTAATACCAGGCATCCCATGATGCTCTTTCTTCGCAGGAATTTTTGGGGATGCTTGAGTTTCTTCCCCACCCTCCACACAAATGCCATGTTCATTTTGTCTATCGTGTTAAATGTAGATTGGTATGCATCTGAACAGGAAGAGGAACCTGGGCAGTACATTCATCCTGATCGTCTGTACCCTCCCCGCCAGGGAGAGTGGGAATGTGTCCCACTGTTATGGGCCAGGGTTTAGAGAACCCAAAAGTGTATCATGGAGTTCACCTGACCCACAACTTTCAATAGATTGTGGTATGGGGAGCACACTGCCCACTCTACAGGTGTGGTACAGCAGAAATGGAAAAATACTTTTTAAAAGAAAAACAATGTTTATTCTATGAATTCAAGTTAATCTTTTTAAAGCAAACAGTGAACATCTTAGCAACCATTAATTCAAATACAACACTAAGTCATCCTTAATACATTCCCAAAACCTCATTCAGAAGACAAAAGACCCTTATAATGCAAAGATCAGGTGTAAATTCACTATTGAGAACATTTATAATTCTGAATTCACCAAATGATCAAGAGATAGTCTTTTCATGGCAGAGAGAACAACAGTACTCCTGCTTTGTCTGGCTTCAGCTCCAACACTAAAATGAAACCAAAAAAAACACAGACATACCCAAGCTTTTCTCAAAGTGAAACTAAAAGCTGACAGACAGCCCAGCTCCACCCATACAATGACATCACTGTAGTAATAAACACCCATTTCTTAAAGGTACACCCACTACAGTTATTCTATAAAAACACTCATTTCTTAAAGGTACTCTCACATGAAACCTACCTATGCAGGTCTTTCTTTACTTCCTCCACCAGATTTGTCAGGTTCTATTTGTGGATTTGTGTCCAGTCGGGGCAATTTGGATCCTCAAGTAGTGGAATTTGTTTTGGGCTTGTTTAAACGGCAGCCCCTCCAGCTCTGACCCTCTCCCTTGCAGGTTCACCGGGAAGATTTCACTTTTGCTCAGATTGAGTTTGTTGCCCGAGAAGGCTCCAAACTCTTTCAGGAGCATCATGATCCCCTCCATGCTGCTTTGGGGGTCCATGACATAGAGGAGCAGGTCATCTGCATGAAGTGAGACTCTGTGCTCTCTGGATCCCCTTCCAGTTTTTTGCCATTCAGAGGGCGATCACCAGTGGTTCGATTGCCAGAGCTAACAGAATAGGGGACAGCGGGAACCCTTGTCTTATGCCCCTGTGCAGCTGGAAGTATTTAGTGTTGGTGGTATTTGTCCGTACGCTCGCCATGGGAGCGCTGTGCAGGTGTTTCACCCGGGCGGTGAACCCGGGTCCAAGCCCAAACCGCGCCAGTACCTCTGAGATATTTGCACTCGACTCTGTCGAAGGACTTTTCTGTGTCCAGGAAGTTCTCTCCCCAGATGGGATCATTATCATGTTCAGCAGGCATCTGATGTTCAATGTGAGCTTGTGCTAGCATTGGAGGCAGGGTGCCCCTTGTTTGCAAGTCTGTGCACATCTCCTGCAGGCACGGAGACCACCCCCAACCCACCCGGTGCGTATCTATGTCAGGGATGTTTGCCATAGTCTTCTTTATGAATTCCATGTCATCCCAGTTGGGAGCGTACAAGTTAACAGGGACCACTGGTGCCGCATCCAGGATACCGCTAACCATGACGTACTGGCCCCTTGGGTCCATAATCGTCCTCGCCGCTGAAAACAGCATCCTCTTATTAAGCAGGATGGTACCCCTTGGCTCTCGTCCTGTGGCTAGAATAGTACGTCTGTCCCACCCAGCCCTTTCTTACCCGTAGTCGGTCCTTCTCCCTCAGGTGCATCTCTTGGAGGAAGACTGTCGGCTTTCATACTGTTTAGGTGGGCGAAGATCCTGGATCTTTTCACTGGGCTGTTAAGTTCCCTGGCATTCCAGGTGGCTATTCTGTTTCACTTTTGGTCCCCTCCCCCCACTTCTGCGGAATTAACCGTACTTACCTTGTGAATGCGCCCCTGCACTCCAGGGTTTACCTTTGTTAGGGGGCCATCCAAAATGACCGCAGTCACTGTACTCACATGAGGTCGGGCCTCTAGGCTCTGGGGTTTCCCTTTGTTTGGGGACCCCCAATGTGGCTGCTTGCTGCACCATTTTATTTCTTGTTTCCATGTGTATCCTGTTGTAGCCAGCCTTGTCCCTTTGTTCCCCCTGTGGTTGTACTTCTCCCCATCCCTCCTCCCCCCTCCCCTTTACTATTGTTGCCCCCACTGCTCTCCCTCCCATGTTTACCCCCTAACTGCCCCCGTATTGGTGGTATATAATCCCCCCCCCCCCCCCAGTCACCAGGTGCTCTCTCCCTGGCGGGAGATGCGCCGCAGCCCCCGCCCCTCCCTCGTGCCTCCTGGCACTAGCTTTCTCACTAGTGTGGTGGCCCCCCTCCTGGGGTCAGTCTAAGCCTACCCTTCACTCGCTACATATTTTCCCCTTCTTCCTCCTCCTCACCTCCTGGGCTCTGCTGCCCTCGTCCCTTCCTTTCTACATTTTGGCTCCCAGGTTCAGAGTAAGGTGGCACAGTCCCGTGCAAATTATCTTTTGGTGCTTTAGTCTCTCTGGGTGATCTTTTCACCATTGCCTTTGTTGCTGCCTTCCCAGCCTGTTCTCTTGAAAAATTTGTGTGGTAGTATGACTAGGGACATTACGGTACCCTAGAACTAAGTTGCCATTGGTGCAGAAGACTCGCTGCCCTTTGGCCCAGGCAAGTCATGTGCCTCTCTGCCAATTGGCTGAGGCAAGTCATGTGCCTCCCCGCCGATTGGCTGAGGTAGGTAGCTCCGCCTATGAGGCGGAGTATAAGAACCCGTACTGGCTGGCAGTCGGCCTTTCTCTGTCCGTCTACTGCTGGACACACATCTCGTGCATTAAAGCCTGTCATTTGGAACTACTTCTCATCTCGTGTCCGATTGATGGTGCATCAATTTAATACACTAGAATTTTGAAATGGAGCTACGGATGAAGCCAGAATGCCTCCGAATCAGCCTGCCACAAATGCGTCAGCAACGTTTAAACACTGGCTGGCGTGTTTTAACAGCTACCTCAACACAGCAGAAAACCGCCCAACGAGGGAACAGAAACTCCACATCCTCCACTCGTGCGTGGGCACCGCCGTCTACTCTCTCATAGAGGATGAACTCGACTATGATGCCACTATGGACCTGCTGAAGGGACATTTCATCCAGTCGGTGAACCAGGTCTACGCACGGCACCTCCTGGCTACGAGACAGCAATTCCCCAGTGAGTCCCTCGACTAATTCTACCGGGCCCTCATTGTCCTGGGGAGAAATTGCGCCTGCCCGCAAGTCTCGGCGGCTGAACATACCGAACCTTTGATCAGAGACGCTTTCGTTGCCGGTATGCAATCGTCCCAAATACGCCAGAGATTCCTGGAAAAAGACTCTTTAAGCCTCGCTGAGGCAAGGACCCTCGCATCCTCCTTAGAGGTCACTGACCGCAACGCCCGCGCGTATGCCCCCGGCCACACGGTGGCCCCCTGGGAAGCGTGGAACGCGACCCCCCTCACCTCCGCAGACTCGGACACCCCCAGGCCTGCGCCGCAAGGCGCCGTGATAAACCCACGGGGCCCCGCTGCTACTTTTGCGGTCAGGCCAAGCACCCCTGCCCGCGCTGCCCGGCCCGCACCGCAACCTGCAAAAGCTGCGGCAAGAAGGGCCATTTTGCGGCTGTCTGTCAGTCAAAGTCGGTCGCTGCTGTCCCGAACAGCGACTGCGGGTCCCCCCACCCCCCCCGCGCTCCTCTAGGGCCCCGTGCGGCCTGCACACCTCGCTGCCCCCACCCCCCACCCCCCACCACCATGAGTTATCCCCGGACGCCGCCATTTTGGGCTCCAGACGCCACGTGCGATGCCCGGGCGCCGCCATTTTGGACCCCCAACTCCACGTGCGATCCCCGGGTGCCGCCATTTTGGACCCCGACTCCACGTGCGACCCACGGCGCCGCCATCTTGTTCACCCCCCACCACGTGCGGCCGACTGGCGCCGCCATATTGGATCGGCACGGAGGACCCCGCAAGTGACCACTCGCTGCTGGATGACGACTCCAAGTTCCTGCCACGACTTGCCTCGGTAACGTTGGATCAATCATGGCCCCGCACGCTTTCCACAGTGACCACAAAGATCCTCCTCAACGGCCACGAGATGAGCTGCCTACTGGACTCCGGGAGCACAGGGAGTTTCATCCACCCCGACACGGTAAGACGCTGCGCGCTTCCCGTCCACCCAGTGAAACAAAAAATCGCTCTGGCCTCCGGTTCGCACTCGGTCCAGATCACTGGGTGCTGCGTAGCGGAACTCACGGTCCAGGGGAGGGTTTTTAAAAACTATAAACTCCTCGTCCTTCCCCGCCTCTGCGCAGCAGCACTCCTGAGATTAGATTTCCAGTGCAACCTCCAGTGCTTAACTTTCAAATTCGGCGGCCCTATTCCCCCCCTTACTGTCTGCAGACTCGTGTCCCTCAAGGTTGACCCCCCTTCCTTGTTTGCAAACCTCACCCCGGATTGCAACCCCGTCGCCACCAGGAGCAGACGGTACAGTGCCTGAACTGGACATTCATCGGGTCTGAGGTCCAAAGGCTTCTGAAGGAGGGGGTTATTGAGGCCAGCAACAGCCCCTGGCGAGCACAGGTGCTGGTGGTTAAGACTGGGAAGAAAAATCGGATGGTCATAGACTACAGTCAGACCATCAACAGATTTACACAGCTGGACACGTATCCTCTCCCCCGTATCTCCGACCTGGTTAACAGGATCGCCCAGTACAAAGTATTTTCCACGGTGGACCTTAAGTCCGCCTACCACCAGCTCCCCATCCGCGCGAGCGACCGAAAGTACACTGCGTTCGAAGCGGATGGGCGACTCTATCACTTTTTAAGGGTTCCATTCGGTGTCACAAATGGGGTCTTGGTCTTCCAAAGGGAGATGGACCAAATGGTCGACCAGTACGGTTTACGGGCAACCTTCCCGTATCTCGACAACGTCACCATCTGCGGCCACGACCAGCAGGACCACGACATCAACCTCCGCAAATTCCTCCGTACCGCAAAGCTCCTTAACCTCACTTACAATAAGGATAAGTGTGTGTTCAGCAGCGACCGTCTAGCCATCTTCGGCTACGTAGTGAATAACGGAGTGATAGGCCCAACCCCGAACGCATGCGCCCCCCAATGGAGCTTCCCCTCCCCACTCCCTCAAAGCCCTCAAGCGCTGTCTGGGCTTTTCCTATTATGCCCAGTGGGTCCCTAACTACGCCGACAAAGCCCGCCCTCTCATCCAGTCCACCACGTTCCCCTTGTCCATAGAGGCCTGCCAGGCCTTTAGCCGCATCAAAGCAGACATTGCAAAGGCCATGATGCGCGCTACCGACGAGTCCCTCCCATTCCAGGTCGAGAGCGATGCGTCCGATGTAGCTCTGGCAGCCACCCTCAACCAAGCGGGCAGACCCGTGGCCTTCTTCTCCTGGACCCTCCTGGACCTTCTTCCCTGGTCCGAATACCGGTGCATCTTTGTGATTATAAGACCATAAGACCATAAGACATAGGAGCGGAAGTAAGGCCATTCGACCCATCGAGTCCACTCCACCATTCAATCATGGTTGATTTCAACTCCATTTACCCGCTCTCTCCCCATAGCCCTTAATTATAGCCCTCAGCTGCTCCCCGGCCTTGGGTTTTGACCAGATCGACCTGTGGGCTCTGTCTATTTCTAGCGGGTTGGGGAAGCTGACCCTTCTCACCAGGTTTCCCAGCAACTGGGCCATGTGGTCCCTGGGGTTCCTGCCTTCAGTTCCCTCTGGCAGACCCACTAACCTCCGGTTTTGCTGCCACGACCAGTTCTGCTGGCCCTCAATCTTCCCTTTTAGGCTCCCCTGTGTTGCCACCAACCTGCATTGTGGCTAGGGCCTCCACGACTGCCACTCTCACCGGTCTGTCAGCCTTTCTGTCTTCTTTGAACTCCCTGAGCTCACTGGTGAGGAGCTTCTTCCATCTACCTTCTGGCGTGCAACGGATTTTTGGTCCCTCTCATTCAGGTGTGGCCAGCTGGTTCCAGCAATTCATTTGCTTGCTTCTCTTGACTTCTGCCACTTTTTGTATCTTTTAGGCCTCTGGAATGCTGTTGATCGGCATTGCTCCTTGTGCTTCTATTGGAGAGGATGATGGGATGCTTTTTTCCCTGTTCTTGTGGGCTATTTTGGACATAAGAGCCTAATTTCAAGTTCTTAGGAGGCAAGCCACCTTTCATGTGTCCTATCAGCACATCCCCGTCTCTTGATGTTCAATACATAGCCAGAGAATTAGCCACAGGCACTGAGAATTTTCATTGTGCCATCAATGCAGGAAATCGGGTTAGTAATATATGACAAGAGGTCATCAGCATATAAGGATACATGGTGCTCCATAACAGCTCGGTGGATACACTTTAATAGTATCAACAACTTTAAGGCTATGGACAGTGATGCACTATCAATTACTACAAAGGCGAGAGTAGTGAATAATCAAGGTTTTATTGAGCAAAGATGTTGTGCCTCCTGTAGCTGCTACCAGACTGGGAGCAGCACCGGCGAGCACGCACATTTATACACCGCCTACTGGGCGGAGCCAGCAGGCAGGGATTTACCCATGTACTTGTAGTATATGAGTCTTACCGTATTACATCTAATACAGTTAGTGGTGATTACCACATTCACCCCCTGTTAAAAAAAAGAGTCCGGTGGGGGTGGTGGAAAAATTTACAAGTTCAGTCTGTCGGGGGCCTTGATCCTCCGCTGTGATCGCCTCAGTCCTGGTGGTGATGCGGGCGCCGACTTGGTCACCTGTGACTACGGGAGCGTGTTGTCTTCGTCTTTGTCGCCCCTGAGTAGAACCAGTGGGAGGACGGATCCTCCTGGGGTGGGGGCTGTGGTGAGGTGTGCTGGGGGGAGGGTTGAATGGGACGCCACGTGGGTGGGGATCCAGTGGGTACCAGGTCCCGGAGGGAGACTGTGCCCTGGCGCCCGTCGGGGTGCGCCACGTAGGCGTACTGCAGGTTTGCATGCAGGAGGTGGACTCTTTCGACTAAAGGGTCTGACTTATGGGTTCGCACCTGCTTGCGAAGGAGGACGGGTCCAGGAACTATCAGCCACGTTGGGAGTGAGACCCCGGAGGTGGACTTCCTGTGGAAGGCAAAGAGACTTTCATGGGCGGTTTCGTTATTCACGGTGCAGAGGAGCGGTCGAATGGAGTGGAGCGCGTCGGGGAGGACATCCTGCCAGCGGGAGACCGGGAGATTCTTAGACCGTAGGGCCAGCAGGATGGCCTTCCAATCAGTCCCGTTCTCCCTCTCCACCTGCCCGTTTACCCGGGGGTTGTAGCTGGTTGTCCTGCTCAAGGCAATGCCCTTGCTGAGCAGGAACTGATGCAGCTCATCACTCATAAAGCAGGATCCCCGATCGCTGTGGACGTAAGTGAGGAAACCAAACAGAGCGAAGATACTGTGGAGTGCTTTAATGGCCGTGGCAGAAGTCATATCGGGGCATGGGATAGTGAAAGGAAACGGGGAGTAATCATCGACCACGTTCAAAAAGTATGTGTTGCGGTCGGTGGAGGTGAGGGGCCCTTTGAAGTCTATGCTGAGGCACTCAAAGGGTCGGGAGGCCTTCACCAGGTGTGCTCAATCTGGCCGGTAGAAGTGCGGCTTGCACTCCGCATAGACCTGGCAGTCTCTGGTGACAGTCCTGACCTCCTCAATGGCGTAGGGCAGGTTGCGGGCCTTTATGAAGTGAAAGAACCAGGTGACCCCTGGGTTACAGAGGCCATCGTGCAGAGCCCGGAGTCGGTCCACTTGTACGCTGGCACATGTACCTCGGGATAGGGTGTCGGGGGGCTCGTTGAGCTTCCCGGGGCGATACAAAATCTTGTAATTATAGGTGGAGAGCTCGATCCTCCACCTCAAGATCTTATCGTTTTTGATCTTGCCCCGCTGTGTATTATTGAACATAAAGGCAACCGACCGTTGGTCAGTCAGGAGAGTGAACCTTCTGCCGGCCAGGTAATGCCTCCAATGCTGCACAGCTTCCACAATGGCTTGGGCATCTTTTTCAACAGAGTAGTGCCAAATTTCGGAGGCATGGAGGGTGCGGGAAAAGAAGGCTACAGGCCTGCATGCCTGATTGAGGGTGGCGTCCAGAGCTACGTCCGATGCATCGCTCTCGACCTGGAAGGGGAGGGACTCGTCGACCGCGTGCATCGTGGCCTTGGCGATGTCTGCCTTGGTGCGATTGAAGGCCTGGGGGGCCTCAGGCGTCAGGGGAAAAACTGTGAACTGAACGAGTGGGCGGGCCTTGTCCGCATAGGTAGGGACCCACTGGGCGTAATAGTTTCAGGGCCTTGGGACAATGTGGGAGAGGGAGTTCCATGATGGGGTGCATGCGGTTGGGGTTGGGCCCTAGAACTCTATTTACCACGTCATAGCCAAGGATGGCTAAGCGGTTGGTGCGGAACATGCATTTCTTCTTATTGTTCGTGAGATTAAGGAGTTTGGCGGTGTGGAGACATTTAAGGAGTTTGGCGGTGTGCGTGCAACAGGGCAAGGTTTACAACTAGGGGAAGGGTAAATACGATGCTGTCAGACAAGAACTGAAGTGCATAAGTTGGGAACATAGGCTGTCAAGGAAGGACACAATTGAAATGTAGAACTTGTTCAAGGAACAGATACTACGTGTCCTTGATAAAAGTAAATTACTGCGGATGCTGGAATCTGAAACGAAAGGGAAAATGCTGGAAAATCTCAGCAAGTCTGGAAGCATCTGTAGGGAGAGAAAAGAGTTGGAAGCATCTGTAGGGAGAGAAAAGAGCTGACGTCTCGGACTCGAAACGTTAGCTCTTTTCTCTCCCTACAGATGCTGCCAGACTTGCTGAGATTTTCCAGCATTTCCCCTACATGTCCTTGATATGTATGTCCCTGTCAGGCAGCGAAGAGATGGTAGAGTGAGGGAACCATGGTTGACAAGAGAGGTTAAATGTCTTGTTAAGAGGAAGAAGGAGACTAATGTAAGGCTGAGGAAACAAGGTTCAGACAGGGCGCTTGAAGGATACAAGATAGCCAGGAGGGAACTGAAGAAAGGGATTAGGAGAGCTAAGAGAGGGCATGAAAAATCTTTGGCAGGTAGAATCAAAGAAAACCCCAAGGCCTTTTACACATATGTGAGAAATATGAGAATGACTTGAGCAAGGGTAGGTCCTATGAAGGACAGTAGCGGGAGATTGTGTATTGAGTCTGAAGAGATAGGAGAGGTCTTGAACGAGTACATTTCTTCAGTATTTACGAATGAGAGGGGCCATATTGTTGGAGAGGACAGTGTGAAACAGACTGGTAAGCACGAGGAGATACTTGTTAGGAAGGAAGATGCGTTGGGCATTTTGAAAAACTTGAGGATAGACAAGTCCCCCGGGCCTGACGGGATATATCCAAGGATTCTATAGGAAGCAAGAGATGAAATTGCAGAGCCATTGGCAATGATCTTTTCGTCCTCACTGTCAACAGGGGTGGTACCAGGGGATTAAAAAGGGAATAGAGATAACCCTGGGAATTACAGGCCAGTTAATCTTACTTTGGTGGTCGGCAAAGTAATGGAAATTAATGGTACTGAGGGATAGGATTTCTGAGCATCTGGAAAGACACTGCTTGATTAGGGATAGTCAGCACGGATTTGTGAGGGGTAGGTCTTGCCTCACAAGTCTTATTGAATTCTTTGAGGAAGGTAAAGCAGTGGATGTGGTGTACATGGATTTTAGTAAGGCATTTGATAAGGTTCCCCATGGTAGGCTTATGCAGAAAGTAAGGAGGCATGGGATAGTGGGAAATTTGGCCAGTTGGATAACGAACTGGCTAACCGATAGAAGACAGAGAGTGGTGGTGGATGGCAAATATTCAGCTTGGAACCCAGTACCAGTGGCGTACTGCAGGGATCAGTTCTGGGTCCTCTGCTGTTTGTGATTTTCATTAATGACTTGGATGAGGGAGTTGAAGGGTGGGTCAGTAAATTTGCAGATGATACGAAGATTGGTGGAGTTGTGGATAGTGAGGAGGGCTGTTGTCGGCTGCAAAGAGACATAGATAGGATGCAGAGCTGGGCTGAGAAGTGGCAGATGGAGTTTAACCCTGAAAAGTGTGAGGTTGTCCATTTTGGAAGAACAAATATGAATGCGGAATACAGGGTTAACAGTAGAGTTTTTGGCAATGTGGAGGAGCAGAGAGATCTTGGGGTCTATGTTCATAGATCTTTGAAAGTGGCCACTCAAGTGGATAGAGCTGTGAAGAAGGCCTATGGTGTGCGAGTGTTCATTAGCAGAGGGATTGAATTTAAGAGCCGTGAGGTGATGATGCAGCTGTACAAAACCTTAGTCAGGCCACATTTGGAGTACTGTGTGCCGTTCTGGTCGCCTCATTTTAGGAAGGATGTGGAAGCTTTGGAAAAGGTGCAAAGGAGATTTACCTGGATGTTGCCTGGAATGGAGAGTAGGTCTCACGAGGAAAGGTTGAGGGTGCTAGGTCTTTTCTCATTAGAACGGAGAAGGATGAGGGGCAACTTGACAGAGGTTTATAAGATGACCAGGGGAATAGATAGAGTAGACAGTCAGAGACTTTTTCCCCAGGTGGAACAAACCATTACAAGGGGATATAAATTTAAGGTGAATGGTGGAAGATATAGGGGGATGTCAGAGGTAGGTTCTTGACCCAGAGAGTAGTGGGGGCATGGAATGCACTGCCTGTGGAAGTAGTGGAGTCGGAAACATTAGGGACCTTCAAGCGGCTATTGGATAGGTACATGGATTACGGTAGAATGATGGGGTGTAGATGAATTTGTTCTTAATCTAGGACAAAAGTTCAGCACAACATTGTGGGCTGAAGGGCCTGTTCTGTGCTGTATTTTACTATGTTCTATATTGTGGGGCCGGGACTGGTCCAGGGTGATCGAGGCGAACTGCGGCCGACGCTGGGAGGCCCTGGGCTGGTCAGCGGCGGTGGCAGGTGATGAGTGACCAGACAAGCTTCCCGACGACCAGGGGTCCCGAGGCACCATCCAAAATGGCGCCGAAGATGGCGGCGCTCACGGGTGCACATGGCAGGCGGCATTAAAGATGGCAGCGCCGACAGGCCGCACGTGGCATGCAAGGAGGAAAATGGCGGCGCACCTGGGTCGCATGTGGGGGGCGTAGGAACGCTGGGCCTATAAACAGCGGCGACCGACCGGGTCTGGCACACGGGAGCAAAGTATCTCTTCTTTCCGCATCCGTTGCAGGTTGCGCTCCACGCCGGGCAGCGCTGCCGGGGATGTTTGTTCAGCCCATAGAAATAGCGTATGGGCCCCCTGGGGTTGGCTGGCTGCCGCGCAGCGCAGGCTTGCGGTGGGCTGGAGTCGGTAGCTGGCGGGGCCCATGATGCCCATGAGGGTGCCGTGCGGTCGGGGGAATACCACTGGATGATACGGGATGCCACTGTTAACAAATTTCCGAGCTGCCTGGTTCCCGCATGATCAAGCGTACCCCCTTCCAGTAGGTTCTGGCGGACGTACACAGACCCCATGCCCGTAACGAAGGTGTCTCGGACTAAAGGTTCTGTATGCTGGACTGCCGAAACTGCCTGGCAGTCACAGTTCCTCCCCAGAATGTGCAGGGCACGCCAGCAATCGTCTCGGGACTCACGAGGAGTTGCTGTCTCATGAATGGAGGTGCCTGGCGAATAGTTTGTTGCCTGGCGAACGTAATGTCCCTTCAGGAGCTCCATTGCTTCAGAGTAGGTGGGCGCATCCCGGATGAGACGAAAAATGTCAGGGCTCACCCGTGAATAAAGGACCTGGAGCTTCTGTGAGTCCGAGGGTTCCTCAGAGGATGTTCGGAGGTAGCTTTCAAAGCAGGCTAGCCAGTGGTCAAAAGTGGACATAGCGTTGGCTGCTTGAGGGCTCAGCTGTAGGCGGTCAGGCTTGATGCAAAGTTCCATCGTTTTAAAAATCTTTGCTCAATAAATTGATGCACTATCAATTACTACAAGGAGTGAATAATTGAGGCCTTATTGAGCAAAGATGGTGTGCCTCCTGTAGCTGCTACCAGAATGGGAGCAGCACCGGCGAGCACACACATTTATATGCCGCCTACTGGGCGGAGCCAGCAGGCAAGGATTTGCCCATGTACCTGTAGTATATGAGTCTTGCCGTACTACATCTAATACAGTTAGTGGTGACTACCACAGACAGGGATTCTATTGCCAGGGCAAAGAGCAATGGAGGCAAAGGGCACACTTGATGGGTTCCCCTGGATAAAGGGAGGTACTTTGAGTATAGAGAGTTAGTGTGTGTTACAGCAGGGGAGGTGCAGAGAAGGAAAAGCCATGAAATAACGTTTGGACCTGTAGTGGCTCGAGACGTATACTGGAGGCTTCCAGTAGTTAAGAAATGGTTTATTGATGAAAGGCAAAGGCAGTTAAGTAACAGGCACAGGACACTACACAACAGGCCTTAACATTTCGGCTGTCTGGCCCACACTCCCTGGGATCCTGCTCCTGGGGCCCCACGCAAGCTCCCCATTGGCTGGGTTTGCGTGATCCTGCAGGATTGGCCCTAAGCCGGTCATGTGATCTGTGGAGTCTGTCCCGTTAAAGGGGTTGGGCAACCACAGGATCAAACCCAACTTTACCCAAAATTGTAACAAATATTCTCACTCCACCCAGTCAAAAGCTCTCTCCACATCCAGATAGATGACAACCTCAGGGTGTGTTGAGGCAGTTGGGGAAAGTATAATGTCAAGAAGATGAGATAGATTTGAGGATATTTGGCACGCCTTCACAGAGCCAGTTTGATCATCAGATATTATACCAGGAAACAAGGCTTCAAACGGAGCTAACAGATTTATGTCTGCGTTTAAAGGAGATAGAACATAGAACATAGACCATACAGTGCAGAAAGAGGCCATTCGGCCCATCGAGTCTGCACCGACACACTTAAGCCCTCACTTCCACCCTATCCCCATAACCCAATAACCCCTCCTAACCTTTTTGGACACTAAGGGCAATTTAGATAGGCCGATATGAGCTTCATTCCTCAGGATCCCTGTCTTTTTTGAGTATAAGCAAAATGGAAGCTTGAGTCAATGTTGGGGGCAGAGAACTATGAGACAATGAGTCATCAAACATATCTTGAAATAAGGGTTCAAGTTGAATGGAGTACCTTTTATAAAAGTCAGTAGGAAAACTGTCGGGGCCTGAGGCCTTGCCACTTTGCATTAACTTAATGCGGTTTGTTATCTCATCCAGGCGCAAAGGGTCATCCAAATTTCTGCTCCTGTCCACATCTACAGATGGGATGTCCAAATAATTTAGAAAGTAAACCATTGCCATGCTATCCGACGGGAGCTTAGATTTATAAAGGTCACAGTAACAAGAAGCGAAGGTCGAATTAATATCAGAGGGGTCAGTGGTAAGATTATGGGAGGAGTTGTAAACCTAGGAGATAAACTGAGAAGCAGACTGGTGCCCGAGTTGGTGGGTGAGCAGGCAGCCGGCTTTGTCCCCATGTTCATAAAATGCCCCCCTTTAACATTGTAACATATGCTCAGCTTTACTTGTGGAAAGTAAGTCCAATTGTGTCTGTAGCTTTAGCCGGCCTGCACATAACTCTGGAGTGGGGATAATGGAATATTGACTGTCTATTTTTCAAAATTGAATCCACCAATTCTTGCTGTTTTAATTTTCTTTGTTTGATAATATATGCATTGTAAGAAATTATGTTTGCCCGGAGAAAAGCCTCGAGGGTTTCCCATAATATTGATGGAGTGGTGGAATTAGATTTATTTGTTTTTAATAAAAACATCTATAATGGTGGATATGGATTTACAAAAATCTTTGTCAGATAGTAAGGTTGTGTTAAATCTCCAAGGAGGCTGGCCTATAGCTTTGGATGTAAGAGTCAGGTCAAGGGAATGGGGAGCATGGTCTGATATAACTGTGGCACAATGCTGGGCAATTTTATCTGTGGGAAGAAGAGCGCTATCTAAAAAAAGTAGTTGATGCATGAGTAGGCATGGTGGACATAGGAGAAGTAGGACTCCGTGGAGGAAATGCCAAGGGTCAGCACAAAGTCATAAAGGTGGAGAGGGCCTTTGGAACCCGTGAAGGGGTGAAAGTCTTTGGGCTTGAGCAGCCCAGGCTTGGATCTATAACACAGACTAAATTCCCTCCAAAATTAAGATGGTGGCTGTCTCGATTGAGAAGGGAGGATAGATATGATGTAATAAATTTGTGCCGTTCCAGTTAGGGGCATAGAAGTTCATCAAAACTACACGGGTTTGAGAAAGTCTGCAACTAACTATTGTATAACGTCCTTCAGAATCTGAGATTACATTTAAGGGAGAGAATTGTATTCTTCTGTTGGTCAAAATTACCATCCCCCTACCTTTGCCATTACACCAGGCCAAACCATTTCTTACATAATCTGGTGTGATCATTAACACAAAGGTGTGTTTCCTAAAGGAATGCAGTATCAGTTTTAAGGCTCTTGAGATGTGAAAACACTTTGGAATGTTTTGCTGGGCCATTCAATCCCCTAACATTCCATGTAACTAGTCTGAATGAGAGCCCAGTACCATCCTGACTGCCTAAACTAGTCATGTGTAGTGGATTGTCCCTTTAAAACAGCGCAACATAAGAGGGTCCACCTGGCTCCAGGGACCAATGGGGAATGAGAGCGGGTGTTCATCCATAGGGTGGAGTCCCGTCCCAGGGCAGAATACATCGGGGAGCCATGTGGTAAAGATTTACGGCTGGAACAGCAGCTCCATGGTATAATTGTATGTATTTATGTAGATAATTAAAGGAATAATTATAACATCTGACTGTAACACTATCACTAGAAGGCAAAAAGTCCACAGGGCTGTGTTTAAAACTTGTTTTGCTCTCCTGAACAGTAGGAGGTCAAGTTTGATCTATATCTCTTCCTCAGGATCTGGCACTATCTATTCGCCAGCAGATATTTGGATGAGTCTTTCCTTCCTTCAGACTTTAATTTAACCGAATACTCACAGGTTGGCTGTGTCACCATAATCAATTTTATCCTCATCGCCAATGTGGTTGCCTGGCAGCGATGAGATGGAGGCACTTTGTGAAGTTTATTGATGACAAGGAATGTGGGCAGCACAGTGGTGTAGTGGTTAGCACTGCAGTCTCACGGTGCCAAGGTCCCAGGTTCGATCCCAGCTCTGGGTCTCTGAAGGATCTTAGAATTATGAAGTTTATTCAATTCAGGGTTACCGGTTGTTCTTGTACATTGCTGAAACTCAGTAGAAATTCAAGTTAAAAACTTGTCAGGTGCAAATAAGAATTGTTTTATTTGGAGTTCATTGGTTACAACTTGAAAATCATTTAAAAGGTAGTTTGTAGACAATTTGATTTTCTACAGTCTCTGTCCGTGTGGCGTTTGCACATTCTCCCCATGTTTGCGTGGGTCTCGCCCCCACAATCCAAAAAATGTGCAGGGTAGGTGAATTGGCCACGCTAAATTGCCCCTTAATTGGAACAAATGAATTGGGTACTCTAAATTTAAAAAACAAATTAGCATGGCCAATCGACCTAACCTGCACATCTTTGGGTTGTGGAGGTGAAACCCACGCAAACACAGGGAGAACGTGCGAACTCCACATGGACAGTGACCCACAGCCGGAATCGAACTTGGGACCTCGGTGCCGTGAAGCAGCAGTGCTAACCACTGCGCCACCGTGCTGCCCAACAGGACCATCTTTAATAACCCTGAGTGCAAACAGCAATGACCAGATATTGAAAAAGCATAGTTTCCAGTCAATACTCCACTAAAAACCACTGAGGCATCAAATAGTCAGGAATAGTCAGCACCTCTGAAGGAAAGAATCTGCTTCATCTGTTATATCAAAGACGTGATCTTCTCCATTGAATGTGATGTGGAGACAGGTGAGATGAATTAACCCGAAGCTTATTCCCCTAGTACAGCGTGGATTTGATGTTGTTAAATGCTCCTCACCTCCTTAATATTAATAATAATCTTTATTAATGTCACAAGTAAGCCTATATTAACACTGCAATGAAGTTACTGCAAAAAGCCCCTAGTCATCAAACTTCTGCGCCCGATCGGGTACACAGTAAGAGAATCCTGAATGTCCAAATCACCTAAGAAGCATGTCTTTTGGGACTTGCCAGATCTACATTCATGTCACAGTAAATCCTGATTGGGTGACCTTGGTAAGGAACATCATAGTGCTCATTGCCCACCGAAAGACAAGCTCCTTATCTTTGTCGCAATGGAATCTCACTACAATAGCTCGTGGTGGATCACCAGGGTGAGGTTTCGTCTGAAGGGTACGGTGGGCTCGGCCTAGCTCCGAGGGTTTTGGGAAATTTTCCTTGCCCACCATCTTTTTGAATAGTTCTGACATAAACTGTGTTGGCGTTCTGCCCTGGGTGCCCTCTGGTAGACTAGCAATGCATCGGTATTCTCGACCGGGTTTCCATTTAATTTACTTTGTCCCGCAACGACGCACTTTCCTGAGTCATCGCAGTCAGTTTGGACTCCAACCTGCAGATTCTGTCACAGTGGTCCAAAAGGGATGTCGAGATGTCGATAAGGGTATTGGCGGAGAATCAACAGCTGAACAAATGGTGTCTAGGGCGGACCAAATAGGACCTAGCAACTCTTCCAATTAATTTATTATTCTCCAGAGCCAAACTTCATCAGAATTTGTTGAGCTCAGTGACTAGAATTTTTCTCAGAGTTTCAATTGTTAAAAACGTGAGGGAGCCAGACGCCAACTTAACTGTAGCCGTCTCGGCAAGCATGTCTTTATCATTCGTTTTTTTCCCGTCTGTATGTTTTAAACTCTTGGGCATATTTAAATGAACTTGTCACCCGAGTGCTTGAGTTAGTATTTGCAATACCAAATAACAAAATATTGGAATTGTGAGAAGAAATTTGTAAAAGAATCGTCGAGTGTGTGTTTCCACAACATCGCTCAACCCGAAGTCACCGCTCATGATCTTAACATTGCGTTGATGCTTCCAGCCAATCAACTGAAATCTGGATGCTGAAATCATTGAAATGAGCAGCAAGCAAAAGATTGACATGCTTCATTCCAATGCAATCAATGGTTATGAGTTAATCACACCGCGATCCCCATACCTATTTTGATGGGCAATCTAATTTAGTCCCAGTTCACGTCTCTTTAATTCATCAAACCAGCACATCCAGAACCCACGTTGATGCCTGTTTTATTAAGTTGATTTCTGTAATTAATACTGTCAAAGAGTTTGTTGCTTCAGCTGGCAAAAAGCTATTGCTGTTTCCATGTGACCCAACATCTTGTTCCCTTTGAGTTTTGTGAGCAACAGCATTTTTGAAGTGCACTAAACTCAAGTCAGGTAAAGAACCACAGGCTATATTAGTATTAATAGACAACAACATCGATCTCAGTTAGAATTAGTTCACAGAACAGCACGGTGGGGCAGTGCTTAGCACTGCTACCTCACGGGGTCGAGGACCTGGGTTGGATCCTGGCCCCGGGTCACTGACAACGTGGAGTTTGCACATTCTCCCTGTCTGTGTGAGTCTCACACCCACAACCCAAAAGATGTGCAGGGTAGCTGTTTGGCCACTCTAAATTGCTCCTTAATTGGAATTTTAAAAAAAAACTTTAAACAAAGAATGAGTTCACTAATTCTCTAGAAAAACCTGTGAGTGTAAAGCAGTAAATCGTGTCTGGTAATATTCAGTACAATAAGACGTATTTTCTGGCTTTGTAATTTCAGTGGGAGTGCATTGCCTGTCAGGAGTGCATATCAGAAAGTCAGCATGCTCTATACACAACTAATTTAAATGATCACAAAATCATGCGCGCAATGCACCCACATTCCTGATATATATTCCCAGGGACAAGTTTACTCACCAGAAGCATGATATCCGAAAATAACCCTTGTGTTTTACAAATTTAATATAAATTATGCCCAAGTTAATTTGGGTGCCAGAAGTTATTCACAAAATTTCACTGGGTACAGATCATAGGGTGAAAAACTAAAGAGGAGCAAGTCTCCATTGAATTAAATTCAGGGCAGCTGGCTACAGTTCCTTACAGAAATACTTCTGGTAAATTAAAGACAGATAACAAAAATAAATTGAAAATAACCTTGCAACTTCAACATAAAGTAAATCGAGGGGTTCATCATGGTAATAGAGCAATCCTGGCGAATGAACTTAATACTCTCAGGGCAGGTGCAACTAAGATCCATTGGCCAAGAAATTGGACCCAAGTGCAGCAGCTGCTTCAATGCTTTAAAGGTTTGATGGCAGGAACTCAGAAAATTGGTCCGCCGCCCCCATTTATATAACGCCAGCGAACTGGGGACATCAGTTGTAGCCCCAGAGATTTCTCATGTTTACAGGTTTGGAGAGGAGGGAGTGAGATCAGCCAGCTCGTCAAGCATAGACCATTGGGAAGGGACAAGCAAGGACCAGCATCAGTTCACATTCCACTAAGTAGAACATCTTGTACATCTCTATTTTAGTGGCAGCCTACAATAATCCCTTTAAGGACAGCTGATTTGACTGCAGTGCCCCTGAGCACTGTGTATTTGCAGCACGTATGGTACATTCGACAGTTAGTCACATCCCAATTTGGCAGAGCATCCTGGAAGTGGCATTATGTCCCTAAGACAATAAGCCGCACATCTGTTTCAGGCAGATGCTCTGGACAATGTTGTCTGAATTTGTCTGTCTTGGAATTAGACTTGATATGTCCCCATACCTCTGCACAATTGTTGCACATGTTATAGAACATAGAACATACAGTGCAGAAGGAGGACATTCGGCCCATCGAGTCTGCATCGACCCACTTAAGCCCTCACTTCCACCCTATCCCCATAACCCAATAACCCCTCCTAATCTTTTTTGGACACTAAAGGTAATTTAGCATGGCCAATCCACCTAACCTGCACGTCTTTGGACTGTGGGAGGAAATCGGAGGACCCGGAGGAAACCCACGCAGACACGGGGAGAACGTGCAGACTCCGCACAGACAGTGACCCAGTGGGGAATTGAACCTGGAACCCTGGCGCTGTGAAGCCATAGTGCTCTCCACTTGTGCTACTGTGCCGCTCACGGTAATGTTGATTATCAGCATTACATTACACTAAATTTAATTAAATATTCTCAGACCTGCAGTGGTCCCTTTGATACAGGTTTAAAGCCACATGTGTAAGTCCAAAGAACCAAATTATCACAAAGATCACAATAATTTCTAAGTCAACCCTAACAGCATGGCCTGAATTTCCGAAGAGTTAGTGGGGAGCACACCCTCACAAAATATAGCTGACCCACTGCCATTTTACACTCAAATGGACGTTGATTGGAAGTAGGCAGGACGTCTGCTCCTCACTCGGGAGGAAATCCTGCCGTACAGTGCTGCTGGCCATACTTTTTTAAAAATAAATTTAGAGTACCCAATAAATTTTTTCCAATTAAGCGGCAATTTACATTGACCAATCCATCTACCCTGCACATCTTTGGGTTGTGGGGGTGAAACCCACGCAAACACGGGGCGAATGTGCAAACTCCACACGGACAGTAACTCAGAGCTGGGATCGAACCTGGGACCTCGGCTCCATGAGGCAGCAGTGCTAACCACTGTGCCACTGTGCTGCCATGCTGTTGGCCATACTGATTGACCGGCAGCTCTCCAGTCCCTGCAGCAACAACACTGCAGCGGCAAGCCATAGAACTGCACCAGGAGGCCTGAGACCAAGCCTGAGAACCGGAGGAAAGGGAAGTGTCAGGGGTCCCAGGACGAGGAGAGTAAGGAAGACCTGGGCGGGGGGGGGTCATGAGGGGTGCAATTGGGGTTTGGGGGTGGCGGAGAGTCCTGGATTCGAGGAGGTTTGGGTTCAGGAGGTTGGAGGGATGCCCCCAGTCAGAAGGGGTCTTCTGAAGGAGGCAATCCCCCCCACCTCTCTCTTCCCCACCCACACACCTGCCTCCCCCACCTCCCGCCACAGATTTAACTTGGATTATTTCCGGCTTTTCCCCACAGATCTTTAAACCGGCTGCCAAACTAAAAATTGAGTCTGGATGGGAACTATCCCTTATTTGGCCATTAATTGGTCACTTAATGGGCTCAACTGGGGAAGGGTGGGGGCTTCCCATCCGAGGTCTTGCCCTATCATAAAATCGCTGTGAGGTTGGGCAGGCAGGAAATCCCATCCCTGCAATTTCACAGTCCTGGCCCCCATACATCCCCTGTTTCCCCCCCCCCCCCCCCCCCCCTGCCCCCCCCCCCCCCCCAAAGCTCTGTTGAGGGGAGGGTAAAATTATGGCCCATGTTTTATATAAGTCTGATTGCAAGCATTATTTGTATGTTACTACATCTAAAGGACTCGATAGCCATGTATGAATGATTAAAAATAGCTGAAAACGCAAAATTTGTTTTAATGATGTTTACCTGGGAATTTTGGTTTCTTTCTTATTCAAGCCATAAATATTTGAAATTCTTCATCCTACGATAACATCTGTTATTATAATCTTGCAATTCAGTTACACAAGTAATATATCTACGAGGTTAAATTTTGGTTAACTTGGAACAATATTGGTCTCAGCAGTCATAAGAGACATTGCAGCATTTAGAAAGCCACTCCCATCCAGGATAATGGAGTAGTGGAGATTATCTGGAATGAGGTGAGGAACACCCACTATATATTGTAAACATGTAGAAATAAACTAGCTGGACAAAGTTGTTGGTAGCTTAATCCCTGGAACGTTCCATTATTCGTCTTTCAGTAATTGATTTCACAATAATAATGACAAAAAGATGGACAGTAACAAAACAATTAGTCAAATTCCAGAGAAAATGTTTTTCTAAACATTACCCAAAGATATTTTACTTCATTGTATTGCCAATGAGTGTGCTTTAACCAATCAGTGCAATTACTAAGTACAACAAAGTGGTTTGGTCCAATACATGGATGGAGCAATGGAATACAAAGTCAAGTTACATTTGTACAGAATCCTTAATATTGATTGAAAAAAATCTCAAAGTGATTCACAGAAGTACAAGAAAACATGGTCAAAGGAGGTGATATTACTGAAATTAGTAGTCCAACCTCCCAGCCAAAGGACAGATAACAAACAATATTCTGGGTGAGGGACACTGGCAGGAATGATGCCACATGCTTCACCATGTTGTGATGGGTGTTGGCTGAATCTGAAAATCTCCTAGATAGTGAGCTCTAAATTTCAATCTGTTTGAATGTGGAGTCCGTAGAGCCTAGATACTTCCTCCAAGGATAAGGCAAAAAGGCTACACAACTAAGAGTTCTACGAGTTAATTATATCTTTTCCCTGTCATTCGTCGAATTGTGCCAGGAGCGGTCCTCCTTGCGACTGTCATTCCCTTGTCTTTTCCTTGAGAGCAAGAAAGAGAGAGAGAAAGGAGCCCTAATTCCCAACTCAGTGCATTAATTTGAAATGCATTGTCATTTGAATCCCACCCATGCAGTCCTTCACATCTTTCAGTCAGGACATTTTTTTTGGCGTGTGCTACCCTAGGAACAAAGAACTAGCATGGTCTGTCAAGTTAGTCTTCATCATAATGTTTTGATCGTGTGCACAAATGGCCTGCAGCAAGTACAGGCAAACTGTTAGCTATATTTTCCATTCATCAGCAAAGTATCGCCACAATATGATAAGCTTTTCAGAACTTCGCTGTCACCTGCTCTGTCTGCGACAGGTTGGGTGTAGAGTTCCATCCCCAGTCATTATTTTCACATTTTACTACATCACTTGAAGATGGTAATGAAAATTCTCAGAGAGAATAGAAATTGTTAATAATGAGACTCTAGCTGGAGGTCACATCCAGGTGAGACCTGATAACCCAAGCTGACCTAATTTCCATCAAATGTAATCACGTTGTGTTCCAATTACTGCAGCAATTTCCCTTTGAAAATAATTGGAAAAGGAATATTCAAAAGAAGAACACACAAAATATACACTACACAATGGTAATCTAATGAGTACATGCACTGCTTGAAATTATTTTGGTGCCAAAGCAGAAAAGAGCACAATACACCATTAAAAATATTTTCCACTTTTTCGCCATATGAATTTTACCTGTTTAATTTTAATATGATCTGAATCCCATCCAATGTTATTTTTGTCCCATTTATGATATCAACCATCAATCATTCTGGATTTGGATGATCAAATCAGTCCATTTGTGTTATAAATCATATTCTATAGAACATATTAACCATGAGGTAGAACCTTCACATTTATGGCACTGCAGAGAATGAAAACAGCTTAACTTCAAGCACGTATTGTCCTTTTGCACACATATCAGAGCCAATGACACGCTCAAAGGACATCAAAGGGTCATTTCTCGTGTCTATCAATTATATTTTGGGTTTAAGCCATCAGTGTCATAGTTTTGGGTCGGGGGTAAATGACTTCCGTGAGAACATTGAAAACTCATGAATAAAGTACATTAATATCAATTGGTTGCATAATACTGGTCACCATCCTCTTTACCAGAGCAGACATTGGCTTGATCGCCTTCCCATTTCATACTGAGTGGTCAACTATAGTTTTCTCACAGAAAGCATCTTATTAATTTGAATTAGATTATAAATAGTATCCTGCTTGGTTGAAATATATTCCTGATGTCGACTGATGGAAATTGATTGCAATTCTGTCATTTTCTATTGACACCAAAATGCACTGGGGAGCAAATGGACATGATATTTATCTGACAGGTACACACAGTGTCACTCATGGTTCAGTTGACTCATTGCATAAATATCATATCTAATGGGATATGCATTCATTACTACGCCCTTTCTTCAGAATTTTCACATGAGATGGATTTCAATCTTTCAATTTTTGCTGCTGGAGAGATAATCTGTTGAAGTGAATTGCCAGCCCGATGTAGGCCACCACCCTCCTCGGCTTACATTCCACTGAAATCAGGTGGTGGATTTTCACTTTTATCTCCAGAGCAGTGATCTGATTTCCATTGAAATCAATGGAATGAATTTGTTCTGGGTTCTTTAAAAGGCTTTCGATCCACTTCACCAGATTATAGCTCAGGCAAGGCAAACAAAATGTCACCTCAATGAATCGAAAATCATGTGGGTTCAATAAAGGTCAAGCAATCCACTCCACCAGATTACCACTCAGGCAGTGAAGATGAATATCTACACCCGTGAGCCTGAATACATCCTAATGTATCACAAAAGTTAATTAGCCTTTCCTATTGCAGCAATGGGACAAATAAATGCAAGTGATAAAAGGTGGATCATAACATATTGCAGCAGATACAGAGAGACTGCTTTCTGATTTGTGTTTAATGGTTCTGTGATATTGATAAATTGTGTTCCTATCTAGTATTCTCTCCTTTTCATTTACTTCCATGTGAGCTCAGCAAGTTATTTTTTTCATATACTGCAATATTTGAAGCAATGTTGACAAGGAACTGTTCGCATTACTCGTCAGTTCTTCTGTTCCCGCCCTTTCCTTTCGCAGTATTTTTTTGCTGGCTCCATTGCCTAGCCATGTCTGATTTCTTTGCTTCATAAATCTACACATAATTTTACCCAGGCATCTCGACTTCAAAACTGAATGTAATCATGTAAGTCATTGCCACATTACCATTTATTTATAACGTTCATCAATTGTATTTGTATCTATAGTCATTATGTACTTGACTCCATTTTTCATTTGTAGTTTTGCCCTTAGAATGTTCATTTTTACTGTATGAAAACATATTTTATAGGACTGTCTTTGACAGTTTATGACTGCCTCCAGTAACAAGGGGTTCAGTTTTATTATTTATCAATGTGAGTACCATTTAATCCATTGCATGCAATGTTTCCATGCAAACTGTATCAGGGAGACGATCATTCAAGAGGTGGTTTGATGGTGTGATAGGAGGGCTCAAATCTATTATGGAAGAATAAGCTGATCTCCTCATCTATATTCATCTTGTGATGATAAAAACACATCAATATGAATTATTTGTATGTCACTACCACTCATTCAATTTATTGACTCTGCATATCATCAATCATTTTCATGTCTCATAATTTATACTTTATCAGCTTATACTTGCCAACAAGCAGCACATTGTTAATTAGCCATATCATTTATTCCAGTTCTTGTTTTGTTCTCCCTTCCACTATTGGAAATTTATTAAAATCTTCAGCAGAAGCTCCACCAAAATCTAACCTCAGCCGATTCTGTGTTTAATGCATAACTTGGCTGAAGCCATTATCTTTGAACTGAGCATCAATATTTCATTACGAGCTGCTTCATTTTACCTATCATAATGCATTCTTCAATATGGCAAGTGACACCATCATATCAAACTGGTTGACATGTTGAGTGTTGTGCCATAGTGCCGGTATTAAATATGCCCTTCCCAGTGTATTCGTCAAGAATTCTTTTTATTTTGTCAGGGGTTTCGGCAGCAGTGCCATTCATGTGCCTGAACACATCCTGTAATATTATGGAAGTCAATTAACTGTTCCTTATTGCAGTTCCAGGCCTAATAAATAGATGTAATGAAGTGCAATGAATTTTTGAGCCTCTTCTGTACAGTTGATATGTGCATCAACTGGAATTAACTAATTTATTGTTAAAAACAGATTGTGTATGAGGACATGAAGAATGAAACTGGAAAAGCCCATTCAGCCAAAGCTTTCTACTTCAAATGTACTTTGCTGACTGGAATATTTGATTATTACTCTGTATAAATCTACATGTAGGACGCAATTCCATGGAAAAAATTCTAAGTGTGGTAGCGAGCGTGAATTGCCCAATGCGACCCCCAGCTCTTCCTCCACCCACACCCCCCTCAAAGCCCCCACCCATTCCTTCACACCCCGTCTCCCAACACTGTGAACCACGCATGTGGGTAACGGTGCCCTCTCTGTGTCTCCTCAGGAAAAGCTCTCCCATAATCAACAGGAGAGGGTCCAGACTGGCGGAAGGATGCCGGACATAAGAATCCTTACCTCCATCGAAGAGCGGGCCCTGGAGGTGACGGGGGTGGCTCAGGATAGATTGGTAAGCCACGCGGAGGTTGGCAGTTCCGCAGAGGTTAGGAATCTCCGGGCTCCACCCGGAGGACCTGTCAAACTTGAGTAGTGATTGCCTTACTGACTGACCCATCCCTCCCACTGACCACGTGTCCATTCTCCCACAGGTCCTCCAGCCGTCAGTGCCGGCCCATCATGGCCCCCTCTCCATACTCCGAGGCGAACACTTCGGTGGAGAGCTCCAAGGATGCCACCATAGTCACGGCACAACTGTCATCCCCACTCCCCACCAATGCAGATACATGCTAAGACAGTTAGTGGACTGACACTACAATCTGGAGAGCACCACATTGCTGATGATGCACATCAGGTGGAGGCAGTAGTCGGAGGGCTGCTGGATCCCAGGATTCAACCGGGACACAGCCTGAAGCTGAACCTGTGGTACAGAGGTACCCAGAGCTGATAGAGATGATAGGGACCAACCTGGGCACGCAAGGGAGATGTCAGCATCACCCCAGGAGATCCATAGCCGCTTGGAGAAGTCCCAGAGGCTAGGGGCGCTGGAGATGGAGTCGGGAATGAGTGGCACTGAGGCCAACTTTGCAAAGGTGGCGACTACAGTGGAAAGCCGGGTGCATGACATTGGTATGACGTTGTCTAAGGTGTCATGTAGTCGGTGATGACCATGGCCGAGGCCTTGGTAGCATGTCCAACTCGCTGGGTGATGTCACCCAGTGCCAGGCTAACCTTGATGAAGTTCTGTGGGACATATCCTGCTCTCAGAAGGGAATGGTCGAGTCACTGCGGAGCTTGTCCCAGTCGCAGGTGGGCATGGCTGAGGCGCTGCAGAGCATAGCCTGGTCACTTAGGAGCATCGCCGAGGGTGTCAACACGATGGTGCGGACCATGAGGAACTGGCAGAGCCAGATGATGCCAGGGCAACCAGGGCTTGAACCAGCTGCCCCTTCATCCCAAGGTGAACCCTAGGGCCCGATGCCCCATGGAGTGGCGACGGTGACCACCCGCTCCTCCGAGTTTCACCCCTCTGATGAGGCTGCATCTCAAAGCCAACACACAGGATAGGGCCGCACGGGTATACATGTGCCGCCAACAAGTCAGACCCCCCATGCAATGCCCTCCAGGGGCATCGAACGTCATGGGACGAGGTAAGCAGTTCGCTGCTTCTACATCTGATGTACTTCCTGGAGAAACATCTAGACTTAGTGGTAGAGCTAGGAGGGCCAGACATATTGAGGATCATTGAGGGCACCGGGTAGGGGCGAGGGGGTGGGGGCTAGGTCGGGGGTGGGGAGGGGGCTGGGTGTTGTGGTGGGGGGTGGTGGGTGGGTGGGCCCAATCGGGAGTGAGGTTTGTAGAACACATTAAACACCTGTTCACACAACCTTTATGATGCTTCTGTCACTTACTTCCACAATGCAGGCTGATCCCCGAACCCTTTGCCCATCTCTGCAGGCAGCCCCAACCACCCCCCTCCCCGTGGCGCTCACCCACCCTCTGGCCATGACCATGTCCCTGGAGCTGTGTCATAATCCCTGAGTTTTCGGATGTTGCTTGTGTGGTGCTGCCTCCCGTAGTGTTCAAGCACAGTGTCCAGGCATCAAGGTGCGATTGGGATGCTGGACAATGACACCCACATGCTACATGGCCCGCCCACCCACGGGAATCCGCTTGGCAATTGTGAAGTGCTCACTTAGCCACAATTGCCAAATCCCTATTAGCGATAACCTTCAGCCGCACAGCTAGAGGCCTCAGCAGTTGGTGGGAGTTATGGGTAGCCATTGGGGAAGACGGGCAGGGACAGGGGTTTTCAGCAGAATGTGTACACACAATCCAAGCATTGGCATGGTGGTGCCGCAAGCAGTTGCCCCCCGTTTCTCCCCCCCCCCCCATGGCGGTCTACCCCTGTGGAGGGTCCCCCACTGAGCACTGGGATGGCAAGCCCAGCAAGCCCAGGCTCTTTGCCTGCTAGAAACGATGGCTAGTCACCTCCTCACCTCCCCACAGAAGCCCTGCTGCCAAGTTCACGTTTTTCAAAAGGAGTACTAATCGGTGCCAGCGTGACCACTTGCTGGGGAGGCTGCTGAATGACGAGAAGCTGTTGGATATGGGGTGGCTCTCGTTAATTGTATGGAAATGGGGCTTAAGTGCTGATCATTGTTTTCTCACCACGCTACGGTGAGATCCTGATTTTGCCTACAGGAGCGGACCAGTTGCATCATAAACTGTTTGGCGCCTGGTGCATATCTCGTTTTTGGCCTCTCCCGCTATTCACCGGTCTCTTTACGCTTGACCGAGAGTGTAAATAGGCCGGAGATCATGCCCATTGTCTCCATCACCATTCCCAAGTAAACATTGATCCAGCCATGTTTTGAGTATGTTATTGAATTCAACTTAACCCTTCTGCTTTTCAATGTGGCGAAGAGGGGGGCTGTTGTTGTAGTTCATAGAATGGCTGAGGAACAGATTGGCGCCAACAGCATGGGGTTTGATCCTGTTTCAGTTGGGTTAGATTTGGGACCTGCCTCCTTGCCCTGCCTATGGTGAAGATTGTGACGCTAAGTTGGACCCGCCTTTGGCCAGAGAACTGAAGAATCATCTAGACTCACCAGGGGAAGGCAGTAGTAGCCAGGCTCATGGCACCGTGGTTAGCTCTGCTGCACAGAAGGGCGGGAAAAAGACTGGCATGGCTATAGTCATAGGGATTCAATTGTAAGGGGAGTAGACAGGCGTTTCTGTGGTCGAAAACGAGACTCCCGAATGGTATGTTGCCTCCCGGGAGCTCAGGTCAGGGATGTCTCCGATCGGCTGCAGGACATACTAAAGGGGGAGGGTGAACAGCCAGTTGTCGTGGTGCATATAGGCACCAATGATATAGGTAAAAA
This sequence comes from Scyliorhinus canicula, assembly GCF_902713615.1. Classification (NCBI taxonomy): domain Eukaryota; kingdom Metazoa; phylum Chordata; class Chondrichthyes; order Carcharhiniformes; family Scyliorhinidae; genus Scyliorhinus; species Scyliorhinus canicula. Next base: position 62,282,414 of record NC_052159.1, on the reverse strand, counting down.
AAGGGATGAGGTCCTACAATCAGAATTTAGGGAGTTAGGAGATAAGTTTAAAAGTAGGACCTCAAAAGGTAGTAGTCTCAGGATTGCTACGAGTGCCACGGGACAGTCAGAGTAGAATAATCAGAATGAATACGTGGCTTGAGAGATGGTGCAGGAGGGAGGGGTTCAGATTTTTGGGACATTGGAACCGGTTCTGGGGGCAGTGGGACCATTACAAACCGGATGGTCTACACCTGGGCAGGACTGGAACCAATGTCCTAGGGGGTGCTTTTGCTAACACTGTTGGGGAGGTTTTAAACTAATGTGGCAGGGGGATGGGAACCAGATTAGGAAGTTAGAGGTCAGTAAAGAAGCAGCAACTAAAGCCAGTAAGGTACGAGACAATAAACTCAATGTGACTAAGGGGAAGAGTAGACAGGGAAGAGATGATGAACGCAAAGGTGGTCTGAGGTGCAATTGTTTTAATGCGAGAAGTGTAGCAGGTAAGGCAGATGAACTTAGGGCTTGGATCAGTACCTGGGAATATGATGCTATTGGTATTACTGAGACTTAGTTGAGGGAAGGGCAGGACTGGCAACTGAATATCCCAGGGTATAGATGCTTCAGGAGGGATAGAGAGGGAGGTAGAAGGGGTGGAGGAGTTGCATTACTCGTCAGAGATGATATCACAGCTGTGATTAAGGAGGGCACGATGGAGGATTCGAGCACTGAGGCAATATGGGTGGAGCTGAGAAATAGGAAGGGTGCAGTAACATTGTTGGGACTTTACTACAGGCTTCCCAAAAGCGAGCATGAAGTAGAGGTACAAATATGCAGACAGATTATAGAAAAATGTAGGAGCAATAGGGTGGTTGTGATGGGAGATTTTAACTTCCCCAACATTGAATGGGATTCGTGTAATGTTGGAGGCGTAGATGGAGCAGAGTTTGTAAAGAGCATCCAGGAGAGTTTTTTAGAGCAGTATGTAAATAGTCCAACTCGGGAAGGGGCCATACTGGACCTGATATTTGGGGATGATCCCGGCCAGGTGGTTGATGTTTCAGTCGGTGATTACTTTGGGAATAGCGATCACAATTCCGTTAGTTTTAGAATACTCATGGACAAAGACAGGAGGGGTCCGAAAGGAAGAGTGCTAAATTGGGGAAAGGCAGAGTATAAAAAAAATTCGGCAGGAGCTAGGGAATGTGGATTGGGAGCAGCTGTTTAAGGGTAAATCCACATTTGAAATGTGGAAGTCTTTTAAGGAAAGGTTGATTAGAGTGCAGGACAGACATGTTCCGGTGAAAATGAAAGATAGAAATGGCAAGATTAGGGAGCCATGGATGACGGGTGAAATTGTGAGACTAGCTAAGATGAAAAAGGAAGCATACATAGGATCGAGGCAACTCAAAACTGATGAGGCTTTGGAGGAATATCGGGAAAGTAGGACGAATCTCAAACGCGCAATAAAGAGTGCTAAAAGGGGTCATGAAATATCTTTGGCGAACAGGGTTAAGGAAAATCCCAAAGCATTTTATTCGTATGTAAGGAGCAAGAGGGTAACTAGAGAAAATATTGGCCCACTTAAAGACAAAAGGGGAAATTTATGCGTGGACTCAGAGGAAATGGGTGAGATTCTTAATGAGTACTTTGCATCGGTATTCACAAAGGAGAGGGACAAGACAGATGTTGAGGCTAGGGATGGATGTTTAAATACTCTCGGTCAAGTTGTCATATGGAAGGGGGAAGCTTTGGGTATTCTAAAAGACATTAAGGTGGACAAGTCCCCAGGACCGGATGGGATCTATCACAGGTTGCTGAGGGTCGAAATAGTTGGGGCCTTAACAGATATCTTTGCAGAATCCTTGAGCACGGGTGAGGTCCCGGAGGACTGGAGAATTGCTAATGTTGTCCCTTTGTTTAAGAAGAGTAGCAGGGATAATGCAGGGAATTATAGACCTGTGAGCTTCACGTTAGTGGTAGGCAAACTGTTGGAGAAGATACTGAGGGATAGGATCTATTCACATCTGGAAGAAAATAGACTTATCAGTGATAGGCAGCATGGTTTTGTGCAGGGAAGGTCATGTCTTACAAACCTAATAGAATTCTTTGAGGAAGTGACAAAGTTAATTGATGAGGGAAGGGCAGTAGACGTCGTATACATGGACTTTAGTAAGGCGTTTGATAAGGTTTCCCATGCCAGGTTGATGGAAAAAGTGAAGTCGTATGGGGTTCAGGGTGTACTAGCTAGATGGATAAAGAACTGGCTGGGCAACAGGAGACAGAGAGTAGTGGTGGAAGGGAGTGTCTCAAAATGGAGAAAGGTGACTAGTGGTGTTCCACAGGGATCCGTGCTCGGACCACTGTTGTTTGTGATCTACATAAATGACCTGGAGGAAGGTATAGGTGGTCTGATTAGCAAGTTTGCAGATGATACTAAGATTGGTGGAGTTGCAGATAGCGAGGAGGACTGTCAGAGAATACAACAAAATATAGATAGATTGGAGAGTTGGGCAGAGAAATGGCAGATGGAGTTCAATCCAGGCAAATGTGAGGTGATGCATTTTGGAAGATCAAATTCAAGAGCGGACTATATGGTCAATGGAAGGGTCTTGGGGAAAATTGATGTGCAGAGAGATCTGGGAATTCAGGTTCATTGTACCCAGAAGGTGGCAACGCAGGTTGATAGAGTGGTCAAGAAGGCATACAGCATGCTTGCCTTCATCGGACGGGGTATTGAGTACAAGAGTTGGCAGGTCATGTTACAGTTGTATAGGACTTTGGTTAGGCCACATTTGGAATACTGCGTGCAGTTCTGGTCGCCACATTACCAGAAGGATGTGGATGCTTTAGAGAGGGTGCAGAGGAGGTTCACCAAGATGTTGCCTGGTATGGAGGGGGCTAGCTATGAAGAAAGGTTGAGTAGATTAGGATTGTTTTCGTTGGAAAGACGGAGGTTGAGGGGGGACCTGATTGAGGTCTACAAAATTATGAGAGGTATGGACAGGGTGGATAGCAACAAACTTTTCCCAAGAGTGAGGGTGTCAGTTACAAGGGGTCACGATTTCAAAGTGAGAGGGGGAAAGTTTAAGGGAGATGTGCGTGGAAAGTTTTTTTACGCAGAGGGTGGTGGGTGCCTGGAACGCTTTACCAGTGGAGGTGGTAGTGGCGGGCATGATAGTATCATTTAAGAAGCATCTAGATAGGTATATGAATGGGCGGGAACAGAGGGAAGTAGACCTTAGAAAATAGGAGACAGGTTTAGATAAAGGATCTGGATCGGCGCAGGCTGGGAGGGCCGAAGGGCCTGTTCCTGTGCTGTAATTTTCTTTGTTCTTTGATCTCTCAGTATATTAAAGCTGCCAATCATGCCCTTCAGTATTTTCTCCAATGGAAATAAGTTTGGGTATACATGCCTTTGCTCACAGCTTAGGGGTCTAAGTCCCAGAATGATCCTTGGTAACATTCTGTGAATCCTGTCAGTGGGTGTATCCAGTAGATAGCTGGGTCATACACAGCAAGAAGATTCCAAGTTTAGTCGTCAGTCCACAGATTTTTTTCAGCTAACTAATTAACCAGGGTAACATCTGGGTAAAAGCAAAAAAGGCAATCACTAAGCATTCCCATTCTTGGTTGCAGTTTCCACATCAATGTGAAGAATCCTAATTTTCCATTGTCAAAAAAACATGCCTGTTCATTGGGTTGAATTTTCTGTTCCGGAGACCAAGTGCGGTGGCGGGCGGTAAAGTCTGCGCAGCTCCTGCCGGCCAGTGGGGCAGGTTGCCACACCAGATGTCCATCTTTCACCTAATTCTTTATGCAGAACGAACAGTATGTCTCATGGCAGGGCAGGCTGGGAGTCTTCTGCCCCCACCATTAACTCATCAGGTTTCAGTTCCAGGGGCCGTATTTAAATATATAAAAGCGCCACATACACATTCATTCACCCCCAAGACTTGTTGTGAAGAGACAGGCGTTGTGCTCCAAAGTTCAGCAACAAGTGTCTGGAGAGATTCTTCCTGGCAGTCTAGCCCCGGCGGGAGGTTCATTATGCCCGGGCTGAGGGCCGGACCGGGTCCACCAACCTCACCACCCAGGCTTTGGAGGTGTTGCCTTTTTACCCTTTGTGAACCACAAGCTGTTTCTTATATTGACCAAATGACCATACAACCAGTACGTTAGCTCAAAAACACAATTTATTAATAACACAAGACTTGTATCTCTATGCAATTATACACGTGGCTCTGTACTAAACTACACCTAACAACTAAGATGACCTTTACTTAACTTCGAGTGACTGGCACTATGCGAGATAAGGCCTTTATTTGGGTCCACATGGTCGGTTGGAAGTCTTCATGTTCGTCTCGGCTGGGCTCGTCCTTCAGGTAGTCATTGCGGGTCCTTGAACTTGGCTGGTTGATATTCTGCAATGGGTCGCACACAGGCCAGTCCAAAAGAGACCGATCCCTAGTGTGCAGGGTTTTTTATCCTTTGTCTCTTTCGCGCCCTTTTGGGCGGTCCTTACTCTAAATCCAATGGATTGATAGGGTTTCGATCATCCTCATCGATCTTTGCCAATTAGGGGGCGGATACCTCAGTAGCGGGCGGGTCCTAGCTATCATTGTCCCAGGCACGTAGGCCTTTCCAAATAAGGGGGGTGGCGCCGGTTAGTCTGCTATTGTTGATGGTCGTTAATGCAAATTCTATTGTCTTGAGGGAAAATGGTAATTGATTCTCAATGGATGCAAGTTTCAGCCAAGTCTGGCTTCTTTGCACAATACACAGAAGCTGTGTACCTGTCTGTGTCCCAAATTGACCACAGTTCCCATGGTCCTTTGCAGGTCGCCATTTTACATGGCTACATTCCGTCCTCTTGATCCTGAACGCGAAGCGTGGTGGATCACAGTCTTGATCCCGTAGTCTACCTTATCAAGCCAGCCACTGGTCAGTCAGTTCAGGTCCTACTCTACTCTGTCCTCTACTTCATTGTGCAATGTTACCGAATACCTTATCACATACATTCATTAAAACAATTCACTACAACTGGCTACTTCATTCCTAAAATTGGATTCATATAAAACATTTTAACTTAAATTAACATATAAAACAGTTGGTTTCGAACTAAACTTTCTAAACTACACTCATGCTGCTGTTTTTACATAACAAACTTATTTACAGCATAAAAATTTAAAACAGCAGCATCACATTCCTTCTTATCCTATTTCATCAGTACAAAGGCCCAAAGGGTCTATTTAGCAGCGGTTATCGCAGTTTTGTAAGTTGTACCTGTCCCCACCCCGTCCCCCATTCAGTCATGATGTCTGCAGTTGGCGGGACTGCTGGAAAATCTTATCCATTGTTTCAGCCCACTCGTGGGGCAGAAGTTTCTCCTTTTTCTTCTAAGCGCTGGACCAGGCGAGAAAATCGGTGTGCAGCTCTCCTACTGCATAGCTGGCTTTACTCTCCATATTGGTGCACACTTAGAAAAAAAAAATACTGCAGGCGTATCTCATGCCGTCACGCTAGCAGGGCTGGGCATGAAAGAGCCAATAACATCAGCTTTCTCTCTGGAATGAAAAAGAGTTAGAATCTCCCCCCCCCCCCCCCCCCAACGAGACAGTGCCAAGCTTCCAAAGGACAGTGCCAGAGTACTAGGGGGTAGTGCCATGGGCAGTGCCAGGGTTCCAGAGGTCAGTTTGAGAGGGTGCCGGGGGGAAGTGCCGGGGTACTGCCCGGGCATGTCCCTCTCCCCTGGGCGATATACTACCTGTGTGTCCCTAGTGGGTTCCCTTCGCCTGGTTCCCGTTTTGAAAAACCTGTGGTAAACTTTGCCGATGTGACATCACAGCAGCGAGGAGAAGTTCCCAATGTGGGGCGACATTACAGTGGCAAAGCCGTCCACTAATGATATTTAAATGTATTTAAATAAGATTCCTGACCTTCCAGGGTGGTAACCTCATTACATCAATCAGAGCCCACGATCTCGCTGGCTAGATTCTCGATTTTGTGCTATTGAGGAATGTTGCGCCTGTGTCGCCTTTTGTGCCCCTGTTTGCCGCAGGCGTAAAATCCACCCCCCTCCCCATAGAGCGAGGTAGCAGATGGTTCCTGCACCTGTTGGATAGGGATTCCAAAATCATGTCAGGGGTGGGACAAAAGGAGGAGTATTTTGGTGGAAAAAATAGCAAAATAGGGAAATAATATTCTTAGTTTTGTGTTAATGTTTTTCTTTTTCATGACCCAGTAGTTATTTTCATCAATTGGAGACCTTCATCTTCTGAATCTTGTTTGTGACAGTGAGAATTAAATCATCTGCACTATAACATTATCAAATCACATTGTGCGTAATTCAGTTATTGTAAGATAATAATTAGTAGGTCAATTATCACATCAGTTGAACAGACTGGAGTTTGTGCCTATTCTGAAGTACACAGCAATCATTGTTCCAGTGTGTGACGGGACACAACAATAAATTAAGCCTCGAACTAGCTGTGAAAGTGTTATGGTGTCTTTTTTGTGCCTAGTCACTACGTCCTGATGTTTAAAATACTGCAGTTAAACTGCGGCCAGGACTCTTTAGGTAGAACTGCATCATGCATATTTAACCACTTGTCTATCAGTCAGCATTACTGGGGACAGGGCAGATCAATAATGTATTCTGCAACCTGATCTATCTTTAACCACTGCAATTTCACTAATATTTTCCATAAAAGTTCTCCTCATTTTATGAACAATTTAAAGCATGGTCATGTGAAATCTTGATCAGGTGCCGGAGTGAGCAGATTCTCCAACAGTCTTAAAACAGGGGACTGAACCTTGGCCTGCCAGGATTCTAGAAAATTTGTTGGAGTGCATTTCTGTTCGCACCCTTACAACACGAGTGTGTGTCTGAGGGAAATTATCCTGGGAATTCTATGCAGTACACACTTAAAAGGCACCATAGTTCTTACCAATTGAGAGCTTACAGGAATTCCACTGAGGCCCTTGTGACCCAGACTAAGGTTACAAGGCATTTTGGTTCCCTCAGCAGCTGAAGACTGAGAGACTTACACTTTCCTTCGAGCAGCTGGGTTCCCCTGTCAGAGGGATGGTCAACCTCTTCAATGAATGGGGGCCTCCGAAGAACTCTTCCCCCCCTCGGACAACCCAACCTAACCATGTCACTGGGATTTGAATTCTTCCTTTTGGTGGATGTGCATTTGAATACGCTGCTCGTGGCTATAGAGAAGATCCATCTGAGACTTTGCGTGGTACTGCGGAAACTTTTAACTCATTATTATATTGTTTTTTAAAATACGCTGCATGATACCAGCAGTCAAATCTGAATACATTAAAACTTTCTCTCTGTTTTAGCAGAAGTGTTCACCCAATTAAATTTAGTTTCCTATTGTTGCCATGGCAGTTTTCTAGTGTAACTCTTCAATAACTTGTTCAATAACTTGTTTGAAGCATCACAAAGTAAACTTACATCAACTCATTGAGAGTAGACAGTGCTACTGGCTCAGCCAGCATGGCTTTTTTCTTTTGCAGGGAGTGACCCACAACACAGCCTGCTAGCAGAGAATGGAGGTGTTTGTTGTGCTGTACACAAAGAAATTTCACCCCCCTCCCTTTCACTTCTCTCTGAAGCTGCTGTTTGGTAGCGTAGTGGTTTCCTTTACAACTTCATTTGTAGTTCCCAATTTTTAAAGACTGTCAAGCCACCAAGAGTCATTACAGCACATTAGGCCATCAAATTCATGCTAGATCTCAGTAGAGTAATCATTCCCCTACTTTCTCTTTATAGCCCAACACATTTACTTTCCTCAAATGCCCATCTAATTTCCTTTCGGAATCATTGTTTCTGGTCAATTTCTGAGTTGTTTAATAGATTACATGGCTAAGTTTAAATGAGCTATTATCACTAGAGGCGCTTGAGTCTTTCGATCACATACACTGATAATAATGAAAGCAAGGTGTACACAACTGTGAAGATGAAAGGACTACTGCAGTGGCTTATTCTTCAGTAATGTGCGTCTTCATTTAGATGACCTCTGAAGGTCTCTACGCAGTCACAGTGAATAATATATGATCTAAATATATATTTCAGAAAGAAAAGGATTTTTCTCTTTTGTGAAATAAAAGGAAAATATGTGATAAATCAATAATAATTCCCAAGCGATGACTGCATTCATTCTGATGAAATGTGTATAAAAACATTCTCTGCAGGATTCTCCGTCGACGGGATCCTCCGCTTCGTCGGCAGAATACCCACGCCTGCGGGTTTCCTGACGGTGTGGGGTGGCCACAATGGGAAACACCACTGGCCGACTGCTGAAACGGAGGATCCCGCTGCCAGCGGGGTGCGCCACGCCGGTCAACGGGGCTGACAGGATGAAGAATCCTGCCCTCTGTGTAGGTATTACCAACACGAAAAATTAAAATCGCTTATTGTCACAAGTAAGCTTCAAATGAAGTTACTGTGAAAAGCCCCGAGTCGCCACATTCCGGCGCCTGTTCGCAGAGGCTGGTATGGGAATTGAACCGTGGTGCTGGCCTGCCATGGTCTGCTTTAAAAGCCAGCTATTTAGCCCTGTGCTAAACCAGCCCCTCAGGTGCAAACATAAGGTGCAATATATTTTTTTAAATTAAAACTAAACTATGATGAGCAAAACCTATAGGCCCCTATTCCAGTGTGTAGAAAAGAATATCCAGGGGTTTTAGCTGATTCAGCATAAATATCTGACTGTCCCTGGATCAGAGCAAAAAATGCAACAAAACAGCATAATCTCAAATACACTGGCTAATCTAAGAAAATTCAGAAACCATCGAGCGTAAGACCACAAGAAATAGCAACGGGAGTAGGCCATTCAGCCCCGCGAGCCTGCTCTGCCATTCAATAGGATCAGGCTGACCTGACATTCTTCACATCCAGAGCAGCTTCATCTTTCCCTGAAGTTCCAGTGCACAACATTAGAAGTCTTTTTTTTCAGGATCTGCCTTTCAAAGTCAATCCCTTTTTTTATATTATTCGTTCTCGAGGTATGAGTGTTGTTGGCAAGTATTTGTTTCCCATTCTAACTTGCCCTTGAGAAGCAAAAGGTGAATTGCCTTTGTGGACGGCTGCAGGTAGGTACATCGAGTTAGGGAGGAAATTAAGGATTTCGACCCAATGACAGCGAGGGAATGGTAAGATAGCGGCAAGTCTTGATCGTATGTGCATTGTTCCGATGCGTTTGCTGCCCTTGGCCTTCCAGGCGGTAGAGACCATGGGTTTGGAAGGTGTTGTTAAAGGAGCCTTGGTGAATTGCTGCAATGGATCTTGTAGATAATACACACCACTGCCACTTGATAAAGACAGTGAATGTTTAAGGTGGTGGACGGAGTGCCAATGAAGTGGGCTGCTTTGTTATGGATAGTGTCACACTTCTTGACAAATATACTCATTCAGACAAACAGAGAAAATGTCATTGCACTCCTGGCTTGTGCCGTACAGATGCTGGGCTGGCTTTGGGGAGTCAGGAGTTGAATTACCTGTTGGAAAATTCCCAAGCTCTGACCTGCTCTTGTAGCCGCAGTATTTACAAGGCTGGTCCAGTTAAGTTACTGGCCAATGCTAACACCCAAGATGTTGATGGAGGGGAATTCAGTGATGGTAATGCTGTTGCATGTTAAGGAGAAATGGTTACATTCTGTCTTATTGTAGATGGTCTGGCAGTTGCCTGGCACTAATGTGGGGCAAATATTACTTGCCACTCATCAACTCAAACCTGAATGTCGTCCAGGATGCTTCAGTATCTAAGGAGTTGTGAATGACGCTGAACATTGTGCAATCATCAGCAACATCCCCACTTCTGGCCTTATGATGGAGGAGCAATTATTGATGAAGCAGCTTAAGGTGATTGGGTCTAAAGCACTACCCGAAGGAACCCAACAGCAATGTACTGGGGTTGAGATGATTAGCCTCCAACAACCATAACCACCTTTGTGCTGGATATGATTCCAACCAGTGGAGAGCTTTCCCCATAATTTCCACTGACTTCAGTTTTGCTAGGGCTCCTTGATGCCATACTTGGTCAAATGCTGCTTTGACATTAAGGGCAGACACCCTCACCTCACCACTGTGCCATGGAAGTCATAGGATTTACAGTGCAGAAGGAGGCCATTTGGCCCATCGAGTCTACACCTGCCCCTGAAAGAGCACCCTTACTAGGCCCACACCTCCACCCCATCCCCACAACCCAGCAACCCCACCTAACTTTTGGACATAAAGGGACAATTTAACGTGACCAATTGACCTAACCTGCATGCCTTTGGACTGTGGGAGGAAATTGGAGCACCCGGAGGAAACCCACGCAGACACGGGGAGAATGTGCAGACTCCGCACAGTCAGTGACCCAAGCCAGGAATTGAACCCGGCTCCCTGGAGCTGTGAAGCAACAGTGCTAACCACTGCGCTACCATGCCATGAATGTTAGAAAGATCAAATCCCTCACCAGAAATTCGGTGGCTCTTGATCACTTTCATTTTCAAATGAACACATGAGAATCCAGATTGGCTCCTGGATGCTGGATCCTGGTATGAATAAATTGATTGACATTCTAATCTATAATGTTCATAAAGTCATGAACATTAGGCACTAGGTGAAGTTGTCTATTGGGTTCCAACTGACTGGACAAATAAATATAATGATCCTTGAGAGTCCCTCTTCCACCCACATACACAAATGTATCCACACTCAGACATAATCATGAATCTGGATTCATCCTTAGATATCGAACACAAGAAGATGCAATCAGCAATACAGAGAAGGAGCCGAAGTTTGAAAAATGTACACATTGAAGCTAGGAAATGAATGTGAGGCTAAAAATGCATACACGGCATGGTGCTATGAATGCCTACATGGGCTTCCTGGAGGCAGGCTGCACCACTGACCATTACCCATATGGTCATGGCATTGCTCCTCCTATCCACCTGCTTTACTAATGTATCCAGTTCCCGGGGTAGCATGTTGGTGCAGAGGTTAGCACTGCTGCCTCATGGCGTCGGGGACCAGGGTTCCATCCCAGCCCTAGGTCACTGTCCTTGTGGAGTTTGCATATTCTCCCTGTGTTTGCATGGGTCTCACCCCCACAACCCAAAGGTGTGCAGAGTAGGTGGATTAGCCACACTAAAATGCCTGTTAATTGGAAGAAAATAATTGGGTACTCTAAATTTTTAAAAATAAAATTAGATTTTTAAAATATGTATTCAGTTCTCTTCAGTCACTCTTGCCAATGACTGCCTAGCAGATCATTTTCTAAGAATTTCATTTTACACATCTTGCCTTTGTGTTCGGCAGACAATGCTGCTGGGGCTTTCTGATCTGTTGGTAGTGTCAAAAGGTCGTGTCGGAGGAGCATAAAATATCATTCAGATGAGATGGATGCATGAATTTTGCGTGTTGCCTATTTTAATCTGAATGTGCATGGACACATTACAAAGCACAAATCTCTCTCTCAAAATCAGGGCAAAGAAATTTCTAACCCATAATCTTTTTGAGATCAGAACCCAGTAGATAATGATGGCAACTTCTACTGACCCGATGATAAACAAGGCTTGGATCTGTGAAGTAGCTCTGCAAACTGTAAAGGAGGCTGGCAGTCCCTGTGAAGAATTTGGATGGAGAATCCCAACTAATTTAAGAGTCATATATACACATTGGGCTGGAATCCCACACCGCCCACCACAAGAAATCCACGGGCGAGCCGCTTACAATGGAGACGTTGGGCGGAATTCTCTGGTTGCTGTGCCAACCCCGGCCGGACAATCCTGCCCAATGTGTCTAAACATACATTTTGAATAGGATTATGCAAAAGTGTAAGGAAACTGCTTTCCTGAGTCAGTAATGCTAGATTAAACACAGGCAAATTCTTTGTTGCTCACTTGCAGTTTGTATTGACAGTCCTTATTAGCAAATGCTAAGGAAGATGTTACAAATATCAAAATATCCAGAACGAGAATAGCTTTTAAATGTGAATGCAAGTGACAGTTAATGTTTATTGTGCTTCATCAAGTAAGTTATGGCACCTTGGTAGCAGCTTTCTTACTGCCATAGTAAATACACTATATTAGCATTCTAGTTACATACAGTCTTTCTTGATAAGTCCCCTGCAATAAAACCTAGAAATGCAATCAATTGACTGAAAATAAGAAAATAATTTTATGTGTCTTTCATTGTGGATGGTTTTATCCTGAATGTAACCGGGAACAATGCCTGTGGTACAGAGTTATAGCAGATCATCTGCTGAGCAGGGTGTTTAGCATTACTAGCGCAATGAATTTATTTTGTTTTGTTGCACTTAACTGATTTAATCTGTTCTTTGGTTATCAGGAGGGCCCATATGTTATGCTGAAGAAAAATCATGACACCCTGGAAGGAAATGACAAGTATGAGGGTTACTGCGTGGACTTAGCTTCAGAAATTGCAAAACACATCGGGATCAAGTACGAGCTTAAAATCGTTCCTGATGGGAAATATGGTGCAAGAGATCCAGATACTAAAATCTGGAATGGGATGGTGGGCGAGCTTGTTTATGGGGTAAGAATGGCTATACAATGGTTGGAAAATAACGTTTCTCGTCTTTTTAGTTTGAAATTTCTCTTGTGTGTTAATCTCAGTGCACTGGCTGATGTCTTTGTATCAATTTCTTGCTTGCTCTGTTTACCAAAGTTTATTAACCTATTTACTGTAAGTGACTTTGTTAAAACAGCCTGCAAAGATATTGAGCACCCTGGCGCACACAGGAATTTCAACTCTTTTGAGAGCTGTCCACAAAATGTTGAAAACCCGCGTTTCACAGGATTATATAGAAGTATATTGACAAATGTGAGGTTATCCATTTTGGTAGGAATAACAGCAAACGGGATTATTATTTAAACGATAAAATATTAAAGCATGCCGCTGTTCAGAGAGACTTGGGTGTGCTAGTGCATGAGTCACAGAAGGTTGGTTTACAAGTGCAACAGGTGATTAAGAAGGTGAATGGAATTTTGTCCTTCATTGCTAGAGGGATGGAGTTTAAGACTAGGGAGGTTATGTTGCAATTGTATAAGGTGTTAGTGAGGCCACACCTGGAGTATTGTGTTCAGTTTTGGTCTCCTTACTTGAGAAAGGACGTACTAGCGCTGGAGGGTGTGCAGAGGAGATTCACTAGGTTAATCCCAGAGCTGAAGGGGTTGGATTACCAGGAGAGGTTGAGTAGACTGGGACTGTACTCGTTGGAATTTAGAAGGATGAGGGGGGATCTTATAGAAACATTTAAAATTATGAAGGGAATAGATAGGATAGATGCGGGCAGGTTGTTTCCACTGGCGGGTGACAGCAGAACTAGGGGGCATAGCCTCAAAATAAGGGGAAGTAGATTTAGAACTGAGTTTAGGAGGAACTTCTTCACCCAAAGGGTTGTGAATCTATGGAATTCCTTGCCCAGTGAAGCAGTTGAGGCTCCTTCATTACATGTTTTTAAGGTAAAGATAGATAGTTTTTTGAAGAATAAAGGGATTAAGGGTTATGGTGTTCGGGCCGGAAAGTGGAGCTGAGTCCACAAAAGATCAGCCATGATCTCATTGAATGGCGGAGCAGGCTCGAGGGGCCAGATGGCCTACTCCTGCTCCTAGTTCTTATGTTCTTATGTTCTTATATACAGATTGGGATTTCCTGCGACAATAATTCCATATCAAATATGTGTTGGTCCTTTTTGTGTTCACTTGCAGTTTGTATTGATAGTCCTAATTATTAAACACTTAGGAAGATTTTATCAACATAAAAATATATGGAAGCAAGAATACCGGAGAGTTCATCATTTTTCAGAAGTAATGTACAATAATCCAGGAAAGTAATAGGTGGGTCCTGCACACCATCAGCTTCTTTTATGGTGGATGCAAGTAGAGAGATGGGCGGTGCTCCCAGAGATATGATATAAGCAGGCTTATTAGGCCTTTCAGACCATTTCTTCTGGGATTCTGTTGATCTCCCGCTAGGTAGCCTGTGTTAAAATTCCAGTTAATGGTTGAAATTACAGCTGAATTGAAGATGACCAGAAATATTAATAGTGCTATCTGCAAGGGAGAAGTTTTAGACAGGAGTGCAATGTAAAGTTGATTAGTCTTCTTTCTTTAATAGCACACTAACTACTTTGCATCAGACAATTAGGATATTAGCATGAAGGGATGGACTAAAGAGCTAAAAGAACCATCTCTCTGGAGCACTGTATGCAATGGCATTTGTTTCCAATTCAGCTTCAGTGAAAGTGCTAAGCCTTTGATAGTTTCAGCTGAATTTTGATAATCATTCCTCATTAGCAGATCTCTATGCTTCAAACAAGAAATGATGTGGACAAGAAATTATGTCTCAGAACTTAATTCTGAGAAACACTTCTTTCATTGTATCCAATGAAGTTACTCATTCTCTTTGATGGTGCTATCTATCTTGGTTTCATCCTTATTTGGAAACCTATGGGTGAAGTTTTCCCAAAATTGCAGAGTGGTGGATCAGGTGAGAAAGGGTGTGTAAAATTCATTGGCATCACAGATTGCTTTTCTCGCCTGTATTATGGGCCAGAGTTCAAAGAACACCAAAGTATATCTGGAGTTCACCTGACCCACAACTTTTAATATATTTTGGTTATGGGGAGCACAAGGGCCCACTCTACAGGTGTGATGCAAAAGAGATCTAAAGTATTTTTAAATGAAACAATGTTTATTCTATGAATCGAGTTAACATTTTATAAACACACAGTAAACATCTTATCAACTACCAACACTGATATCCCCCAAATATACAGTACTCTATAGGTAACCCTTAGTAACTTTCCTAACAACATCCATAAACCAAAGACCCTTTTTAACAAAGACAGTAGGTTTACATTCCTTACAGAAACAGGTATTATTTTGAAATCATCAAGTGATCTGGGGACAATCTTTAGCATGCAGAGAGAGATACTAAAATACACCTCCTTGGTTTAAATGCAGCTCTCCAACTGAAAACGAAACTAAAACTCAGAGCCAAAACAGCTTCCAGCTCAAAACAAAATAAAAAGCAGAGCCAGAGCCCAGCTCCACCCACACACTGACATCACTGCAGCCACTTGAGAAGACAAACATTTCTTAAAGTGACATTCCCATGACACCTGCTTTAACAGCACTCTGCAATTTTAAAGTGCTGGCGAGGATCAAACAGCCAGCTTGTGGGCAGGGGCATAGGGGGAGGGGGTGCCTAAAGATGCCACCAATGTATGTTTCGGAGATTGGGACGCCATTTTTAAAGGGCACCCTACTCTCAAAGCTGTATTTAAGGGCCCTTCCCAATGGACATCGGGAACTGCCCCACCATGATCGAGACCCCCGACTGACAAGGGGAAACCCCGAAACCCCCACATGCAGATGTGGAACCACCCCCCGACACATTAAAGCATCGGGTGATCTGACCCCCACATCCCTGCCCAGTATCAGAGCACTCCCCACCCACCCTCACTAGCACCGCCACCCTCGCCCCATTGCTGATACTGTCCCCACCTGCACACCCCAGTGTATGCCACAATTCCCATCAACTCAACAACCATCAGCCCCCCCCCCCCCCACACACACACACATAAGGGGAACCCCAATGAGACTCCCCAGAGGGCCCACACCTGGCAGTGCCAACCTGGCACTGATCCTGGCATTTCCCCTGACACCCTGGCACTGCCCATCACTGCCAATATGGCATTACTCCTGACAACCTGCAACTGAGCCTTGGCACCCTAACAGTGCCATGTTGGCAGTGCTAGTTTAACAGTTCCAGGTTGATAGTGCCAGTGTGTATGGCACTGCATGCCCATGGCCCTCACCATCCGGTGGCTATACTCACCTTTATGCCTCCAGTGTGGTCAACACGACTGGTTCTTATTTTTGAAAGCCGATAGTGTTTGTTCCGGTCTAACGTTATGCTGACTGGGTGGGAGGATAAGGTGTGGGCAAGTGTTGTGGCGTCAGGCTGGGAAGTTTGGCTAAATATATGTTTAAAATGATGGTAATCAGGTTCAGGCCCTTTCTGGGTGCGAACCTGACCATGTCATTGGTTGAGGGGGGGTCTCAAACTGAGATCTCGCTGGCGCAAATCCCATTTGGTCCTCTCCTGAGAGCCATAACGGGATTTGCACCAGTGCCGATCAGGCCTACTAAGTCCCGCCCTTTAATTATTTTTGTAATGGGGTATTACATTGGTACTCAACATGGATGAGGCCTTTGAAAACACCTGTTCTGATTTTAGTAAACAGTCTCTCATAATTAACTATCTCTGAAACTTTCATGGGGATCTCTGCTCTGTGGGTAAATCCAGTATATCAGCTGCAGTACCAGATATATCTGTAGGTGGCCCTGTGTTAGCAGTTTTCACTTTCAAGAACGTCACACCTTACTGGGAATAAGTTCGCAGTAGGAATGATTACTATACTACAGATACAAATTTTAAAAGATAACTTCAAACATTTCACAAGGAAATGTTCTGAAATTTGAGCACTGGCCACCTGCACACTCCCAATCAAAATGTACAGAACTAAAATTAAATTAAATTAAACAATAAAAGGACAATCAATTCCTGCATCCTACTGGGAAGGAATCCTTGCAGCAACTCATCCCCTACGCACAGGAACCTGCAGACGTCAGGTGCCATCGTTAACCCTGCCCTCACTGCCCCTTACCCCTCACTGGTGAAAGAAATTTCAGGATTGTTCATGAAACTCCAGCAGTCCCTCCCACGAGGCATTTTGAGCATCGCAAATCCCAGGAGAGCCACGGTGGAGAGAAACCTCCTGAGGCCAAAAAAACGGCAAAGTAGCGTTGAATAACGAGGCGTTTCTTAGCACTGTAGCCACCGAGTAACATCCCCTAAACGAACCCAAAACCGGACTCTCCGTCGGTGGGATGCTCCATTTAGCCAGCACCTGGGGGGGGGGGGGGGGGGGGGGGGGTTCCCGACAGCGTGGGGTTGCCCCACAATGGGAAACCCCATTGACCGGCCGCCATAATGGAGAATCCCACCAGTGGGTCGAGGCAGAAATGTGGTGTGGTGGGGCGGAGAATCCAGCCCAGAGTTTTTCCGACTGAATTGCGCCCAGGAAATGCAACCCAATTTAGGAAGAAAGTCAGAAGCAGGATTTAAGATCAAAAGCAAACATGGATAGAAAGCTAATCTACCCAGCAATATGCTGCCTCACGGCACTAAAGACTTGGGTTCGATTCCGGCCCCAGGTCATGGTGCGGCGTTTGCACATTCTCTCCGTGTCTGCATGGGTCTCAACCCCACAGCCCAAAACAATGTGCAGGGTAGGTGAATTGGCCATTCTAAAATGCTGCTTAATTGGAATATATAATTGGATGCTTCAAATTATTATTTTTTAAATCTACCCGGCAATGTGGAAATTCACCCAGATATGTCCCAGACATAAAAAGCAGAACAAATCCTAGCTGACAATTATCACCCATCAGCCTATTCTTGATCATCAGTAAAGTGCTGGAAGGGGTCATCAACAGTGCTTTCAAGCTGCACTGCTCAGCAATAACCTGCTCACTGATCCTCAGTTTGGGTTATGCCAGTGCCACTCAGCTCCTGACCTCATTACAGCCTTGGTTCAAACATGAACAAAAGACCCGAGCTCGAGGTGGGTTGAGAATTACTGCCATTGACATCAAGGCAGCATTCGACTAAGTGTGGAATTAAGCAGTCCTAGCAAAACAAAAGTCAATGGAAATCAATTGGAAAACTCCCCATTGACTGGAATTTTACCTAGCACAAAGGAAAACGGTTGTGGGAAATCAATCATCTCAGATCCAGGACATCACTGAGGAATTCCTCAGAGTAGTGTCCGAGGCTCAACCATGGTCAGCTGCTTTATCAATGACGTTCCTTCAATCATAACGTCAGAAGTGGGGATGTTTGCTGATGATTGCACATCATTCAGCACCATTCACAACTCTTCAAATACTGATGCTGTCCATCTCCATATGCAGCACGACCTGAGACCTGGACAATATCCAGCTTGGTCTGACAAGTGAGTAACATTCATGCCACACAAGTGAATGGCAGTGACCATCTCCAACAAAAGAGAATCTAATCATCTCCCCTTTGACATTCAATGACAATATCATCGTTGAATCTCCCACTATCAACCTTCTTGGGGTTACCATTGACCAGAAACTGAACTGGACTAGCCATATAAATGCTGTGGCCATAAGCGCAGGTGTGGCGCTAGGGTCTAGCGCCGAATAACTCACCTCCTGACTCCCCAAAGTCTGTCCACCAATATAATGATTATTATAAACATGGCACAAGTCAGGAGTGTGATGGAATATTCCTACTTGCCTGGATGAGTGCAGTTCCAACAACATTCAGGAAGCTTGACACCATCCAGGACAAATCAGCCCACTTTATTGGCACCCTGCTCCACAAACATTCACTCCTTCTACCACCGCGCACTGTAGCAGCAGTGTGTACCATCTCCAAGATGCACTGCAGGAACTCTCTTTTGGACAGCATGGTGGCACAGTGGTTAGTACTGCTGTTTCACAGCACCAGGGACCTGGGTTCGATTCCAACCTCGGGTTACTGTCTGTGTGGAGTTTGCACATTCTCACCATGTGTGCATGAGTTTCCTCCGGGTGCTCCAGTTTCCTCCCACATTCCAAAGATGAGCAGGTTAGATGGATTGGCCATGCTAAATGCCCCTTAGGGTGGAGTTTCAGAAATAGGGTGGGGGATTGGGCCTAGGTAGAGTAGTCTTTCGAAGGGTCAGTGCAGGCTAAATGGACAAAATAGCATCCTTCTGCACTGTTCGGATTCTATGATTCTATGATTCTATTCTATGAGCTCACCAAGGCTCCTTATTGAGCAGCTACCAAACTTGCAACCACTACTACTTGAAGGACAAGGACACAGTGGTTAGCACTGCTGCTTCACAGCGGCAGGGACCCGGGTTCAATTCCAACTTTGGGTGACTGTGTGGAGTCTGCACATTCTCCACATGTCTGCGTGGCTTTCCTCCAGGTGCTCTGGTTTCCTCCCACAGTTCAAAGATGTGCAAGTTTGATGGATTGGCCATGCTAAATTGCCCTTAGTGTCCGAAGGTTAGGAGGGGTTACGGGGATCGGGCGGGGGAGTGGGCATAGATATGGTACTCTTTCGGAGGGTCAGTGCAGACTTGATGGGCTGAATGGCCTCCTCATGCACTGTAAGATTCCTCTCTGACTCAATGATGGCAGATACCTTGGAACTCCACCACCTGGAAGTTCCCTTCCAAGCTGCTCATTATTCTGACTTTGAAATACATCGCCGTTCCTTCACTGCCACTGGGTCAAAATCCTGTCATTCCCTCCCAAGCAACACTGTGGGTGTATCTACACCACATGGACTGCAGTGGTTCAAAAAGGCAGCTCACCACCACCTTCTCAAGGGCAATTAGGGATGGGCAACAAACGGTGGCCAATGACACCCACATACCATAAAAATCAAAGTTGAAGTGGAGATTTATTTCCTATTCGAAAAGTACTCTTTTCATAGTCTTAATGTTAAAAAAAAGTGATAGCTGGTTCTTAAATTGTTTGCTATTCATGTAGTTTAAAAAACAAAATCTTACAACATAATCAGCACATTTTAACAATTGTTCCTCTGGGAATAATTTTATATTCTTGCCCCAGGAGTTCAGTGCGAAGCACATAATGTGTTGACCGTGATGTTGTTGGGGCCAGTTGAGGAGGAGTCAACTGACTCCCAATATTCAGTGACCGCGGTTGGTCACAACAAAGGTTTTGAAATTTATTTCCCCATGGATGCCTTTTTAAATCCAAATGTAATTTTACTATCAATACCATGAACAGTAAGTAGCCAATAAATAAAATTTTCCTGAGTCAAAGCCAAGCTCATTAGCCACTAAACCCGGGAAAAATTATAAAAGATGCAACGGGCGTGATCAAACGGCTTCATCGCGCCTGGCTCGGTGACGTGACGAGGCTGTTAAATCTCGCGAGCGGCCTCTTGCAAGACTTGCAACGCTTGGAACGCCTTGCAAAATCTTGGCTCATTTGAATAGGACGGCGCCCGATTCTCCCGAGGCCCAGGAATGAACGACCATACCTGCGGGACCTCACCATGGCGCATTTTAGCACTTCTCCACACATACGTGGACCAGGCGTAACAACACCTGTGGGGTCTCCCAGGCCATTGAAATCCTTGGGTGGTCAGGGACAGGGCAGTTGGCATCCTGGCCCTCCCTGTGGCACCCAGGCACCTTTGCAGTGCCAGGCTGGTACCTTGGCAATGCCACACTTGCACTGCCAAGGTGCCTGGGTGGCACTGCCAGGCTGGTAGGGGCACTGCCAGGGTGCCAGGCTGCCCAGGTGCCAGGATGGCAATGCCAAGAGTCAGGGCCTGAGGGGGCCATGCCCATGAAAGGGGAAATCAGGGGGTATCAAGGGTGAGGGGGGGTATGAAGGGGCCTAATACAGGTTGGGGGGGGGGGGGGATGAACATTCTAGGAGGCCTCTCAGGAATGAACACAGAGTGCTTCCTCTGTCAGAGTCAGTAGATGTATTCCCAGTTGAGTGTTACAACAGTTTCAATACCCCTGTCTGGACTGCTCTCTAACTGGGGTATCTTTTTGTGACTGGGCCTCTATAGGGGTTCCTTTAGTTCGGGGGTCCCTGAGGGAGGTACCTGTCATTAAGGAGTCTCAGGGGGGGGGATGCTTTAGTTCGAAGGTCTCTGTGGGGATCCTCTATTCAGGGTGTCTCATAGGGCCCCCGTATTCAGGGGGTCTTCAAGGGGGGGGGGGGGGTCCTCCTATCCAGGAGAACTCAGAGGTGGTCCTCCTATCTAGTGGGTCTCAATGAGGGTCTTCCTATCTCGGAGTCTCTGGGGGTATCTTCCATTTTAGGGGGTTTTGGAGAGGCGGTTGGGGGTCTGGTACGGGAGGGGTGGGCAGGTTGTGCTTTGTGGGGGGCGAGTGGCCCTCAGGTTGTCTTTTAAGGGGTTACACTTTTGGTCTACAGCGTGGTGCACCACCGAGGCCACGCTGAGAAATACCAAAAGTGATCTCTGCCCACGTGATACCCAGCCTGGAGGATTGGACAATTACAAAGACCCAGAGACTCTGGGACTGGCCCCGATGCAAATGGCTCCTGCACCAATTAGCATCCTTCCACTGGTGCATGGGCACATCCCTCGATCCTGCCGTCTGCGGGCTTCGGAGCATAGTGGTTAGTTTGGCGCTTGACGCAAACCTCGATTTCAGCCAAACGGCTGATTCTCCATCTGATCATGATCTGCATAACCTGCGCTGTGGGGTGGATAATCCAGCCCGATGTCCTTCTTTCAATCTGTTATCTGTCTTCCAGAAATCAATGACTTTCTCTTGAGGCTAGTTCCAATGGACATTGGACTATCCATTATGAATGGATTTTTAGATTGTAGAGCTGAGGCTTTACTTAAGACAGAGGGAGAGATTCCTTACTGCTTCATTAGAAACTGTTCCAGATTCTCTATTTCTGCTTGGCATACTCCATTCTTAAGTCCTGCTTGCTATATATTCCAAAGCAATTCAGATACCATGTCTGCTGGAGTCATTTTTATAGAGCAACTGATCACACTTTGATGTTTCATCTCAGAAACTTTTGACACATTTCAAAAACCAACAGGAAATGCTGTTTCTTTCATTCTGCACATGGGGTTTGAATGCCTGTTGCGTGTCTATCATGGCTGGCTAGCATTGACTCCCCCTTGATTTGACAGGATTACACTTGATTGAAGTCCAGAACTTTGCACTTTTAATATCCTCACCTCAATGGTCTTTTTGACACCTTCAGGTGTGAAATTCCATGGACAACATATCAGGGCATGTCCACAGGGAAATCCAGATGGTAATTTTCCGGGATAAGTCAACCTGAAGTCCTAACGTCAAGTGACGCAATGCAGCCATCTTTCAGTGTCATATCTTGTTTTTAAAAAAAACAATCCTGGGGACTTCTGGTGGCAGCGATGTGCTGATCGGTCGCTCCCAGCTTGGCTTCTGCTTGAAGATTTTGGTCGGAAAGTGCATGGACTAAGTGGTGGGGAGTGAATTCTCCTCCGAGGTGGAATGTCAGTGAGTTACTGCACCCTACAGAAATCGAATAAGGCGTTGGAGGTGGAGGGTCTGCGTGGCGCAGTTACAGAAGGCATGGCGGAGGTGGGGGAAGGGGAGGGGGAGGGTGCTGGTGACGCAGGTATGGTGGATAGTTTACTGGACGATAGCAGGACAGAGGGGAGGTGGCAGCCATTTGGAGTGGGCTTTGACAAGAAAGGAAAATGGGGGCAGAGATGGATTTGTGATGAATTGAGATGGAGGATTCAAATGGGGGTGTGGGGGGGGGGGGGGGATCAGAAATCCCCGGTCAGGATAGTGACTTGAAATATGTGGGGATTGATTGGACCAGTGAAGCGATCTAGGGTATTTGCACATTTGAAAAGTTTGAGTGGAGGTGGTGTTTCTTCAGGAGACACACTTGCAGATTAAGAACCAAGTGAGTGGGCCAGACATTCCATTCGGGATTAGATTGTATGTCAAGAGGGGCTGTTATTCTATTTAATAAGAGGGTGACATTAGTGATGGCTAGGGAGGTGTGGGACCCAGGAGGTCAGTCTGTAATGGCCAGTGGAGTTTTGGAGGGGGCTCTGGTAGTGCTCATAAATGTTTATGCACCTAACTGGGACGATGGAGAATTTGTTAGGCAGATGGTGGCAGATATCCAGGATCCAGACTTGTATAAATTAATCATGGGGGTGACTTCAACTGTGTGTTGGATCCTCAGTGGGACCAGTCAAGCGGAAGGACACGAGTTTGGTCGGGAATGGCAACCTGAGGGTGTTTAGGGACCAGATGGGGGTGGTGGATCCTTGGAGGTTTAGGCTTCCGGGAGGGAGGGAGTTCTGCTTCTCTCATGCGCATCGGGTGTACTCCCGTATAGATTTTTACGTGACGGGCAATTTGATTCTGCCAGGGAGAGTGGGATGTAATAGCGGGCGATCGTGGTTTTGGACCACATGCCACATTTTATGGATGTGAAGTTGAGTGTGGGCCAGGCTTAGGAACCCTCCTGGAGGATGGACTCAGTGCTAATGGTGGATGAAAAGTTTTGCGGAAATATTATTTTGGTGATTAATGTATAAATAGAGCTCAGACAGAATGGGGAGATCTCACCCGCCATGTTTTAGGAGGCATTGAAGCCAGTGACGGAGAGGAGGTGATCTCGCACAAGGTCCTTCAGGATAAGGTGGAGAGGGCGGAAAGGCAGCAATTCGTGGGTGTAATTTTGGAGGTGGATCAGTGGTTCGTTATGGCCCTGACCAGGGAGCTCTTAGTTCAGCAGAAGAAACTAGAAGGGGCATTGGATTTGTTGATGACAGGGAAGGCGGTGGGCCAGCTTCGGAGAGTGAGGAGATCCTAGATGAGTACGGGTGAAAGCCAGCCCCCAGTTAGCGCGTCGACTGATGCAACAAGCGGCCGCACAGGAGATAGTATAAGTGAGAGAGAAGGGCAGTGAGTTAGTGATGACGCCGGAGAGAATTAATAAAGCATTTCAGACTTTTTATAGGGGCCTGTACAGGTCTGAGCCTCTGGAGGAGGGGGCTGAGATGGAGCATTTTATGGATGGGCTGCTGGTCCTAGGGGTTAAGGGGGAGAAAGGGCAGTGATTGGAGCTACTGGAAGTTATGGAAGCGATTGGGTCGATGCAGTCAGGGAAGGCGCCAGGACCAGATGGTTTTCCAGTTGACTTTTATAAACGGTTTGCAGTGGAATCGGCCCCATATCTCCTGGAGATCTTTTCTGACACTCTGGTGCGGGGGGAGCTGCTGGCCATATTAGCTCAAACGTTGATTTTGTTCATCCCGGTGGAGTGTGGGTAATGCAAAGGTGCTTGGTGAGGTGGTTGGAGGGGTGTGTGTCGGAGGTGGTGTCGGATCAGACGGGTTTTGTGAAGGGGAAGCAGCTGTCGAGTAATATTAGATAATTATTGAATGTGATTATGATGCCATCTCAGGACAGAGTGATGGAGGTTGTTGTGGCTATCTGTGCAGAGAACACAGCTGATAGGGTAGAGTGAAATATTGATCAAGGTTTTGAGGAGGTTCGGGTTTGGGTCCATGTTTATCTCATGGGTGTAGTTGCCACATGCAGCCCCAATGTTAAGACAAATTTGATTAGCTCAGGAGACTTCCAGCTATACAGGGATACAAGGCAGGGGTGTCCATTATCCTGACTACAGTAACAGAGTGAGTAGCACTGTTGCTTCACAGCTCCAGGGTCTCAGGGTCGATTCCCAGCTAGGGACACTGTCTGGGTGGAGTCCGTACATCCTCCCTGTGTCTGCTTGGTTTTCGACCGGGTGCTCCGGTTTTCTCCCACAAGTCCCAATGGACATGCTGTTAGGTTAATTGGATATTCTGAATTCTCCCTCTGTGTACCCGGACAGGTGCCGGAACGTGGTGACTAGGGGCTTTTCACAGTAACTTCATTACACTGTTGATGTAGCCTACATGTGACAATAAAGATTATTATTATATTCTTAAGGGGGAGGGGGAGCAACCAGACGTTGTGATGCACATAAGCACCAACAACATAACTGAGAAAAGGGATGAGGATCTAAAAGGTGATTTTAGGGAGTTTGGTTGGAAGCTAAAGAGCAGGACAAGCAGAGTAGTAATCTTAGGATTGCTACCGGTACCACGTGCGAGTGAGGCAAGGAACAGAGAGCAAGTGCAGCTGAACACGTGGCTACAGGGCTGGTGCAGGAGGGAAGGCTTCAGATATGTGGATCACTGGGATACCTTCTGGGGAAGGTGGGACCTGTACATGAAGGACGGATTGCACCTAAACTGGAGGGGCACCAATATCTTGGGTGGGAGGTTTGCTAGAGCTCTTCGGGAGGGTTTAAACTAGTTTTTTCAGAGGGATGGGAACCAGAGCTTTGCTGTTGAGCTGTTGAGTAGCTGTTGAACTGTTATACATTTAGCTGTTGTTGTATAAAGAGTCAAAGGTTCTGCTCCTTTTCTACAAACAACTTTAATTTACTCCAACAGACTCTGCACAAAACTCTAACATCACATCACCTAACACAAAGGCAACCTGAAGCCCCTTTACATATCAGTGTCAATTACTGGATACTTAACATGAGACAACTAATTGGAATGTCTATTAACCCATTACTTAACAGTCTTCCCTTCCTTGGAGAACAAAATAATTAGGTGAAAACAAAATTACAAGAAACTCAATAACACACACAATTTCCCCCTTCTTTTTTTTCATTTTTGGAAGAAGAAGAAAACAGTCGCAGAAACAGGCACCCTTCATTAAAAATATCCAAACGTTTCTGTGAGCTAGCCCCTCTTTTCGTAAAACAATCTGATAATTGATAGCTACTGTCAACCCATTTAATTTTTGCTATTTCCCCTCTGTCAACATCTGCTTCAAACTTGCGATGTCTATCCTTAACCTTTTTGCATTGACACTTTTTGTAGAGTGCACATTTTCCCATAGGGATTTATTGTCAATGTGACATTCAATAGATATTTTACCCAAATCCCCAGAGCTCTTATTGTGTCTTTCAGCTTGGGATCATTCATTTTTGTACTCAACTCCAAGACATCAAAACTCATGTCCGGTCTAGTCTGTCCACCTAACCAATTCAGTTGCCCAATTAAACTTTACAGTTGCTCTTTTTCCATCTTTGAAACCATTGCGTCTTTTTGTGAAACCCGGCCATGGCTATTTGCTATTGGGCTGATGCTTTCCAAATAAGATTGCTGACGTAAAGTTGCCCCTGACTTAATCTGTCTGATTTCCAGTCCAGTATATTTAAATACACCCGAAGCCTGACTTCCAGCCCTGACCCTGGCCCCAGCGGCCAGGTCTCTGGCACTGAGTCTGGCTCTGGGGCTCAGAAGGGAAGGGGGGAGCATAGAAAAGCAATAGTAATAGGAGATTCAATGGTTAGGGGAATAGATAGGAGATTCTGTGGTCGCGAGCGAGACTCCCGAAAGGTATGTTGCCTCCCGGGTGCCAGGGCCAGGGATGTCTCTGATCGTGTCTTCAGGATCCTGAAGGGGGAGGGTGAGTAGCCAGAAGTCGTGGTGCACATTGGTACCAACGATGTAGGTAGGAAAAAGGGTGTGGAGGTAATAAACAAGTTTAGGGAGTTAGGCTGGAAGTTAAGGGCCAGGACAGACAGAGTTGTCATCTCTGGTTTGTTGCCGGTGCCACGTGATAGCGAGGCTAGGAATAGGGAGAGAGTGCAGTTGAACACGTGGCTGCAGGAATGGTGTAGGAGGGAGGGCTTCAGGTATTTGGATAATTGGAGCGCATTCTGGGGAAGGTGGGACCTGTACAAGCAGGACGGGTTGCATCTGAACCAGAGGGGCACCAATATCCTGGGGGGGAGGTTTTCTAGTACTCTTCGGGAGGGTTTAAACTAATTTGGCAGGGGAATGGGAACCGGATCTGTAGTCCAGCAACTAAGGTAGACGATAGTCAGGACGCCAAAGCACGTAGTGATGCAGTGGGGAAGGTAACAATGACAAAGGAGAGTACTTGCAGGCAAGGAGATGGGTTGAAGTGTGTATACTTTAATGCAAGAAGCATCAGGAATAAGGTGGGTGAACTTAATGCATGGATCGGTACTTGGGACTACGATGTGGTGGCCATCACGGAAACTTGGATAGAAGAGGGGCAGAAATGGTTGTTGGAGGTCCCTGGTTATAGATGTTTCAACAAGATTAGGGAGGATGGTAAAAGAGGTGGGGGGGTGGCATTGTTAATTAGAGATAGTATAACAGCTGCAGAAAGGCAGTTCGAGGGGGATCTGCCTACTGAGGTAATATGGGTTGAAGTTAGAAATAGGAAAGGAGCAGTCACCTTGTTGGGAGTGTTCTATAGGCCCCCCAATAGCAGCAGAGATGTGGAGGAACAGATTGGGAAACAGATTCTGGAAAGGTGCAGAAGTCACAGGGTAGTAGTCATGGGCGACTTCAACTTCCCAAACATTGAGTGGAAACTCTTTAGATCAAATAGTTTGGATGGGGTAGTGTTTGTGCAGTGTGTCCAGGAAGCTTTTCTAACACAGTATGTAGATTGTCCGACCAGAGGGGAGGCCATATTGGATTTAGTACTTGGTAATGAACCAGGGCAGGTGATAGATTTGTTAGTGGGGGAGCATTTTGGAGGTAGTGACCACAATTCTGTGACTTTCACTTTAGTAATGGAGAGGGATAGGTGCGAGCAACAGGGCAAGGTTTATAATTGGGGGAAGGGTAAATACAATGCTGTCAGACAAGAATTGAAGTGCAGAAGTTGGGAACATAGGCTGTCAGGGAAGGACACAAATGAAATGTGGAACTTGTTCAAGGATCAGGTACTGCGTGTCTTTGATATGTATGTCCCTGTCAGGCAGGGAAGAGATGGTCGAGTGAGGGAACCATGGTTGACAAGAGAGGTTGAATGTCTTGTTAAGAGGAAGAAGGAGACTTATGTAAGGCTGAAGAAACAAGGTTCAGACAGTGCGCTGGATGGATACAAGATAGCCAGGAGGGAACTGAAGAAAGGGATTAGGAGAGCTAAGAGAGGGCATGAAAAATCTTTGGCGGGTAGGATCAAGGAAAACCCCAAGGCCTTTTACACATACGTGAGAAATATGAGAATGACTAGAGTGAGAGTAGGTCCGATTAAGGACAGTAGCGGGAGATTGGGTATTGAGTCTGAAGAGATAGGAGAGGTCTTGAACAAGTATTTTTCTTCAGTATTTACAAATGAGAGGGGCCATATTGTTGGAGAGGACAGCGTGAAGCAGACTGATAAGCTTGAGGAGATACTTGTCAGGAAGGAAGATGTGTTGCGCGTTTTGAAAAACTTGAGGATAGACAAGTCCCCGGGGCCTGACGGGATATATCCAAGGATTCTATGGGAAGCAAGAAATGAAATTGCAGAGCCGTTGGCAATGATCTTTTCGTCCTCGCTGTCAACAGGGGTGGTACCAGAGGATTGGAGAGTGGCGAATGTCGTGCCCCTGTTCAAAAAAGGGAATAGGGATAACCCTGGGAATTACAGGCCAGTTAGTCTTACTTCGGTGGTAGGCAAAGTAATGGAAAGGGTACTGAGGGATAGGATTTCTGAGCATCTGGAAAGGCATTGCTTGATTAGGGATAGTCAGCACGGATTTGTGAGGGGTAGGTCTTGCCTTACAAGTCTTATTGAATTCTTTGAGGAGGTGACCAAGCATGTGGATGAAGGTAAAGCAGTGGATGTAGTGTACATGGATTTTAGTAAGGCATTTGATAAGGTTCCCCATGGTAGGCTTATGCAGAAAGTAAGGAGGCATGGGATAGTGGGAAATTTGGCCAGTTGGATAACAAACTGGCTAACCGATAGAAGACAGAGAGTTGTGGTGGATGGCAAATATTCAGCCTGGAGCCCAGTTATCAGTGGCGTACCGCAGGGATCAGTTCTGGGTCCTCTGCTGTTTGTGATTTTCATTAACGACTTGGATGAGGGAGTTGAAGGGTGGGTCAGTAAATTTGCAGATGATACGAAGATTGGTGGAGTTGTGGATAGTGAGGAGGGCTGTTGTCGGCTTCAAAGAGACATAGATAGAATGCAGAGCTGGGCTGAGAAGTGGCAGATGGAGTTTAACCCTGACAAGTGTGAGGTTGTCCATTTTGGAAGGACAAATCTGAATGCGGAATACAGGGTTAATGGTAGGGTTCTTGGCAATGTGGAGGAGCAGAGAGATCTTGGGGTCTATGTTCATTGTTCTTTGAAAGTTGCCACTCAAGTGGATAGAGCTGTGAAGAAGGCCTATGGTGTGCTAGCGTTCATTAGCAGAGGGATTGAATTTAAGAGCCGTGAGGTGATGATGCAGCTGTACAAAACCTTGGTCAGGCCACATTTGGAGTACTGTGTGCAGTTCTGGTCACCTCATTTTAGGAAGGATGTGGAAGCTTTGGAAAAGGTGCAAAGGAGATTTACCAGGATGTTGCCTGGAATGGAGAGTAGGTCATACGAGGAAAGATTGAGGGTGCTAGGCCTTTTCTCATTAGAACGGAGAAGGACGAGGGGCGACTTGATAGAGGTTTATAAGATGATCAGGGGAATAGATAGAGTAGATAGTCAGAGACTTTTTCCCCGGGTGGAACACACCATTACAAGGGGACATAAATTTAAGATAAATGGTGGAAGATATAGAGGGGATGTCAGAGGTAGGTTCTTTACCCAGAGAGTAGTGGGGGCATGGAATGCACTGCCTGTGGTAGTAGTTGAGTCGGAAAATTTATGGACCTTCAAGCGGCTATTGGATAGGTACTTGGATTAGGGTAGAATAAGGGAGTGTAGGTTAACTTCTTAAGGGCAGCACGGTAGCATTGTGGATAGCACAATTGCTTCACAGCTCCAGGGTCCCAAGTTCGATTTCGACTTGGGTCACTGTCTGTGTGGAGTCTGCACATCCTCCCCGTGA
Source organism: Scyliorhinus canicula (assembly GCF_902713615.1). Lineage (NCBI taxonomy): Eukaryota > Metazoa > Chordata > Chondrichthyes > Carcharhiniformes > Scyliorhinidae > Scyliorhinus > Scyliorhinus canicula. The sequence goes on along the minus strand of NC_052159.1, from coordinate 62,252,903 downwards.
CTGCGTGGGTTTCCTCCGGGTACTCCGGTTTCCTCCCACAGTCCAAAGATGTGCAGGTTGGGTGGATTGGCCATGACAAATTGTCCAAAATTCTATGATTAACCTAGGACAAAAGTTCGGCGCAACATCGTGGGCCGAAGGGCCTGTTCTGTGCTGTATTTCTCTATTCCTTCCTCAAACCAGAGATTACAATAGCTTCGAAATCACTAGTCCCTCCCAACAAAAAATCATCGACATGCATCATAAAGATGCCAGAAAGATTTCCTTTATAGTGCCAGCAAAACATTGCTGGATCTGCTTTCAACTGGCAACAGCCGAACTTTAACAAAACTGACCTTACCGAAAAATACCACACTCTAGATGCACCATTTAATCCATATATACATTTGTTCAACTTCCAGAGTACCCCTTCTGTGTTAGCTGCCTCTTTAGGAGGACGGAGAAAAATGACTCTCTGGAGCTGATGCGCCTGCAAAAAGGCAGCTTTTATATCTATAGATTTGCATTCCCATGCATTTGTGGCTAATAGAACCAAGAACATCTTTAAAATAACCTTTCCTGCCGTAGGTGAATCTACCCTTAAATCCTGATCTTCTAAGTTTTCTTCAAATTCCCTTGCCACAAGCCTGGCGTTTGCCTTATAAGTTCCATCCGGAAGAACCTTTTCCATGCAAATCCATCTGTGGGATAGAACTCTTTGTCCCCTATCCGGTATGCCCCAAATTCACTCCAACTATGCAGTTCTTGCTGTTAGGCATCATTGATAACTTTTTCATCTAACTTATTGGAAGCTACCAAAATCTCACTTACATGTGGGCTTCTACTCCTATTAGTATTTCTTGTCTTACTCCTGTTCCGAGACCTTGATAAACTACGTCACCTCTCCCGCCTGGTATCTTGTTCTGTACTGCTACTGCTTGACCTTTCCCTTCTGCTGTGGGATGTCCTTTCAATAGTTATCGACCTTTTCCTGCAGATCTGTTCACTATCCGATGTACTATCTGAACTGGCACGGTGTTTCTGTGCCCTCCAGTTTTGAACTTTGTGTTCCCAATCCATTGCCTTGACTCCCTCCCCTGAATGTTGTACATTCAACCAATATTTATACTTTCCAGTGGCCTTCCCTGCTCTCCTAATAACAGTTGCATCTTGCCATTGACTAGACCCTTCAGGCAAGTATGTCACTTTTTGTACCAACTTTTGGCAGCTGTCCTTTCAGAAAAATGGCCTGTTCTAAATCATCAGAAGTGCTGTGTTCCTCTACAAAAACCCTGTCTATATCAGTTAACTGGTCCTCGTAGTTCTGTAATATGTGCGTACCAGATGACCCTGGTTCCTCGTCATGTCTGTCTGCTCTGTCTAAATTTGAAAATTTGTAATCTGTACCCATTATCCTTGATGAATGTTAATAATAGTTTGATTACCATGTTGCAAAATGATTGTTTTGCCATCTCTGCCTATGATCTTCCCTGGGCCTTTCCATTCATTAAAATTGTCTCTCTTATAGTATTAGAGCATAAGAACATAGGAGCTAGGAGTAGGCCATCTGGCCCTTCGAGCCTGCTCCGCCATTCAGTGAGATCATGGCTGATCTTTTGTGGACTCAGCTCCACTTTCTGGCCTGAACACCATAACCCTTAATCCCTTTATTCTTCAAAACATTATCTATCTTTATCTTAAAAACATTTAATGAAGGACCCTCAACTGCTTCACTGGGCAAGGAATTCCATAGATTCACAACCTTTTGGATGAAGAAGTTCCTCCTAAATTCAGTCCTAAATCTACTTCCCCTTTTTTTGAGGCTCTGCCCCCTCGTTCTGCTTTCACCCGCCAGTGTCTCCTTGCTGAAAAACGGCATTTGATGGCCGTACAGTATGCCTCAAAGTTCTGTGAATTCTTTCAGAGACTTCTGCTTCCAAAAAAGCTTTTCTATTGCTATGTAATGCATTTAAATGCTCAGAAAAGGCAGAACTAATTGTAGTCCCCTCCCAAGCTGGAGGTTGGTCAAACAAAATGGACGGAATTTTAAGATTTCTACCAAACATTAATTGATAGGGACTATAGCCCCCAACCATCTGCAATGAATTCTTTGCATGTACCGCCCATGCTAAAGCTGAATTTAGCTTGCAGTTTGGTCTATCTGCCAAAATTTTCCAGAGCATGTCATCTATTGCCGCATGATTTCTTTCACACATACCATTACTAAATGGGCTTTCTGCAGCCGTGTTCAGAACTGTGATATTAACACATATCCCTAAACTTATCATTAGCCAATTCTCCCCCATTGTCGGAAGGAAATTTGCCGGTGGGTCCATTCCTGTCCCTGTCCATTTTTCCACGATTTGATCCAGAATTACTCTCTTTTCTTTACTTCGTACAATCGTTGATTGACTAAATGTGGTTGCTAAATCCGCAAAATGCAAAATAAATATATCTCAGGCTTTATCTCAGATCTTAAAGTCCATGGCCACAATGTCATTAAAATCCCTGGCCAAAGGTAGGGTTACTATCGGCCACGCTGGTGTCCTTCTGTACTTCCTACAAACTTCATAACGATCACTAACCTGTTCTATTAGCTTAGTATAGTTTTCAACCCTTACCCCTGCATCTTTAATACATTTTTCAGCCTCCAAGGAGACGGATGCGCAAATTGCCTATGCAATTTTAGTACAATAAGCTTTTTATCAGCTGAAGTTCCATTTTCAACTGCAATTAACACATTCTAAACAACTGTACTTAAAATATTATTTGTCAGTAATGGAATACAATAGTGTCCCGACTGTGTAAATTGTAAAATTTCCAAAAACTGTTGCCTTATTATCCTGTTCCATATCCAGTTTCAAGTGTGCTTTCTTCATCGACGGTCTGCTCAGAAGGAAAGGTATCTCACCCGAACAGGCGCCGGAATGTGGCGACTAGGGGCTTTTCACAGTAACTTCATTTGAAGCCTACTCGTGACAATAAGCGATTTTCATTTCATTTCATTTCACTTGATACAACTTCCGTGCTAATGAAATGATTCACTCCGGCAATATTGCGAGAGATCACCACTCTTTTCAGCGACTTCAGGAGTATTATCATCCCCAAACCTGAAACTTGTGGAACTTCCAAACTCCTTATCTTTGTTACGATTTTCAGCATTCAAAGAGTCCAGGTAACATTTTAACCAGTCAATTCCACAGACAGTAGATGTGCAGCCACCGTCCAATACAGCACAATTGAAGGATTCTGCAACCAACACCCTCATTACTGACGTGAAACTGCTTGTTATTAGGACAATGCCTTCTTTCTGATCACTATCTTTTTCCTCTTCTGACTCTTCCATGTCATGTGTCGCTTCAAACACTCTATTATAACATGCTGGACAGTTGAAAGCATAATGGTATTGGGAGTCACACCAAATGCATCGATTTATCATGCCCCGTGCATTTCTGGGGTTCATCTCCCATTGTAGGTTCTAACTGAGTTTCTGTCTTCATAATTTCCAGATCCCGATCTCCTTCTGTAGTCTTGGAACCTGTTTGTAGCCGTACGATTTCGCCATCCTGTTAGTAGTATCTTTCATATTCTGCTTTATTGCAGGCTGACCTATTTGGGTCATTAGAGCCATCGGAATCAAATGTTTCCCCAGAAACATTTTTAAAACTTCTGTCATCTGATCGAATAAGGTATCCTTATCTGCCAACTGAACTCCTGTCAAAACTTGAGCCTATCCATGTTGCTCATTCTAACACAGTCAAGTAAGTTAAAAGCCAACACAGACTGTGGAAATTCCAGGTTGTGTTTCTGCAGCCTTTTATATAGTCTGCCAAATTCCATTATATCGTCTTCAATGGAGAAATTCTCTATTTTCTGCAACCTATCAAAATCCGACCATGCTTCATATGCACTTAACAAGTCATCCTTCTTATAAATCGTATCCATATAACGTAATAGAGTCTGCAGACCTTCTTCTGAGTCTAACTCTTCTAATTCATCTCAGAAAACACTTTGCTCCGGATTTTACTGTCATAAGGTAGAGAAAGAGCCAATCCCATACCTTGTTTTCTCTTTCCCAAGGCAGTTACATTAGTCCACATAACTACTGCACTTCTCCATTGGTAGTACGATCCCCTTGCAGAAGCACAGCAACCATTCTCTGCTACCATTTGTTATACATTTAGCTGTTGTGGAAAAAGAGTCAAAGGTTCTGCTCCTTTTCCACAAATACCTTTAACTTACTTCAACAGACTCTGCACAAAATTCTAACTTCACACCACCTGACACAAAGGCCCCTTTACATTTATGTTAAATATCCAATAATTGATACTGATGTATCAGTGTCAATTATTGGATATTTAACATAAATGAGACAACTAATTGGAATGTCTCTTAACCCATTACTTAACACGAACAAGCAGAAATAGTATGCAGCGAGTCTGTGAGGAAGGATAGACAGTTGATAGGACGAAGTAGCACTCAGTGGAATGGGTTTCTATTTCAATGCAAGGAGTGTCAGGAATAAGGGAGATGAACTTGAAGCATGGATTAGTACTTAGAACTACGATGTTGTGGCCATTGGGGAGACGTGGATTTCACAGGGGCAGAAATGATTGTTTGATGTTCCGGGGTTTAGATGTTTTCAGAATAGGGAGGGAGGTAAAAGAGGAGGGAGAGTGGTACTGTTAATTAGGGAATGCTTCACAGCTGCAGAAAATGAGGTAGACAAGGAGGGTTTGTCCACTGAGTCAGTATGGGTGGAAGTCAGAAACATGAAAGGAGGAGTCACTTTATTGGGACTTTTCTATAGACCCCCCCAATAGCAGCAGAGAGATGGAGGAACAGATTGTGTGGCAGATCTTGGAAAGGTGCAGAGGTAACAGAGTTGTTGTCATGGGTGACTTCAACTTCCCTAATATTGACTGGAACCACCTTAGTGCAAATGGTTTGGATGGAGCAGATTTTGTCAGGTGTGTACAGGAAGGATTCCTGACTCAATATGTGGGGAGGCCATTTTTGATTTGGTGCTTGGCAATGAACCAGGCCAGGTGTCTCGGTGGGAGAGCCTTGGATGACAAGAGAAGTGGAGCTTCTATGTTAAGAGGGATAAGGATGCTTACATCAGGATAGATAAGTCTCCTGGGCTTGACAGGATATACCCAAGGTTACTACGGGAAGTGAGGGAGGAGATTGCTGTGCCGTTGGTGATGATCTTTGTGTCTGCACTCTCTACTGGAGTAGTACCGGATCATTGAATGTTGTTCCCCTTTTCAAGAAAGGGAATAGGGAAATTCCTGGGAATTACAGACCAGTCAGTCGTACATCTGTGGTGAGCAAAATATTGGAACACATTCTGAGAGATAGGATTTATGCTTATTTGGAAAAATATAGTTTGATTAAAGATAGTCAGCATGGCTTTGTGAGGGGCAGGTCATGCCTCACAAGCCTCATTGAATTCTTTGAGGATGTGACAAGACACATGGATGAAAGTCGGGCAGTGGATGTGGTGTATATGGATTTCAGTAAGGCATTTGATAAGGTTCCTCATAGTAGGCTCATTCAGAAAGTTAGGGGGCAGGGGATATAGGGAAATGTGGCTGTCTGGATGCAGAATTGGCTGGCCGAAAGAACACAGCGAATGGTAGTGGATGGAAAGTATTCCGCCTGGAGGTCAGTGACCAGTGGTGTCCCGAAGGGGTCTGTTTTGGGGCCTCTGCTCTTTGTGGTTTTTATAAATGACTTGGATGAGGAAGTGGCAGGGTGGGTTAGTAAGTTTGCCAATAACACAAAGGTTGGTGGAATTGTAGATAGTGTCGAAGGCTGTTGCAAGTTACAACAGGACATTGACAGGATGCAGAGCTGGGTTGAGAAGTGGCAGATGGAGTTCAACCGAGATAAATATGAAGTGATTCATTTTGGAAGGTCGAATTTGAATACAGAATAGAAGGTTAAAGGCAGGATTCTCAGAGGTGTGGAGGAACAGAGGGATCTTGGGGTCCACGTACATAGACCCCTCAAAGTTGCCACCCAGGTTGATAGGGTTGTTAAAAAGGCATATGGTATGTTGGCTTTCATTAACAGGGGGATTGAGTTTAAGAGCCACAAGGTTTTGCTACAGCTTTATAAAACCCTGGTTAGACCACACTTGGAATATTGTGTCCAGTTTTGGTTGCCTCATTATAGGAACGATGTGGATACTTTGGAGAAGGTGCAGAGGAGATTTACCAGGATGCTGCCTGGACTGGAGGGCATGTCTTATGAAGAAAGGTTGAGGGAGCTGGGGCTTTTCTCACTGGAGCGAAGAAGGCAGAGAGGTGACTTGATAGGGATGTAAAAGGTGATGAGAGGCATGGATAGAGTGGATAGCCAGAGACTTTCCCCCAGGGCGGAAATGGCTGTCATGAGGGGACATAGTTCTATGGTGATTGGAGGAAGGTATAGGGGAGATGTCAGGGGTAGGTTCTTTACACAGAAAGTGGTGGGTGCGTGGAATGCACTGCCAGCAGAGGTGGTGGAGTCAGAGTCATTGGGGACATTTAAGCGACTGTTGGACACACACATGGACAGCAGTAAATTGAAGGTGTGTAGATTAGGTTGATCTTCGATTAGGATAAATGGTCGGCACAACATTGTGAGTCGAAGGGCCAGTACTGTACTGTTCTATGTATATTATTATTGTTGCACTCTGGGCATCAAGGGAGTGGTAGGGTATTGTAATGGGAGGCAAGGAGCATAGAGTTTTGTTGTATGCAAATGACTTATTGCTGTATATTTCCAATCCGTTGGACTGTATGGATAGAATAATGGGTATTTGGAGACGCTTGGCGCTTTTGTGGGCTACAAATTGAATATGACCAAAAGTGAAGTGTTTCCGGTGAATGCCCTGGGGAGAGGGCCAGGTTTGAGTGTCCTACTATTTAAGCTAGCGAGGAGTAGGTTCAGGTGTTTGGGTATTCAGGTGGCTCATGATTGGGCCATGCTGTGTTGTATCTGTCCAATGCTAGATATTTCAGCCAGCTCTTTAATTAAAGTTTACCCGGTGTCTTTATTTATGAGGAGAATAAAGTAGGATATAGATCTAATGCTTTATTAAATATAGTTGCTTTGAGTCTCTTGCTTCCAGTCTTAGCTTCCAGTTCTTTCTCTCCAGATGTCTGGAAAATGCTCATCTTTTTATCCCCCTGTCACCACCACCTCCTTTCTCCACCTGCCCTTGGCCTTCGGCCAATGGAGTCTCAGGAGGCAGGGTCTCAGTGCCCAATGGTCTGGTTGATGACCTGTTGACAGGGCACCTGAGCCCGCCTTGGGAGGAGCGATGATTGCTTGATGGGTTATCAGGAACTGTGGACAATAGGCCAGTGAATCTCAAGTAGCAATGGTAATTACATGGTGGGTTGTTTCGGGCTGCTTCAGACAGACCCTGACCACTTGTCTTGAGTTCTGCAGACTGTGGTTTTTAAAGTGCCCAATTCTTTAATTTAAGATATGCAATTTAGTTGGCTTTAAAACTAGGCCTTGATTGTTACTACAGCTATATAAACGGAACCTGACAGTCCTGGTGGAGGGGGTGAAAGGGGATCTGAAGAGGTGGGATGCCTTCCCACTTTTATTGAGAGGGCGGGTGCAGACGGTCAAGATGAACGACCTGCTGAGATTTCAGTTTTTGTTTCAGTCCATCCCAATATTCCTGCCAAAAGCATTGTTTGGTAAGGTGAACAGGTTAATCTCAATTTCTTATGGGCTGGCGATGATTGTGGGTTTTCTTCATGGAGGGAAGTTTTGCACGCTTGGGGGCGTTGCAGGAGAAACATGAGTTGCTGTTGGTGGGGTGGGGTGGCTGGAGTTCAGGTATATACAGTTATGGAATTTTATGCGTTAGGAGGTGTCCTCATTCCCTTCGTTGCCTGAGCACACACTATTGGACAGGTTGTTGTCTCCAGATGAGTTGGGGAATGAGAACTTCACAGACATTTATGGATGGCTGGTGGGCACAATGAAAGCAGCAATCGAGTAGTGAAATGGGAGGAAGGGCTGGGCATGGAGTTGGGATTGGGGGTGCGGAGGATGATTATGCACCGGGCCAATGCCAAGTCGTCCTGTGCTAGGATGAACTTTGTACAGTTCAAAGTAATGCACAGGGCCCATATGATGTGGGCTAGGATGAGTGAGTTATTTGCAGAGGTTGAGGATAAGTATGAGAGATGTGGAAGGGGACCGGCAAATCATGTCCACATGTTTTGGTAATGTCCGTGATTGGTGGGATTCCGGGGCCCAATGTTTGAAGCATTGTCGGAAATTGTTTGGGGTGGAGATTTCACCGGGCCCTCTGCTGGCGATCTTTAGGGTGTCAGAGCTGCCGGAGCTGTTGGAAGGGGGCGGAGGGGGTGCAGGGGTGGTTGGTGGATGCGGATGTAGTGGCTTTTGCCACTCTGATTGCCTGACGGCGGATTCTACTCAAGTGGAGGTTGATGGAGCCATCAAGGCCACTGGAGCGGCTGAGGGATGTAGCAGATTCTGTTCAGCTGGAAATGATTAAGCTTGCCCTTCAGGACCCAGAGAGGGATTTCTGGTCAAGATGGAGGCTGTTCTTGTCCCTGTTTGAGGACCTGTTCATTGTCAGCGAGTCGAGGAGAATGGACCAGAGGTTGTTAAGGGGAGAAAAAGGGGAGAAAATGTCAAATTGTGGGGATTGTGTTATGTTTTTGAATGACTATGTGTTTATGTTTATGTATGCCCTGGTTTGAATAAAAAGATATATATTTTTAAAAACAATCCTCTTTAAGCAGTTGGGTATGTTTTTGGTGAGCTGGTGAAGTTCTATGTAGTTCTCACTCAGTCGCAATTTCCAGTCATCATGACAATGTACATTGTAGACATTGTTCTCTCTTCATAAATTTACCGTGTCTCTGAAAGAGGCTTTTAGGTACAACTGCTGAAATATTTACCATGCTATATTGATTGGCTCCATTGTACAGTGAAAATAATCATTCCACTTTAACATTTTAACCTGCTTCCAACAATTCCGACAATTAAAAATATGTATGCTTCCTGACTTCTATCAAAGCAAACAAAAATACATCAGTTATCACTCATCTTATTGTTGTTACTGGAAAGCTAACGGTATTTTGTTCTGCCAAAGTTAAGGAGATTTAAAACATCCCTGGCAAATGTATCTGCAGTTCAAATTATACTTTGAAATGTTGTGGCATTTCTTTATTTTGTTTTATTTTAATATGTTTTGCATATTGTTTTTGAAATGTAATTTTTCCCTCTTGCTTGTTCCATGATACCTTTTATCAGTTGATTCCAGTAGGGCATTCTAGACAAGCTTGAACCTGTCCTGATATGTGACAAGTATACATGTACCCTTGTCAGCAATAGGCAACGAACAGCAATCCGGGATGGGAACAGTAGCCTTAGTTGGGACCAACTGTCTGGCTACAATTGCCAACTCTGATTAGTGACATTCCTGGAGCTTTGATCATGTGACAATCTGACCATGTAACTTCTGACCTGGTGACATCTGGTCACATAGTAACAGAATATGTTATTGCATTTAGCTTATAAAGGTTGGGCAACTTGTAGTTGAGTGTCGTGGGTGTGATTTTGTGCCAACAGCTGGCATGGGACAAGTTCCAAGATACAAGAGGTCCATTAACAAAGAGGGGAAACTGAGGGTGGAGGAACAAAAACTGAGCTGACAGAAACTTCAGTTCCAACAGTAACACAGTGGTTAGCACTGTTGCTTCACAGCCCCAGTGTCCCAGGTTCAATTCCTGGCTTGGGTCACTGTGCGGAGTCTGCACGTTCTCCGCGTTTCTGCATGGGTTTCCTCCGGGTGCTCTGATTTCCCCCCACAAGTCCCGAAAGACGAACTGTTAGGTGAATTGGACATTCTGAATTCTCCCTCTGTGTACCCAAACAGGCGCCGGAATGTGGCGACTAGGGGCCTTTCACAAGTAACTTCATTGCAGTGTGTCAATAAAGATTATCTTTCTTTACAAATTTAGAGTATCCAAACAATTTTTTTCCAATTAAGGAGCAATTTAACATAACCAATCCACCCACCCTACACGTCTTTGGGTTGTGGGGGTGAAACCCACGCAGACACGGGGAGAATGTGCAAACTCAACATGGACAGTGACCCAGAGCCGGGATCGAACCTGGAACCTCGGTGCCATGAGGCAGCAATGCTAACCACTGCGTCACCATGCTGCCCTCGACAATAAAGATTATTATTACAACAGTGACTAACTCAAATTGGAATAACTGATAGCTATACCGGAGATTCCCTTCAAGTAACTTAATTATATACTCAAGGCTAAATTCTCCTTTTGGGAGACTATGGGCGCGATTCTCCGAGCTCCGCCCCGACGCCGGCGCCCTATTCGCTGAGGTGCAGAAAATCGGCACCATTTGCACTGGCGTGCTTGGCGCGGCGCAAGCCGCGGGTCGCTGGAAATGCCGGGGCCACCGCTTCTCCAGCCTGGATGGGCCCAGCAGCCGCGTGGAAACGGCAGAGTCCCGCTGGTGTCATTCACCCCTGGTCGCTGCCAGCTGGAACACTGCGTGAAGGCTCGTGGGGCGGCCTGTGGGGCAGGGAAAGCGCTCCTCCACTGGGGGCAGGGCCTCCGATGGGGTCTGGCCCGCGATCGGGGCTCACCGATCGGCGGGCTGGCCTCTGCTCCCCGGTCCTACTTTCTTCTGCTTGCGGCCCCAGAACCCCCTGCGCCATGTTGCGTTGGGGCTGGAGCGTTGAAGAAGTCCCCCGCACATGCACAGGTTGGCGCAGCCCAACTATGCACGCGCGGTCTGGCGCGGCGCCCATCTGGCGGCGGGAAGGGAGGCTGGATTGGCGTGAACAGAATCGGTCGTCCCCGTGCCCGTTACGCGCCGTCGTGAAAGGCAACGGAGTTCACAACGGCGCGAACACTTTGTCTCCATTTTGGAGAATTGCCCCCTATATGTACTCCTGCCGGAGCAGAATTGCACCTGAGCGCAAATTAGGAAGTGATTCACAATCCTTCACCATTCAAATTTGTGCATAGTGAGAATTGCGCGATTCCCGGGGGAATCCTGCTTTCATCTGCAATTTTGAGCGGGCTGCCCAATAACGAGGTCCCACGACTGGCCAACTCCACCCACACATCACAGTTCAGCCCGCACCTCTGAATGTTCTGGGTGCCCTGCCCCCCTCCACCCCCCCACAGAGAGCCCCTAAATAAAGAGACCCCCCCGACAGAAACCCCCTAAATAGAGATATCCTGCCTAGAGACCCCTGAAATAAAGGGACCCCCCACAGGCATCCCAGAAAAGAGACCCCGGTCAGGAAGCCCCCCAGTAGAGACACCCCTGATTGAAAGCTACAGAGCAGACCCGACAAAGGCAGTGAAAAATATTACTGCTTTAAGAACAAAGAACAAAGAAAATTGCAGCACAGGAACAGGCCCTTCGGCCCTCCCAGCCTGCGCCGATCCAGATCCTTTATCTAAACCTGTCTCCTACTTTCCAAGGTCTACTTCCCTCTGTTCCCGCCCGTTCATATACCTGTCTAGATGCTTCTTAAATGATGCTATCGTGCCCGCCTCTCCAACCTCCGCTGGTAAAGCGTTCCAGGCACCCACCACCCTCTGCGTAAAAAACTTTCCACGCACATCTCCCTTAAACTTTCCCCCTCTCACCTTGAAATCATGACCCCCCCCCCCCACTCTTGGGAAAAGCTTGTTGCTGTTCACCCTGTCCATACCTCTCATAATTTTGTAGAACTCAGTCAGGTCCCCCCTCAACCTCCGTCTTTCCAATGAAAACAATCCTAATCTACTCAACCTTTCTTCATAGCTAGCACCCTCCATACCAGGCAACATCCTGGTGAACCTCCTCTGCACCCTCTCCAAGGCATCCACATCCTTCTGGTAATGTGGCAACCAGAACTGCACGCAGTATTCCAAATGTGGCCGAACCAAAGTCCTATACAACTGTAACATGACCTGCCAACTCTTGTACTCAATGCCCCGTCCGATGAAGGCAAGCATGCTGTATGCCTTCTTGACCACTCTATCAACCTGCGTTGCCACCTTCAGGGTACAATGGACCTGAACTCCCAGATCTCTCTGCACATCAATTTTCCCCAAGACCCTTCCATTGACCATATAGTCCGCTCTTGAATTTGATCTTCCAAAATGCATCACCTCGCATTTGCCTGGATTGAACTCCATCTGCCATTTCTCTGCCCAACTCTCCAATCTATCTATATTTTGCTGTATTCTCTGACAGTCCTCCTCGCTATCTGCAACTCCACCAATCTTAGTATCATCTGCAAACTTGCTAATCAGACCACCTATACCTTCCTCCAGGTCATTTATGTAGATCACAAACAACAGTGGTCCGAGCACGGATCCCTGTGGAACACCACTAGTCACCCTTCTCCATTTTGAGACACTCCCTTCCACCACTACTCTCTGTCTCCTGTTGCCCAGCCAGTTCTTTATCCATCTAGCTAGTACACCCTGAACCCCATACGACTTCACTTTTTCCATCAACCTGCCATGGGAAACCTTATCAAATGCTTTACTGAAGTCCATGTATACGACATTTCAGCCCTTCCCTCATCAATTAACTTTTAATACTCATTTGGGTAATGTACCTGCTGGCTCAGACACAGGAAGCAGCACCTGTCAATTCTTGGAAAGAGAAAACCAATCAGCTGAGTTTAAACCTCCTCAGATCTTTGATCTTCAAGCCAGTCATTCATTTCTCTTTGCTATTGATTTTACTAGACTGTGATAGACACCTTTCCTCACACCTGAGGTGTCAGCATTGTTCCATTCATCTTCCTTCACAGTTGAATAACTCTGAGGAATATCAAGCTTTGATTGGCAGGGGGACAGCTTCAAACAGAGTTAAGTGCTGTCAGTTTATAGCTGACCACTTCAAAAGGTGTTTGGAAATTATTTAATTCTGTTCTGTGGGCTGCATCTTGCATTGTGCAGGGGAAGATGGCCCTCAGATGGACTTTGGGAGTAACTCCCTGAAAGAGTTACCCACTTGGCCCACCATCAGGGCCACGCTTATGAGGACAGTAGTGATTCTTGCCCATGTGATTACCGATCCAAAGGAACGGAGAATCAAACAGGCCGGGAGAATATGATGCCTGGTCCGCTAAGTGGATGCAAATGGGTCTTAATGATTGCCCGCTGGCAAGGGGCATGAATGTTGATCCCAACGCCAATAGGGGCTGGAGGCACCAATCCCATTTTCTTCACAATGCTAGATTCTTCTCCACCTCATTGATAATTCCGACACCGACAGTTCAAGGTGGAGAATTCAGGCCTAAGTCTATATATATAGGCAGTATGAGTAGAATGCCAAGATGATGTTGTAATAACGGTATTCCTAATGATAGCCACCTTGATACTACAATTAGAATTCCCCTGCACTGCACAAGGTGGGGTCAGACCCCCCCAAACGAGACCATTTTTACTGGGCCCAATCTTCTTGCCCATTTTTAGAATCTGTTTGGGACTAGACTGTGCAAGGGTGGCAACTGTGAACTGGGAAACTTAGAGCTGATCTGTATTTAGAATTCCTTCTTCAAAGTCAACCTTAACAGATCAATCCTAAAGAAACCAAAACAAAATTGCACAAGCAGTGAGCTCAGTGTTGGAAAGTTTCTTACAGGTCACGTAGTCATAATCAGAATAACATAGAAAATAGGAGTAGGCCATTTGGCCCTTTGAGCCTGCTCTGCCATTCACTATGACCATGGCTGATCATGAAGGAACAAAATAGCCTGATCCCAACTTCCCCCCATATCCTTTGCTCCCATTCACCCCAAGAGTTATATCTAACACCTTCTTGAAAACATACAGGCCAGAATTCTCCAGCCATTGGGATTTTATTTTCCCGCTAGCAGCACACTCCTGCCCACGGGTTTCCCAGCAACATGGCTTCAATGGGAAATTCCTTTGACAAGCGGTGGGAAAAGAGAATCCCACTGCCAGCAAATAGCGTGCTGCTGAGAAACACGTGGCTGGGGTCCAGGGAATTCCTCCCATAATGTTTGGCCTCACTTGCTTCCAGTTGAGGGAATTCCACAGGCCCACGACTCTCTGGATGAAGAAATTTCTCGTCACCTCAGTCGCAAAAGGTTACCATGTATCAGTAGATTATAACCCCTGGTTCTGCACACCCTGACCATCGAGAACACTCTTCCTACCTTTGCCCTGTCTAGTTCTGTTAGAATTTTATAAGTTTCTATGTGATCCCCCTTCATTCTTCTGAACTCCAACGAATATAATTCCTAACCAACTCAATCTCTCTTCATATGTCAGTCCTGTCATCCCAGAAATCACTCTGGTAGATCTTTGCTGTACTCCTTCTATAGCAAGAAAATCCTTCCTCAGATAAGGAGACAAAAACTTCACACAATATTCCAGGTGTGGCTTCACCTCGGCCCTGTAGAATTGCTTCAAGATATCCCTGCTCCTGTACTTGAATCCTCTCACTATAAAGACGAACATACCATTTACCTTCTTTACTGCCTGTCCTTCCTGCATGCTTACCTTCAGTGACTGATGTACAAGAGCACCCAGGTCTCATTGCACATTCCTCCCTCTTAATTTATAGCCATTCAGATAATAATCTGCCTTCCTATTATTTCTACCAAAAGTGGTCTGGCCCACGATCGGTGCCCACCGATCGTCAGGCCGGCGTCTCTGAAGGACGCACTCCTTTCCTCCGCCGCCCCGCAAGATCACTCCTCAATTTCTTGCGGGGCGCCCGTGGGGAGGACGGCAACCGCGTATGCGCGGGTTGGCGCCGGCCAACCTGCGCATGCGCGGGTGATGTCATTTACGCAGCGCCGGCTGTGTAATTTACCCGGCGCCGCTTTTATGCAGCGCCAAGGCCCAGCGCATGAAAATGACGTGGCGCCACTCCTAGCCCCTCGGGAGTGGGAGAATAGGGGACGAGGAGCGGCCTCCGATGCCAGAGTGAAACACTCCGGTTTTCACTCCGGCGTCGGCACTTAGTCTCCCGTTGGGAGACTCCCGCCCCTGAAGAACTAAGCAAGAAAGGA
This sequence comes from Scyliorhinus canicula, assembly GCF_902713615.1. Lineage (NCBI taxonomy): Eukaryota > Metazoa > Chordata > Chondrichthyes > Carcharhiniformes > Scyliorhinidae > Scyliorhinus > Scyliorhinus canicula. The sequence continues at coordinate 62,237,848 of NC_052159.1, read as the reverse complement.
GAAGGCGTGGGGGGGGGGGGGGGGGGGGGGATTGTGCCCCATTTCCGTTCTAATACTGATTTTCCTTCAGTTTCTCCCTCTTATGAAACCCTATGTTCTCCAATATTTATACTATGTTATTTGTGAAGACAGAACCAAAGTATGTGTTTAGTTGGTCAGCCATTTCTTTGTTCCCCCTCATAAAATCCCTAGTTTCTGGCTGTAAGGGACTTATATTTGTCTTCAATCTTTTTCTCTTCACAGACCTATAAAAACTTTTATTGTCAGTTTTTAGGTTCCTCACAAGCTTACTCTCGTGCTCTATTTTCCCCTTCTTAATCAATCCCTTGGATCTCCTTTGCTAATTTCTAAACTTCTCCCAATCCTCAGTTCTGTTGTTTTTCCTGGCCAGTTTGTATGCCTGTTCCTTGGATCTAATACTATCACTAATCTCCCTTGTCAGTCATGGTTTAACACCTTTCCCTTCTTAACTTTGCGCCAGACAGGAATGAACAATTGTTGCAGTTCGCCCATGTGCTCTTTGAATGTTTGCCATCGCCTAACTCAGCTCAGCATTTCTACCTGGGCTCAGACTCAGAAAGGGAGTGTTCATAGAATGATAGAAATTACAGAACAAGGTGAAGGCCATTCAGTGCCTGCAGTGAAGCTAGTTAGATCTCCTATATGCCTCCTGCATGTCCCCTCCAGCACCAGTCTCATTATATTCCTCCTTGTTGGTGCCGCATTGCGCATGTCCAGTTCCCACGGCACAAAGTTCGCGCTGGGATCGGCAGCTGGAGCGGCGCAAACCACTCTAGCACCGTACTGGCCCCCTGTAGGGGTCAGAATTAGCACTGGGAGCAGCCCGTTCACGCCGTCGTAAAACGCGATAGCATTTACAATGGCGTGGACACTCTGCTGCGGGATTGGAGAATCCCGCCCTATAAATCAATTTCCTCCTTAAATATATTCAGTGACTTGGCCTCCACAGTCTTCTGTGGTAGAGAGTTCAACTAGGGGATCAGGGGTTATGGGGAGAAGGCACGAAAATGGGGATGAAAAAATATCTGCCATGATTGAATGGCGAAGCAGACTTGATGGGCCGAATGGCCTAATTTTGCTCCTATGTCTTTGGTCTATTAGTTTGCTACTCTTTGTGAAGAAGTTTCTCCTCCTCTCAGTCCTAAATGGCACACTCCATGGGCGGAACGCTCCGCTCCCGTGAAAGATCGTGAAGGCCGTCGTGAACTCGGCCGAGTTTCACGACGGCCTCGGAGGCCACTCCTCTCACCGTATCCACCCCCACCCGGGGGGGGCTAGGAGCGGCGTTCCGTTATTCTCGGCCGCCGGGCCTTGACGCTTGCGTCAAGGCGGCGCGCCGAGAATTACACGACGGCGGCGCCTATGTGACGTCAGCCGCGCATGCGCAGGTTAGCCGGCTCCAACCCGCGCATGCGTGGCTGACGTCACGACGGCTGACAGCTCAAACCCGCGCATGCGCGGTGGCCATCCTCCCCTCTGCTGCCCCGCAAGAGTGGCGGCTTTATCTTGCGGGGCGGCGGAGGGGAAAGAGTGCGTCGCTTTGAGACGCTGGCCCGACGACCGGTGGGCACCGATCGTGGGCCAGTTCCCTCCTGAGCACGGCCATGGTGCTCACTCCCCTCTCCGCCCCCCACAAGCTTCAAACGGGCCTTTGGCGCCCATGTTCACGACGGCAGCGACCAGGTGTGGTTGCCGCCGTCGTGAACCCGTCGCGAACGGCAGACCATCCGGGTCGGAGAATTGCCGGTCGCTGTGAAAAACGGCGAGCGCCGATTCATCCGAGCGGGGGGTGGGAGAATCACGGGGGGCGCCAGGGGGGCGTGAAATGAGTCGCCCGGCCCTCCTGCGATTCTCCCACCCGGCGTAGGGAGCGGAGAATCGGACCCCATATCTTGAGACTAAGTGCTAAGTTTAAAGTTGCTGTTAAAGGATTAGCTTTTTTGATGTGAGGTCTGAATAGAGGTTTATTTGTTTAATCACTTGAGAGTTAAAGGATTTGAATGGGTTTAATGAAGGGAAATTTTATTCATTATCAAACATGTTAGCTTGTGAGGTCTGACCACATAGGATACCGGGTGAGTGGCAATGGAGATGGCATGGGGTGTAAGTGGGCATGGGGGTGGGTGATGGGATGTAAGGGGTGAGGGCTAAAGTGTCTAATTGCTTCTAAAGCAACTGAGCCTCAGCATTCACCCCTCCCCAAAGCCTTCTGGGAACTTCCTCCAGGGCTCTCGGGCCTGATTCCCCCACTGTCCCCCCCCCCCCCCCCCCCCCCCCCTCTTTCACCCCACCCAAACACCCTGAGGGAAAATTAGGTCTACCGGAACCTTTTAAACGGAGATTTGTCTGCCTAGTGGTGAAATCTCCCATTCCCTCTCCCCTGAACTCACATCACCCAGTCTCTCTCTCTATCCTTGAGCCCCCATTTTCCAATCTGCAATCCCTAATCTCCCTTGAAGTACCATTGCTCAATCTCTGAATATCTACACGCCCTCATTTCCTGAACCCCATTTTCCTTCTGTGGGAAATTTAATGTGAGATCGCCCAGCCTGTAAGATCCATGTCCCATTCTGGCAGACGCGCAGGCTCTCCAGAAGGGTTGGCAATCCTATGTCCAGCACAGACAGGAGCCAAGTTATATCGGCCTGTATAGTTTACATTAAGGCACTGTGGCATTGTTAAAGCCCTTCTTCCTGTTTAAATCTCCCCAATATGATGTACTATTTATCAGCTGGGAGATTAGACAGGCAACCTAGTTTTATGCTGCTCACCCATTATTATTGATTGAACCCCTGAGGGGGATGTAAGAGAGTGTATTCTGACCCCAATGTGTTTGCATTAATTGGCAGATTTCTATGCAGTTTGGTTTTGTAGGAACATTTTTACGTTATCAATAATGCTGTACAATTTGCACTTATACTTGTTGTGCATCTTCTATATTTAGCACACATGTTCCCACAAACCCTACCAAGAGTTTGAGATCTTTTAACAGTACATAATTCAGAATAATTTAGAGTCAGTGCTAGCAATGACATTCCAAAATCTGATCTTAATCTCAGGAGAAGTGAACCAGGTATACTGAAGATAGCAATGCTGAAAATCTGGCAGGCTCTATGGGTTAAATAGGCTTCTCTCCTGTCTGCCAGTTATGCCCACACAGAACCACAATCGGGTCCCAATCAGCATCCTTGTCCAATGGAGAATATTTGTATCAAGATGTAACAAGATGCTCATATGTTACAGCATTGAGACATTTATTATCTGCTCGAGTGTACTTTCTAAAGGGACTGTTAATCTGTGTTTACGAGTGTGAGTACAGATGAGTAACTTTCATGTAGATCCATCTGACTGATAATAAAATTACTTCTCGAAAAAATCACAGAAGGCAGTGAAACAAATTTTAACATTTGCTTGAATTTTGCAAAGAAAAATGGCACAGCACATCTATAATTCAGGAAGTGGGGGGCCTCCTGGCACTTTGTTTTTATTCTGTCAAATTATGGTGTCAGAGAACTATTAAAATTAATGAATAATCAGTAAGTCGTATAATGTAACCATCTGTATTGTACTTCTTGAAATATTTAATTCTCTAATCTAAAGGAGAGCCAAATACGTTAACAGCATCTAGAGATATTAGAGATTTTCTTTTAAGGCTGGATTGTTCTGGTGTCATCTACCCTATATGTATTTTAAGATATGTGTTTAAAAAGGATTTTCCCCCATTTCACAGAGAGCACAGATTGGTGTGGCACCACTGACCATCACTTTAGTACGAGAAGAGGTCATTGACTTTTCGAAGCCCTTCATGAGCCTGGGCATTTCCATCATGATCAAGAAGCCACAGAAGTCCAAACCTGGCGTCTTCTCCTTCCTCGATCCATTGGCGTATGAAATTTGGATGTGTATCGTCTTTGCCTACATTGGAGTCAGCGTGGTACTCTTCCTGGTCAGCAGGTTTAGCCCATATGAATGGCACACTGAAGAACCAGAAGATGGACAAGATGCATCACCGAGTGATCAGCCACCCAATGAGTTTGGCATCTTTAACAGTCTTTGGTTTTCTCTGGGTGCCTTTATGCAGCAAGGATGCGATATTTCGCCAAGGTTGGTCACTTATCTATTAACTCTGTGCATTTTATGGTCAAGCCTGATGCCATGGTGCATATACGTTACCTGTTCCCCCTTCAATATAAGTATACCCTTTCTAAAATTTATTTGAATGCTTCCACAAACGGTAAGGTTCCAAGAAAAATTGCTGCTTTTTTATAGATAAGTGAAATGTGTGAATGACCTCTAAATTATCATTTACGCATTTCTGCACGTAACTTATATACACCATGCATAGACCGTAAAATGCATAAAGTTATGCTGATTTTGTCCCCTTGGAGGACTACCGTGTGTTTGCTGCATACCTTATTTTACGGTCAACTGTCCAGGTGTATATAAAATTTCATTTATTTCTGATCTGCACCCATTGCTGAAATGAAAAAAAAGACTCTTAATCACCAAAGTTTATTCTTGAAATGCTTTTTCCGTACTCTAGTACAGGAGCTCAATTTCAAACATGTGCGAATACAAAATTATAATATATGAAAAAATTACATTTGCACGGACCTTCCTGTCACTAATTTCCATTATAAATTTCTGTATTCACATTTATAATGGAAATTGCCTATGTAAGTTAATCACACTGTAACTTCAATTTTCTGCCAGCCATGGGAGATCTACTAAATGTATTCATTTATTTTTTTTAATTACCCTTATACATTTGACAAAAATAAAGTAGTGTTGAAAAATGATTAACAATATATGTTCCAGTGAAAAATGTACTATTCCTTTATATGAAAGCTGTATTCATGGTTAAGATGCCCTTAAGTATGGTTAAGCAGGTGTTTGAGGTTTTTAAGCAAGTGTAGACTGAGGTGATGCATCACCTTGGTGTATATGATCATTCCAAAGCTGCTGAGACAAAGGGCAAGTCAACTGAGGAATTAATTTGAATTGTATATATGTCGCAGAATAGAACTAATCTCTCAGAATTTTTTCTTGATTATATTTGGAGGTCTGGGAGGAATTTCACGAACCTCCCCCAAGAAATTACGTGGGTTGGGTTAAATTCATGATTGTGCAGCGTCACCTAAGTCAAAAAGGTTCTTCTTATTTTCTGCCATTTCGCTAACAATTTTCAATTTGGTACAAGCTGCTTCACTTTCTTTCAACATAACGGGCAGAGCTGAGGAATAAGCAGATAGATATTCCAGCACTGTCATGCATTGAGGCTGGCAACAAAAGAGCGGCAAATTGGAATTAAAGACCAGCTTTTTGCACTGATGTCTATAATGCAATTCTGACTCTGGGTGGCCTCAATGTAACATGGAGGGTTGATTAGAAATTGGTTAAAGAAAGTAGTAGCTTTTGGGGATTTATACTGATGTGTGGAAATAGCTAAAATATACTACTCAGGGATCAATGTTGGGGGCTGTTTTAAATCTCCAGAAATTACCTGCACAAATTTACCAATGTTACCAAATTAGAGAAGGCAGCCGGGTTTAATGAGGCAATTAAGGAGTTAGAGAAAAATAAAGGTAATATTCACAAGTGAGCTAGAGCAGATGATTCGAAAGCAGCAATTAATAAAGCAAGAAACACACTGAGCTATATTGCCAAACTCTGCAAGACAAATGCTGGGCCTGAATAGTACATCTTGAATTCAGTTGTGATCACCAAAGTACAAAGGAATCTTCCACTCACTAAAGATGGTGCAGGGATAGACTGCATGGCTGATACTTGGTGATAAAGAATTTATGAGGAATGTTTAGAAAATCCTAGGCTCTCAGTGATGAAAGGGAATGATTGAGAAGAGAAAATGACAAAGTTGGATGAAAGATTGGTCCTAACCTCTGTTTCAAGTTAAACTGCTGTTATCAGATAAAGAGAAAGAGTGAGTAAAACCTCGAATGGTCCTGCTCTGGCAGCTGTGGAGACAAAACCTCTGGAATTATTCAAGTGACAGATGTTGTAATGGGGAATTGCCATTCCCTAAGAAGGGTGACAAAGATGAGCTAACTAACCTACTTTTACCTTTGCAATTCATCAATGCCTTAGTTTACATAAATCAAAAGGTTTTAATTTATTTGATGTGCAGTTGCGGTATAACCATTAATTTAGAAACAGAGAATTCCTACAGTGCAGAAAATGGTCATTTGACCCAGCGAGTCTGCACCGACCCTTTGACAGAGCACCCTACCTGGACCCACTCTCCTGCCCTATCCTCACCTAACCTGGACACCAGGGGGCAATTTAGAATGGCCAATCCACCTAACCCGCACATCTTTGGACTGTGGGAGGAAACAGGAGCACCCGGAGAAACCCCACGCAGACACGGGGAGAAAGTGCAAACTCCACAAAGACAGTCACCCAAGGCCAGAATTGAACGCGTGTCCCTGGCGCTGTGAGGCAGCAGTGATAACCAATGTGCCACCATGCCAAACGATATGTCAATGCCTGTTTTTAAGAGAATTGCAACAATATGAGCTCTTCCAAGCGGAGGTAAGGTTGGACAGCTAACTGCTGGTTGATAGAAGCTGCATATAGCAACTGTGGTTCATCACACCTCTTCACAATGTACACTAGGGCTGAGGTGCAATATAACGAAGTTCATTCTGAGACCAGGGTGATGATTGTCCGTTGAAAAAGCTCAAATAGCAGTTCAGTAATCATCACCATTCTGCCTGCTGCTTCATGAATGACCCCGGAAAGGTCAACATTTTGCTGTATGCTGCTGAAAATTGCCATTGACAGCAGCATCAGCATTCAGTTCACCAATGATCATCCAGCACTAGGGATTAGGAATACAAAGTGGGTTACTGGCGACAAAGGAGTGGTGGCACCATTTGATTGATGGCTTCTAGTCTGAGCTAATGCAGTGGAGCATTTGTCTTTTGTTGGCTGCAGTCATACAAATCCTATCTGAAATGAAATGAAATGAAATCTGTTTGCCTATTGTTGTCCTGCATCTTGCCAGTAACCAGCAAGTCACTATCTCTTGATGTTTGCAAAATTGGTCTGCGTAGCACTATGATTTAATTAGTTCCAGTTAGGATGGCCAATAAGTGTAGCCTAAAACAAAGCACAAATAAAAATACATTTATTTAACTTTCATGTGCATGTCTATGTATGTGCCCTCAGAGTCTCTGTGTCATTAATACAGTATACGTGTTTAACTATGATATATGAGAAATAATGGGCATGATTTAACTAAAAAAAAGTGTCCATTCTGACCGGCATTAGCGGGGTTATTCCCGATGCAATCGAATGACACTCTTTTAGTTTCCGGGCCCTGGTGGAGAACACCCCCAGAGACCGCACTTAAGTGTCATTTCCTGCACGAAGGAGCTCTAGTGGACCTCCTCAATGCAGGAAGAGATTGGGCTAACACTTTTCTCAAAACTGGAGGATCTGGGTGCCATTTTGAAAGGTGGCCGCAGTGCATAGCGACCAAACGAGATCATCCTGGATCAGCCCTGGCACCTCCTTGATATTGCCCTCATATTGCTCTGGCAGTATCCGGGTTGTGTCTGGCAATGTCAGGTGTGCCAGGGTAGTGCTCGGACAGCAACAGAATAATATGCAGATAATACCTAGACATGACTCTCTCTCCCATGAGCACTGCACTTACCTGAACTTCCCTGTAAGTCTTGCTCGCCAGGTGCATGCCTTCGGAGACCTGTCGGACCTCATGTCGTTCAGCCGGCACATTGCAGTTTGTGGAGTCTTGCTGTGTGAAAATTGGCCTATGTGCCAACACTAATTTCACTTCAAAAGTAACTCAATAGCTTTCGAAAGTCAGAGGACAGGAAAGATACAATATAATTCCAAGTTCTTTCATTCTCCACCCAGTTAACAAAGCCAGTGATCTGTGGTTTTGATGGACAAATTGCTGTGAATTACAAATTCAAACCTCAAAACACAAGTCAAAATCTCAGAAAATCACCTCTTAAATAAAATAAATTTGAGTTATTTAAATACAATAAGCCAGTGGTCCATATTTTAGATAGACAGAAATGCAGAATGAAATTTTAATACACTAGTAAAAATCTCACTCACATATAAGAAAAATGGAATTTGATATTTTCAGTCGATGTAAAACAGTGACTGTGCTGGCTGGCATGCCCAGTAGGAGATGACACAGGAAAGAAAGAACATTATAATGTGGTTTGTGCATAGATTTTTTTCAAAGGGCACTTGGAAAACCTGCTCCTCTGTTCCATATAAACATTTAATTTTCATTCGCAGGGTCCTATTCTTTTGGCTGAATGCCCTCCGTCTGTGTCATTATGACTTTATGACATAGTTTTGGAGGATTTTGACTTCTACCTGAAGAGGGCACAGAATCACCAGGGTTACTGTGCTGCCTATGCGAAGCTGGTGTAAGCAGGCCAGAATCATTTTCAATTCGGGCCTTGTTTGAATACTGTAGGTGAGTTGCGGGCATCGACCAGGTGCCCTGCTGCAGCACACTACTCCTGCAAAGGCCAAAAATTGGCCATTGGCAATTTTAAAAAATTTAAAATAATTCAGCTCGTCTAAGGCCGGGATTTTCCGCTCCCCATTATATCGGCCAGGTTTGATGACAGGAGCAGAAAATATCGCAGTAACAGCCAAATCGCATATTACGTCGACGTACACATGTGGTAGAATGACTAGGGTAAGAGTAGGGCCAGTCAAGGACAGTAGTGGGAAGTTGTGCGTGGAGTCTGAGGAAATAGGAGAGGTGCTAAATGAATATTTTCCGTCAGTATTCACGCAGGAAAAAGACAATGTTGTCGAGGGGAATACTGAGATACAGGCTACTAGACTAGAAGGGCTTGAGGTTCATAAGGAGGAGGTGTTAGCAATTCTGGAAAGAGTGAAAATAGATAAGTCCCCTGGGCCGGATGGGATTTATCCTAGGATTCTCTGGGAAGCTAGGGAGGAGATTGCTGAGCCTTTGGCTTTGATCTTTAAGTCATCTTTGTCTACAGGAATAGTGCCAGAAGACTGGAGGATAGCAAATGTTGTCCCGTTGTTCAAGAAGGGGAGTAGAGACAACCCCGGTAACTATAGACCAGCGAGCCTTACTTCTGTTGTGGGCAAAGTCTTGGAAAGGTTTATAAGAGATAAGATGTATAATCATCTGGAAAGGAATAATTTGATTAGAAATAGTCAACACGGTTTTGTGAAAGGTAGGTTGTGCCTCACAAATCTTATTGAGTTCTTTGAGAAGGTGACCAAACAGGTGCATGAGGGTAAAGCAGTTGATGTGGTGTATATGGATTTCAATAAAGCGTTTGATAAGGTTCCCCACAGTAGGCTATTGCAGAAAATACGGAGGCATGGGATTCAGGGTGATTTAGCAGTTTGGATCAGAAAGTGGCTAGCTGGAAGAAGACAAAGGGTGGTGGTTGATGGGAAATGTTCAGACTGGAGTCCAGTTACTAGTGGTGTACCACAAGGATCTGTTTTGCGGCCACTGCTGTTTGTCATTTTTATAAATGACCTGGAGGTGGGCGTAGAAGGATGGGTGAGTAAATTTACAGATGACACTAAAGTCGGTGGAGTTCTGGACAGTGCAGAAGGATGTTACAAGTTACTGAGGGACATAGATAAGCTGCAGAGCTGGGCTGAGAGGTGGCAAATGGAGTTTAATGCAGAAAAGTGTGAGGTGATTCATTTTGGAAGGAATAACAGGAAGACAGAGTACTGGGCTAATGGTAAGATTCTTGGTAGTGTGGATGAGCAGAGAGATCTCGGTGTCCATGTACATAGATCCCTGAAAGTTGCCACCCAGGTTGAGAGGGTTGTTAAGATGGTGTACAGTGTGTTAGCTTTTATTGGTAGAGGGATTGAGTTTCGGAGCCATGAGGTCATGTTGCAGCTGTACAAAACTCTGGTGCGGCCGTATTTGGAGTATTGCGTGTAATTCTGGTCGCCGCATTATACGAAGGATGTGGAAGCATTGGAAAGGGTGCAGAGGAGATTTACCAGAATGTTGGCTGGTATGGAGGGAAGATCTTATGAGGAAAGGCTGAGGGACTTAAGGCTGTTTTCGTTAGAGAGAAGGTTAAGAGGTGACTTAATTGAGGCATACAAGTTGATCAGAGGATTAGATAGGGTGGACAGTGAGATTCTTTTTCCTCGGATGGTGATGGCTAGCACAAAGGGACATAGCTTTAAATTGAGGGGAGATAGATACAGGACAGATGTCAGAGGTAGGTTCTTTACTCAGAGAGTAGTACGGGCGTGGAATGCCCTGCCTGCAACAGTAGTGGACTCGCCAACACTAAACGCATTCAAATGGTCATTGGATAGACATATGGATGATAAGGGAATACTGTAGATGGGCTTTAGAGTGGTTTCACAGGTCGGCGCAACATCGAGGGCCGAAGGGCCTGTACTGCGCTGTAATGTTCTATGTTCTTTGTATGATTGTTCCTTGACCCCACCATCCGTGCCGGGACGCATTTCCTTATGTTCAATATAAGGAACACAATTTGCATTAATTGGCATATCATTATCAGATCCCTACTCCCGAATCATACCCCCCCCAACCCCGTCATAAAATCTATCCAGGTCAGCGAGACAGCAAAAAAACATGAAATCTAGTTGGTCTCCCAAGGCATGCACCTGGCAAGCAGACCTCCCAGGGGTGCTCAGGTGAGTGCAATGCTCAGGGGGCGGTGCCTGGGCAATGCCCAAGCAGTGCCAGGGGCAATGCCAGAGGGGATGGGGTGCGGGGGTGGGGGGGTTTCAGGGTGAACACCTTTGCACTGAGGAGGCCATTAGAAATGGTGTCCCAACCCTCGAGTTACCAAGTTGATGGCGATGCGAATGAATCAGAGGCCACCCCGGCAGCGATATCTCGTGGGACCCAACCCTTTATGGGTTGTTTTCAACCCCTGCACTGTGCAGTGGAGAAACGTTGTGGCTTCTGTCAGTCTTTGCCTATTTCCAAGAAAATCTGCCCAAAGTACTGCACAGAAGGAAGCCATTTAGCCTGTCAAATCCAGTTAACTCCACCACCCATCTCTTTCCCCATAACCCTCAAATTAATTTCTTGTTCCAGCATTTATCCAATTCCCTTTGTAAGCTTCTTTTGAATCTGTTTCCACAATTCAAGCAGTCAATACATTGCAATTTCTAATCACCTTAAATCTGTACCCTCTCAATATAGACCCTTCTGCCATTGGAAACAGTTCCTCTTTAGTTACTCTGTTTAAAACCTTTCATGGTTTTAAACACTTCTACCAAATTGTCTCTTTGCCTTTCTGTTCTCGGGAGAACAACCTAGCTTCACCATTCTACCCATGTAACTGTAAACCCTCGAGCCTAGTAAATCTCTTATGTACCCTCTCCAAAAAGTCACGTCTTTCCTAAAGTGTGGTGCCCAAAATTAAACACAAAAGCCTGGTTGTGGCTGAGTTAGTTTTTATGTAGTTTGAGTATTTCCTGGTCTGGAATGGTATTCTGGGTGAAAGGTCCTGCGATGTCACACAACATTAACCAGGGCTTATTGTAAAATACAGGTGTAGTGTCCAGGATTGCTGATTCATTCAATTCAATGGACAGGACAGTAAATTATGGTTGGTCCTTCTGCAATATTTCAATAACTGCCTGCCAGAAACATTCATCCTCTGTCATGGCAGCTAAACACTTCACTGCCCCAAATATTTTTGTTTTGAACTCCACTGTGAGGTGAGTAAGACTGGGACCTGAATGTTACAGCTATTTAATATTTCAGAAGGATGGGAAGAAAGGAGATAGGTCAGAGGATTGGGAACGTTTTAAAAACCAGGAAAGGAAATAGAGGGAGAAAATAGAGTAGGAGAGAAAACGAGAACAAAATATAAAAACAGGCAATAAAAACTTTTACAAGCTTATAAAAAGGAAAAGAGTAGCTAAAGGGAACATTGATCCCTGAGACGCTGAGACTGGGGAATGAATAGTGAGAAATGGCACAGGCTTTGAACAAGTATCTTATATTGATCTTCATGAAAGAAGACACATAAAGTACCCCAAGAATATAGAAAATCAAGAAAATAAAGGGAGGGAACACCTTAAAACAACCACCATCACGAGACAAAAGGTAATGGGCACACTAATAAAACTGACAAGGCCCTGGACCTGATGGCCTGCTTCCAATGCAAGCATGACCTTTCTTCAGTAATGGATCCTGTAGAACCTGAATGGGAGAGACAACAGGAACACACGGTAGGGTAGAAATGAATGACTGGTTTATTACAGGGCACACAGAAATAACAACACTACTACTCCTCTCCCTGAAGGGCCACGTTCCCTGACCTGTGCCCAGGTCAAGGTTTTTATACAGACCCCTAGGGTTTTAAAATAAGAGACTGCAGAGGTAGTGGATGCAAAGGTCCCTCTGGATTAGAAAACTGCTAATATAACATGTGTGTTCAAGAAAGGAGCGAGACAGAAAGAGGTAACTAACCTTAGGCTGATGTCTGTCTTGGGAAAATGCTAGAATCCATTATTATAAAGGCAGGACATTTGGTAACTCATAACACAATCAGGCAGAGTCAACACGGTTTTATGAAAGAGAACTTGTGTCTGATCAATTTATTAGAGTTCTTCGAGGATGTAACAAGCAGGGTGAATAAAGGAGTACCTGTAGGTTTATTATTTGGATTCTCAAAATACATTCACATAAAGGGTTACTACACACGATAAAAGTTTAAGGTGTTGAGGGTAATATATTAGCATCAATAGAGGATTGGCTACGTAAAAGGAAACAGACGGTCAGTATAAATGTGTCATTTTAGGTTGTCAAACTGTAACTAGAGGAGTGCCACAGGGAATTAGTGTTGAAGGTGAACTATTTACAATTACTGTATCAGTGACTTGGATGAAGGGATTCGCTGTGTTGTAGCCAAGTTTTCTGTTGAAGCAATAGGTAGGAAAGCAAATAATGAGGAGGATATAAAAAGTTTGCAAAGGATAGGTTAAGTGAGTGGGCACAAAATTGGCAAATGGAGCGTAATGAGGGAAAATGTGAGTTTGTTAACTCTGGCAGGAAGAACAGAAAAACAGAATATTATTGACGGAATCACAGAATAATTCACTGCAGAAGAGACCCTTCAGCCCATCGAGACTGCACCGAAGCATGAAAATCACCTGGCCTGCCTACCTAATCCCATTTGCCAGCACTTGGCCCATAGCCTTAAATTGGCACATTGTGACGTGCCAAGTGCTGATCCAGGTACTTTTTAAAGGATGTGAGGCAACCCGCCTCTACCACCCTCCCAGTCAGTGCATTCCAGACCATCACCACCCTCTGGGTCAAAAGATGTTTCCTCAAATCCCCCTTAAACCTCCTGCTCCTCACCTTGAGCTTACGTCCTCTTGTAACTTCACCACCCTTGGCTGGAAGGAAGAGAGCATGCAGGGTGATTTCAGGCACCTTAATTGTGACCATCTTCAAGAAAGGAGACAGGTCTGACTGTGGAAATAATAGAGACTGTTGAATAGTGTGGTACAAAGGGACCTGGTTATCCTTGTATGTGAATCATAAAAAGTCAGCATCCAGGTGTGGCATACAATTAGCAAGACAAATGGAAAATTGGCCTTTATTGTAAGAGGGACTGAGTATAAAAGTCTTGTTACAAGAGGCACTGGTGAAACGGCACCTAGAGTAATGCATACAGTTTTGGTCCTGTTATGACCCATTGGGGGCCAAGAACTGTGCTTCATTTCATTTTCCCCCTTGTATACCTCTGAACACTCCCAGTAATTAGGGGCGGGTTTTCCCCTTAACTACTCTGTATTAAAAACCCTGGGCAAAATTCTCCGACCCCCATGACGGGTCGGAGAATAGCGGGAGGGCCTTCCCGACATTTTTCCCGCCCTCCCGCTATTCTTCCCCCCCCCCCCCCCCCCCCCCCCCCCCGCCCAACTCCCGACATGAATCGCTGCCGCCGTTTTTTTACGGCCGGCAGCGATTCACAGCTGATAGATGGGCCGAGTTCCCAGCCCTTTACGCTGTTTTTACGAACGGCAAACAGACCTGGTCTGGCCGTTCGTAAAAACGGCGGGAACAACTCGCTTTTTATAACCATGGCACTGATTGGCACGGCAGTACCACGGCCGTGCCAAGTGTGCCATGGGCCCGCGATCGGTGGGCACCGATCGCGGGCAGCGGGCCCGATGCCCGCGCACTATTTGTTCTTCCGCCGCCCCGCAGTATTCATTCGCGGGGCGGCTGAGGGGCATCCCGGCCCGCGCATGCGCGGGTTTCGCGCAAATAAGCGATGACGTCATCCGCGCATGCGCGGGTTGGAGTCTTCCAATCCGCGCATGCGCGGCTGACGTCATATGACGCGTCAGCCGGCGCTAACTCCGGCAAGCGGGCTTAACGAAATTCGTTAAGCCCGTGATGCCGGAGCTTACGCGTCGGGCTGCTCGCCCCGACCGGGGACCAGAATCGGTTCCCGGTCGGGAAGGGGCGCGCTGGGTTTGACGCCCGCCCGGGTTTGACGCCAGCCTTACGATTTCTCCCGTTTTGGGAGAATCGCGCCCCCTGAGTTTGGAGCAGATCAGGGAGAGGGGTAGTAGTTTCATTGTTTCTGTGTATACTGTAATAAACCAATTGTTTATTTCTACCCTACCATGTGATCCTGGTGTCTCTCCTGTTCAGATTCTACTGGGGCGATTCTACGAGCCCCACGCCGGAGAATCGCTGCAACCGCGCCACGACGCCCTGACGCCGGCGTGCGATTCTCCGAGGTGTGAAGAATCGGCGCCATTTGAGGCGGCACGTTTGGTGTGGCGCCTGTCACGGGCCACTGGAGTCGGTGGGGCCACCAATTCTCCGGCCTGGATGGGCCGAGCGGCCGCCCTGATGCGACAGAGTCCCGCCGACGCCATTCACCCCGAGTCGCTATCAGCGGGAACTCAGCGGGAACGCTCGGGGTCGGCCTGTGGTGGGCGCAGGGGGGCTCCTTCACCAGGGGTGAGACTCCGAAGGGGTCTGGCCCGCGATCGGGGGCACACCGATTGGCGGGCCGGCCTCTTCCCCCCCCCCCGGGCCTACATTCCGCCACGGCTGGCCTCTGAACATTGACCGGGTCGGGGCCAGCGCGCGTAAGAAGTTCCCCGTGCATGCACAGGATGGCGCATGTGCAGGATGGCGCAGCCCAACTGCGCATGTGCAGGATTGAGCTGGCCCAACTGCGCATGCGCGGGTTGGTGCGGCGCCCATTTGATGCCGCATAAGGAGGCTGGAGCAGTGTGAACCACTGCAGCACCGTGCTGGCCCCCTGAGGGACCAGAATAGGTCCTGCCCAGGCCCTGTTCACGCCGTCGTGAAACGCGACAGCATTCACGACAGCGCAAACACTTGGCCTCAATATCGGAGACTTGCCCCCCACAGGTTCCATTACTTAAGAAGAGACATACTTGCATTGGAAGCAGTTCGGAGAAGGTTTACTCGGCTGATTTCTGGAATGAAAAGTTTGTCTTCAGAGGAGAGGTTGAGCAAATTGGTCCTGTATTAATTGAACTTTAGAAGAATGAGAGGTGACCTTATTGAAATATATTCGGATGGGGGTTGACAGGGTAGGTGCTGAGAGGATGTTTCCCCACACGCCGGAATCTAAAACTAGTGGGCAAAGTTTCAAAATAGGGCGCGCGATTCTCCGCACTCACGCCGGTTCAGAGAATAGCGGGCCGCGCAAATTTTCACGGCGACGCAGGTCCGACGCCCTCCCGCTATTCTCTGAACTCCGCACAAACTACACGTGGGGATTCCCGGCAGAGGCCTCGAAAGCCCCCCCGCGACACGACCAGAATCGCTACTTATTGGCCCCCCGCTATTCTCCGGCCCGGATGGGTCGAAGTCCCGACGTCATCACGCACTGTTTTCACGCCGGCCAACACACCTGCTTTTCAAGTTCGTCAACCAGTCGTGCTGGCTGACGAGAGCTTCGAGGAGGTGAGCGCACCGCTCAGCGCACAGCTCAGCGCACTGCTGGAGTCTGGCCACAACGGGGAAGGCATCTCCGAGAACGGGAGGGGGTCCAGAGCGGGGGGGAGTGGGGAGACTGAGGGGGGGAGTGGGGGAGACTGAGGGGGGGAGGGGGGGAGACTGAGGGGGGGAGTGGGGGAGACTGAGGGGGGGAGTGGGGGAGACTGAGGGGGGGAGTGGGGGAGACTGAGGGGGGGAGTGGGGGAGACTGAGGGGGGGGGTGGGGGAGACTGAGGGGGGGAGTGGGGGAGACTGAGGGGGGAGTGGGGGAGACTGAGGGGGGAGTGGGGGAGACTGAGGGGGGAGTCTGAGGGGGGAGTGGGGGAGTCTGAGGGGGGAGTGGGGGAGACTGAGGGGGGGAGTGGGGGAGATGGAGGGGGGAGTGGGGGAGACTGGGGGGGGGGAGTGGGGGAGACGGAGGGGGGAGTGGGAGTGGGTGGGGGGGTATGGAGAGAGTGAGCGAGTGACCCGTCCAACCCCGGTTACAAAATGTCTGCCACCATGCCATGGTGTGCCGGTCACGAGGACACGGCCGCTGGTTGCCCTGTGGCTTACGGCCACAGGCTACTGACGCACCGGTGAGGAGGACGTAGTTAACTGCCCGTTGGATGCAGAAAGTGACCAGGGGTTAGGCTGGCCGCGTGTCAGCAGCGCGACCAGGCCACCGGGACACACAGGTATCCCGTGGCAGGCGGCTGCCGAGGTGTCGACTAACCTCCGTCTAACATGTCCCGTTTCTCTGCCCCCACCACCCTACTGTAGGTTAGCACAATGTCTGCGAACAGAACGGCTATGTTCAGCGCAGTGGTTGGGGCCGCTCTACTGGATTTGGTGATGCAGCAGCATCCACAGCCACAACCCGCAGTGGATGCAGGGCCAGCTGCAGCAGCAGAGGGAAGGGCCGAGGAGTTGCCAGTCGTCGAGCAGCATGGGGGCGGAGGAGGAGGAGGAGAGAGTGAGGGTGCACCCACGGCGCCAGAGGCGACGACCAAGGCCGAGGGTGTACCGTGCCCGGGTCTCTTTCCGAACAATGATGGACATCACCTGCAGGAGGAGACTCCGGCTGCATAGGCGGACGGTGATACATATCTGTCACCTCGTGGCGCACCTCGCCCCACGTGGAACGGGGGGAGGACACGCAATCCCGGTTGCCATCAAGGTGACAGTCGCTCTTAACTTCTATGTGACCGGCTCCTTCCAGTCTCCGAGCGGGGCCTCTCCGGGATCTCCCAGTCATCGGTGCACAGGTGTATCCGGGATGTGACCGACGCCGTCTATGCCATCGCTACATCACCTTTCCCGAGGACCGAGCAAGTCAAGATGCACGAGCTCGTGGATTTGCCAGCGTGGCTGGGATACCGAGGGTGCAGGGGGCAATCAATTGTGTTCACGTCCCCATGCACCCGCCTGCAGGGGACAGGGAGGTGTTCACAAACAGGAGGGGGACATACTCCATGAATATCCAGGTGGTATGCGACCCCCACATGAGGATCATGAACATCTGTACAAGGTTCCCAGGGAGTGTGCATGACTCCTACATACTTGCACAGTCGTACATCCCTGCGATGTCTGAGGGACGTCCCCCCCCGGCTGAGGGGCTGGTTGCTAGGCGACAGGGGTTATCCGCTGAGGTCTTGGCTGATGACGCCTATACGGAGGCCTCAGACCAATGCGGAAACCCGATACAACGATGCCCATGCAGCAACCAGGGGTGTGGTGGAGCGCTGCCTTAGCCTCCTGAAGATGAGATTCAGGTGCCTGGACCGCTCCGGAGGGGCCCTGCAGTACCAACCCGACAGGGTCGCTCGCATTGTTGTGGTCTGCTGTGCGCTGCACAACATCGCGATGCAGAGGGGAGATGACCTGCTGCAGGAGGCGGAGGGAGAAGCCAGTGGCAGTGGTGCCAGCACAGAGGAGGAGAGGGAGGAGGAGGGGGCTGGCGGAGTGGCGGGCGCAGCACACAGACACGACCCTGGTGCTGGTGATGTCCAGGAGGCGGCACAAGGGACACGGCGAGGACGGCGGGCACGCGACGCCTTGGTGGCAGCACGGTTCACGCGTCGTATGCGACGTCCCCGCTGAATACCAAACCATCACCTGCATCGCTAGTCGTGCAGAGGGTCAACACACAACTGCCACCACCACAGCCCCCCCACCCCCTCTGTGTACACTGCTCCACTTCGACATCACCCTTACCACTGGGTCCAGACGGTATGGCACAACATCGATGGCTGTGTCAGCGGGTGTGATCAGTGCCATGTGGAATGATGACAGCCCGCTCTGCGAAGAGCTGTTAGCTCAGAATCGTTAGAGAGAGTCTGACCCATGGCAATAGCTGAACCATCCACCTTGGTGGCCGCTGAGATCGTCACGGTCACTCCATCACGTGCCCGCGTGGGGTAGCTGTGGGAGGGGGTGGGGGGGAAGGGACTGCACACCCGGCACCAAAGTTTCATCGCTCGTCAACCCCAGCGACACTCGGTCACCATCACGATTCCTGTGGCTGTGGAACAATCACACGGTATTACAAGTAAGGTGGAACAGTGCGTTTAATGTGAACAAAAATGTACAGGTGCCCTAGCCTCTACAACTAAACTGTGCCCTTCACCCGTGCCAACTTATTCAGTGTCTCTCTTTGTTGCCTTACAGGCCCTGCCACTACGTCTAAGTGATTCCCCAGATGATACAGCAGGAGTGGAGGAGAATTGCTGCGAATCGCCCCCTTCGACTCGTTTCTCCTTCGGCAAGCGTTTCCTGGGGCGACCCGGCCTTGATGGGCCAGGCTGCTCTGCGGGCGTCTCGGGTGACGTTGTGCCACCCTGCTCTGCCTGCTGCCCACCCGATGCATCAGGGATGGGACGGGGGAGGCCGAGAATACCGGGACGTCCCGTGATGGAGTTAATGGGACGGGCCCCGAAACCACCTCCTCCCTCGGGGAGCCCGGTGGCCCCCGGGCCTTACTTTGGGACAGAGGAGCAAGCGGGGAGGTGCCCCGTCGCGCCACCGACACCTGGCGCTGCCAGTCCTGGAGGCCTGCAACGGTATCCACCAGGATCCGAAGGTTTGCAGAGACGGAGTCCAGGGAGTTAGACATTCCAGCCAGGGACTGTGCGATCTCAACCTGTGAGTGCACGACACCATCCAGCACATGTGTCAGGCGGTTGATGCTCTCCGCGACTGACTGCTGGGACTGTGCCATCGACTTCTGGGACTGTGCCATCGACTGCTGTGACTGTGCCATGGCGTGCTGAGACTGGGCCATGACCTGCTGAGACTCGACCAAGGCCCGCAGCGCGCCGGCAATGTCGTGTTGGCTCTGGCGCATTGCTGCCTGTGAGTGGGCAACCCTGTCCAGGGCCGAGGATGACGCGTGCACATTAAGCCCAACGCCTTGCATAACCTGACCCATTGCCTCCACCGCAGATGCCACCCGTGCGGTGTCGGCCTGGGTTGCTGCCATGAGCGGCACCACTCCCTGCTCATGGGCGCGGTTGGACTCCTCTAACAGCATCTGCAGAGTCTGGAAGACAGCCCTCATCCCGTCATTGTTTCCCTGAGTTTCTTGATGCATCGGCTGTGCGGGTGGGTTGAGAAAGTCCAGGAACTCGGAAAATGTCTGGGAGCCAGCTGCATGCTGGGCCTGGCCTGGCCTCCGCCAGTCCGGGCCCTCGGCTGCTCCGACCTCCACCTGCTGTACCTGCTCAGCTGTGATGTGCGACCCAGTCTGTGACCCAGGAGCCTCATCACTAAATAGGCCAACCGGGGTGAGTGTCTCTGGGATGGTGGATGGTGTGGGAGATAGCTGTGCCGCAAGCTCGAGGTCATCTTGGGTTGACGCCTCCTCTATGTCATCGGCCCGCTGAGAGGCCGCAGGGCGTTCGCGGGCCATTTCTCTCTCTTGCTCTCTCGCCGCCCTCTGGGCGTCCTGGTCCACAGATTCGGTTGGGGAGGATGGGACTCCCCGCTGATCGGGCACCCTCTCTTGTGCGGTCCTGGGCGAGGTGGGGGCAGATGCCTGTGTCTGCCTGGAGGCAGATGGCCCTGGTCATTCGGCATCACGTCCTAGGGAAGAGAATGAAACAGGTTATTTAGATTCGCTCGGCCGGGCGCTGGACGGTCCCAGTGGGCAGGGTGTGAAGGGACAGAGGATGGGGGAGGTGTCCCAGTGGGCAGGGTGCGAAGGGACAGAGGATGGGGGAGGTGTCCCAGTGGGCAGGGTGTGTGAAAGGACAGAGGATGGGGGAGGTGTCCAAGTGGGCAGGGTGTGTGAAGGGACAGAGGATGGGGGAGGTGTCCAAGTGGGCAGGGTGTGTGAAGGGACAGAGGATGGGGGAGGTGTTCCAGTGGGCAGAGTGTGAAGGGATAGAGGATTGGGGGGGGGGGGTTGTTTGTCATGCAGGGTTGCCTCACTTGTTGCAGCTCCGCCAACCTCGCATTGCGCGATCTCCCGGGTGGCAGATCCCCCAACAAAGTCCAGTGCCCTCTGCTCAAACGTGGTGAGGGGGCGCAGGATGGGCGAACCCCCTCCAGTCTTGTTCAGCTCACGGGTGTTGTGAGCGGTCTTGTCCTGTTGGGGGAGGGGGCATAGGTATATCATTACAATACGGCAGGTATCAGCAGGCCGTTCAGATACTGGCACAGTTTGGGGGTCATGTTGTAACAAGACCATTGCATCTCTCCACGGGGGCCAGAGCGCTGGGTCTGTGACTACTTTGTGAACCACCCTCAACTCACTCTGCCCTAATCCCCCTCCACCCCCCCCCCCCCTGTGCCGGGGGGGGGGGGGGGGGGGGGGAGGTGGGTGATTAAGTTAAGGGGGGAGGGATGGTTGTCACCCGGGGGCACCCACTTGGCACTTACCCTGGCAGCCCTGGTGAGGTTGTGCATCTTCTTCCGACATTGGTCTGCAGAGCGAGGTGTCTGCCCCACAGCACTAACGGCAGCAGCCACCTCACGCCAGGCCTGGTGCACCGCGCTGGCAGGGTGGCGATGCCCTCTACGCGGGCAGATGATGCCCCTCCTCTGCTTGATTGATTCGAGCAGTATCTCCACGTCAGCCTCCACGAATCGCTGGGCTGCTCTCCTGAGCTCCGACATCCTGGCCTAGTTTCTGTGCTCGCCCGTGCCCTTTTACAGCGTCGGGCGGCGTCACATGGGCGTGTTCGTAGCGTCGCCGCGTTCCGGCGTCATCGCGCACGTGATTGACGCAGCCCCGATCCTAGCCCATTTCCCGGACGTGAATAGGCCGTAAATGGGCCGTGTCGGGCCGTTTTCACGGCCAACTTCGCGATTTTCCGCGGGTGCGGAACAGTCTCCTGTTTACGATGGAGGTGAGGAAGAATTTATACTCTCAGAGGGCCATTATTGTTTGCAATTCTCTTTCCTTGTGAGCAGTGGAGGTTGCATCATTGGATACATTCAGTTAGATATATTCTGGATTGACAAGGGAGCCAAGGGTTATGGGGGCAGGAAGGAAGGAAAATGGAGTTAAGGTCATAGTCAGATCAGCCATGATCTTTTCGAAAAGCTGAACAGGCTGGAGGGGCTAAATGGTCTGCTCTTGCTCCTATTTTCTATGTGAGGGAAGTCAGTGTTGGGGAATGGAACACTTTCCTTATGGAAGTCAGTGTCACCACTGAGCATTCTTTAGTATGATTCGCATTGTTAGTTGCAGAGAAGGATCTTATCTTCTCAGGCCCAATGGCTTGCTTTAAAAAACACATACTGCATCAGATCATTACTATTTTGCGTTGCAGTTGGTTTGGTTCACAGATAGATGAGCAAGAGAATAAAAATATTTCAGCTTGGAAATTACTATCAGTGACATTATTTTGCAAACACTTTAAGGATGTATTAAATTCCTCTGTGCTATTTTGACAGGGGCATTAACACAGCTCCTGTTAAAATAACAGAAACATTTGACATGATCACATTAAGTATTCACACAATAACATCACCAACAGTATTTTCTAGACTAACATCTTTTCGCCTCTTTCAAAATAAATATATTACAAATTGAGTTTGCACTAAGTAACTGGCGCAATTAGCAACTTTTAACTCGTGAATACACTTCATTATAAGACAAGGAAGCAAAATATAAAGATGCTCTGTATGTCATTCAGGATTGAATGTCACAATGAGTGACTAAATTGTTCATTAATCAAAACATAAAGCTCTGTAAATGGCTGTCAGCCCAACCACTTGTTCATCAAAAGTGCAGCTGGAAGGCATGTTTGTATTAGCACCTATTGAACGCACATCTGTGCTCATTTTGAGTCAGATCTCTGACAAAATTTAGAAAATCACATGGCATCAGGACATTACTATCACATTCATAGCCTCAGCAAAGTCTTGTCTGAAAGCAGCCAGCTTTATTTAAATTTGCTATGTGTTTTGTAGAGTTGATATTTAAAGCTATTGAAAAATCAACCGTGTTTGTTAGGGCAGCTTCCATGCACTCCATTTTAATTTGAAGTGTTCCTTTTTACATTACTTCCTGCCTCTTGTAAAATTTCCGCAGTTTTGAAAGTGAGCCATAAATCCCAGGTCAATTACCCAGAATACAAAATCGCAGCTCAAATCTGATAATGCTGCCGTGTATAATTTGATGACATACATTCACTGTTTGAAATAGGCACACAATCATTCTGCTTGTGCTTTCAAGTCCTTTCTCACCTCCATACATCTTTGATTGCAGGCATTATTATTCATGAACATTTGTTGTGGGCCACAATCTCGAGCAGTGTTTTTTTGAGAGTAAGTGTTAAAAGTTACATAGTGGACTAGCGATGGCAGCAGGGTGCATCCTGAATACAGCAGTGCTGTCTTGGGGTTCTGTCAATGGCCCCTGAAATCTAAAGCTCTCTGTCTGTCTCCCACCTTTTGTGTCACTCCGTCACAACCTCTTTAACTAAACTTTCGGTCACCAGTCCCACTATCTCCTTGTGTGGCTCAGTGTCAAATTGCATCTGATTGCGCTCCTGTGAAACACCTTGGTAAGTTCTTACTATGTTAAAAGTGCTATATAAATGCAGGTTGGTGTTGGTTTTGTTAGAAGGATGTTGGGATAGTCGCATGCCCAACATTGCAGGAGAACAAGAGAATGAGAGTGAAAACACTAGCTCAGGTAATATCCCACATCTAAATGGACAACAATAGAGGTTCAGAAATTTGGGAGTTCAAAATGCACCTATTTTACAGTGTGCTGGAATGGCATTGTGTGATCCCTGTGCCTGAGTGGTGAGACCCAAGGTGTCCCTGATATCTGCGGCACTTTAGCACAGTTGGAGTACTGTTGCTTCACAGCACCAGGGTCCAGGTTCGATTCTCAGCTTGGGTCACTGTCTGTGCGGAGTCTGCACGATCACCCCATGTCTGCGAGGGTTTCCTTCCACAAGTCCCAAAAGATGTGCTTGTTTGGTGAATTTGGACATTCTGAATTCTCCCTCTGTATACCTGAACAGGTGCTGGAATGTGGCGACTAGGGGCTTTTCACAGTAACTTTATTTACCTCAGGCCTGATTTCCATCATCAAGCTGAATGGTGCGAGTGGACAACAACTAGCAGGGTGATTGAATATATCCACTGCCACTGTTGAGCAGCCCTTTGCTAAGTGAAGCTGGATGGAGTGGGGGCCGGGGGGGGGGGGGGGGGGGGGGGTAGTGGATAGAAACTTGAAGGGAGATCAGAAACTAGGGTAAAGAGGGTAGAATGTCAGTCGGAGAACTAGATCAGAAGCTGGAGGGGTAAATAGTAGCTGAGTAGAGAGGAATCCTGGTGAATGCTGAATGGGGACTGAGGTTCAAAACTGCAAGTGGAGAGAATCGGAGGCCAAGGAGCCAGTCTAAAATCTCAAGAGAAAGAAGATCAAGAAGACTACCACCTACTCAATGGCAATTTGCGATGGGTAATAAGTGTGTTGACCTCGGCAGTGGCACCCACTTCCCATGAATTAATTTTTTTAAAGTACATGGAAAAGATTTATCCAGAAAACCGATTTAAGTTAAACCATGGGAGAAAGAAAAGTGGGCACAGGTTCAAACTACTAACTAGAACTGAATCCAAAAAAATAAAAATTTGCATTTGTATAGCACCTTCCACGCATGCAGAGAATTATCTACACTTGCAATGGCCCTCTGGGAGAATTCTAAAGATAAAAACCTAATAACTATTTCAGAAATATTTGAGAAATACTTTGGTACAACAAAGGGAAGTGTAAATTTGTTCTGGATGATTGAATTAAGATACGGTGGATGACTTTCTTCACCAGCAGCAGCTTGTGATAAAGGATTTTAGGCAGTCACAAGTTTCTATAAGAGTATCTGCACTAAAATTACTCACAGGCTTATAATATTGCTGCCTGCAGCAGTCTATTTGACCGGCAACAAAATATACTCCTGGATTTTAAAAAATAAATGCTTTACATGCTAAACTGTAAGAGCATGAATTAAATAAATTAAAATGTTTAATAACCGAGAAGATGTCAGGAGGTCAAGATCTACATGATAGTGTTTACCCTCAAATTATCTCCTCCTTTAAGCAATTGTCAATGTTCTTTTGAGGGTAAAATTGCTTTGAGAAGAAACCCGGGGCGAGGAGCAGGGGAAGGGTTTAGCCATTTTGTTTGATTAAAGGGCAGCACGGTAGCATTGTGGATAGCACAATTGCTTCACAGCTCCAGGGTCCCAGGTTCGATTCTGGCTTGGGTCACTGTGCGGAGTCTGCACATCCTCCTCGTGTATGCGTGGGTTTCCTTCCACAGTCCAAAGATGTGCAGTTTAGGTGGATTGGCCATGATCAATTGCACTTAGTGTCCAAAATTGCCCTTAGTGTTGGGTGGGGTTACTGGGTTATGGGGATAGGGTGGAGGTGAAAGGGTGCTCTTTCCAAGAGCCGGTGCAGACTCGATGGGCCGAATGGCCTCCTTCTGCACTGTAAATTCTATGATTTGGGCTTCCTTCAAAATCCAAATGAAATTATTTTCCTGAGCTTTTCCATCTTGCTTTAACTTTACTCAGCTTCCAAAGCATCCTCAAAATCTACTCTTAGGTCTTTTGTCACGCCCCCTCACTTTGCTCATAATTATTCCAATTCCCACACAGCTCGAAAATTTGCACCTTTTACAAGGTGCCATTGAGAGGTTCTTCGATATTCAAGGCACTATAAAAGTGTATATTGGCCTTTTGTAAGTGTGAGTAGGTACTGATGAAAAAGGAGTGCTGTTGCTAACTTTGACAAATATGAGCACTGTATTTAAGTGATCTGAGTAGTAATGAAGTGGGATGATTTTATTTTATTACTTTATGTTGCTGCACCACATGGCACCTGGATGGGATCCCTTTCCAACATCCCTTTAGAAAGTTACTATTCAATTTGCTTCCATCAGCCTTTCTGGTAGTGCAATCCAAATGATAACAACTCATTGTGTAAACATTTTTTCTTTGTCTCCCCTTTGATTGTTTTGCCAATTACCTTAAATCTGATGATTCACCTTTAATAAGGACATGGGAATCCACACTGAGTAAGAATAAACAACTTTGATTATTTACAGTTACGTTATATACAACGCCCGGTAGATCCCTCCCGGGTCTCTTCACGTAGACTGGCCAACCTTTTATACATAACTAAATGGAGTCCCCCCACCCCTCAGCGGGGGAGCTCGTACGCCGTGAGAACCTTGGGGAAGAAAATCATTCTCACCTCGTAAGTCTCGTGCAGGATATGACATCACCCTCCTGTCAGTTAATAGTTGCTCCTTATTTACTCAATCAAAATATTTCATAATTAGTCAGCGCGATTTAGTGGCTGTGTGTGCTTGGTAAGGATTTGTTCGAGTCAGTTAGATCCTAAGAGAGGCCCAAATCAGGAACCGCACCAGGCACCAAAGAGTTTGCGATCTAACCAGCCAGCTCCTGTTGCCAGGATCCAGATCCTCCTAGACATGGCGCAAAGCTAATTGAGGCCAATGAAGAACATTCTCCATCTCATGAGTGAGATGGAAGCCCAATCTGACGGCGTCTCATGATCTAACAGGTTCCCCAGTGAAAGGTTACACAGGTGCTGAAAAGTACTGGGCCACAGAAACGTGGACCAGGTATCACGGCATCTGGGGGGTTTCTCTGGTCATTGGAAGCCCATAGATGACAACCGATAGGGCAGGGTGGCACCCTGACTCTCCCACTGATACCTGGGTACCCAGGCACTTCCAGGCTGGCACCATGGCACCACTGCCACCCTATCCAAGGTGTCCAGGTGGTACTGTCAGGCTGGTAGGGGCACTGCCATGGTATCAGTGGTGCCAACCCAACTAAGCACTTAATAAATTCACTTTGGTTCAACAAATATTTTAACCAATTAAGTGCAGTTAGATAGCAGTGGGAAACTTACTGACAGAACTGGCAGAAACTCCCAGCCAAATGTAAAATGTAAATCTGAGGTCATCCATTTTGGTAGGAATAACAGCAAAATGTACCATTATTTAAATGGTAAGAAAATTGCAACATGCAGAGGGACCCGGGTGTCCTTGTACATGAATCGCACAAAGTTGGTTTGCAGGTGAAACAGGTAATTTAGAAGGCAAATGGAATTTTGTCCTTCATTGCTAGAGGGATGGTGTTTAAAAGCAGGGAGGTTATGTTGCAGCTGTAGCGGGTGCTGGTGGGGCCACACCTGGAATACTGTGTACAGTTTTGGGCTCCTCATTTGAGAAAGGATGTACTGGCACTGGAGGAGTGCAGAGGAGATTCACCAGGTTGATTCCGGAGTTGAGAGGATTGACTTATGAGGGGAGACTGAGTAGACTGGACTATACTCATTGGAATTTAGAAGTATGTGGGGGGATCTTATGGAAACATATAAAATTATAAAGGGACTAGTTAAGATCAAAGCAGGGAGGTTGTTTCCACTGGCGGGTGAAACTAGAACTAGGGAGCAGAGCCTCAAAATAAGAGAGAACAGATGTCGGGCTGAGTTGAGGAGAAACATCTTCACCTAAAGGGTTGTAAATCTGTGGAATTCCCGATCCAGTGAAGCAATTGAGGCTCCCTCATTAAATGGTTTTAAGGCAAAGATAGATAGATTTTTGAACAGTAAAGGAATTAAGCGTCATTGTGAGCAAGTGGGTAAATGAAGCTGAGTCCAGAAAAAGATCAGCCATGATCTTATTGAATGGCGGAGCAGGCTCGATGGCCTAGTCCCGCTCCTAGTTCTTATGTTCTTATGTAAATCCGTCTGAAATTACACTTAGAAACTTTTCCGTTAGATCGTGCCAAGTATTTTTATTGAGCTATTATAATGGATGCTTTAAGCAGTCATATTTTATTGTAGTTTTTAAATCTAATTTTTAATATCTGGCACAGGTCATCAAATGTCAATTAAGAACTAAGGGCGCGATTCTCCGCAAAGGCGGAGAGTCGTGAAGGCTGCCACGAAAACGGCCGTGTTTCACGGCAGCCTCCGCGCCCCCCCCCGGGACCCGATTCTGCTCCCCGGTCGGGGCTAGCAGCGGGGCCCCGTGAACTACGGCATCGCGGGCTTAACGAATTTCGCTAAGCCCGCGCGCCAAAGTTAGCGACGGCTGACGCATATGATGACGTCAGCCGCGCATGCGCGGTTTGGACGACTCCAACCCGCGCATGTGCGGATGACATCATCCGCGCATATGCGCCAGACCCGCGCATGCGCGGTCCGTAATGCCCCTCAGCCGCCCCGCGGACTGATCCAGCGGGGCGGCGGAGGAACAAAGAGTGCGCGGGGTAAGTACCCGCTGCCCGCGATCGGTGGGCACCGATCGCGGGCCCATGCCACCCTTGGCACGGCCGTGGTGCGGCCGTGCCAATCGGTGGCATGGTTGTGCAGAACGGCACTTTGCCGCCGTTTTCACGAACTTGTATAGCAGGTGTATTCAAATTTGTGAAAACCGCCGTAAAGGCCTTGGAAATCGGCCCATCGGCCAGGGGACAATTGCTGCTCTCCGTAAAAAAATGGCGAGCAGCGATTCGTGTCGGGGGGCGGGCGTGGGGGGGGGGAGAATAGCGGGAGGGCGTCGGACCAGCGTCGCCGTAAAAATTTGCACCGCCCGCTATTCTCCGCCCCGTCGTGAGTGTGGAGAATCGCGCCCTAAGGGGTTGATTTTAACCCCATTGCCCATCAATAAGATTGCATAGGAGGGTTAAGATCAGGGGTTCTGAGGCCGCACTATTCCTTCCTGGCAAAACCATATCTTCATCGACTTTGAAGTTGGCCAAGGTTTTCTCGATAGGTAGGCGAGGGCCTAACTTAAATATACAGTTCAGGCCAATGATGCCACTGTTACTGTAACAAGATTTTTATGAAGCTTGGGTAGGCCTGCTCAGAGTAAGAGCTGTCAGAGAAACTTGGCAGGGTATAGTAGTGTCAGAGCAAGCCAAGGTAACTAATGGCTTGAAGGAACAGGAAGAATTCCTCGGATGTCCCTTGTCTCGAATTTCTCTCCCTCTGCATATCGGTATCAATTTGAGAAACTTCCCGACCCCCTAATATTTAACTTCTGCGAGGTCCAATTACCTTTTTGCATTCCGGCCAGGTAATGTTTCTGAACAGGTTCAGATGGTCTCCAGTAAAATTTAATCAGATAATGAACAGTCGTTAAGGTTGGTCAGACCTCCAGGTCCTTGGACTCTCTGGGCGCACCAACCAATTCAGGGTTTGCACACAATTTCTCTGCTCAATCCCTCTGCCCTTTAAACTCAAGGCCCAAGATTCTATGTGTGCAATCTTCTCAAAATGGAACAGAGTCCTGAGGGTTTAGCTGCGTGTTTCCCAGCACTCACAGTGCCGGAGAATACATGGTATTCAACGGGACTCGCATTGAATAGGAGCCTGAATGGGGGACCGCGCAAGAGGCCGCACATAGTCCCGTTTTCTACAATGGGGAGCTCCGCTCGCCGGTTGTTCCAGCTGCAGCGAGAGATCGGAACGCCATTTTTAAATTCTGATCTCTGAGGGCAACCCGATCACCGAGGCCCTCCAAACGAATCCCCAACCTCCTCCCAAGCCCAAACACAATATGGGAGGATCTCCCGCATGCCCCCCCCCCCCCCCCCCATCCCACACACACACACCTCCCTGCACCCTGCCAGGCAACCCCAGCCCGATCACATGTATGCAAACAATGACAGCTTTGCACTGTCCCTGCCAGCTGGCAGTGCCAAGCTGTGTGCCTCAGCAATGCCAGGCTAGCACCAAGGTGGCACTGCCAGGTTGCCAGGCTAGCAGTGGCAAGGTACCCAGGTGACACCAGCAGTGCCAGGGCACCACCCTGCTCAAAGGGCATGCAGCTGACGACCTCTGATCCCCATGGAGACCCCCACAAGTGCCAATCCGTCTGGTCCCTGTTTGTGGGGACCAGTGCTGAATGACGCTCACCCAAGGTCTCTGAGGCAAAGAGGTTAAATCCCAAAGTCTCGGGTATCTCCGGAATGGCACATTAGAGTCAGGCTTACTGCCTTGCTCTAATAAACAGATTTGCCAAAAACTGATCCCGCCCATTGTGGGCATAATTCACCTTGCAACGTCTTCCGAGATTGTGTTGAATCTCGCGAGACTTTGCGAGCCAGGTAGATCCCAGCCACGGAGGAGCGTCGCCGGTGGATTGCGCCCTATATTTCCATTACCTAGTGTACTATTTCCATTATTTACTAGCTCTGCCAACTCAACTTGTACATATTTGCCCAATAAATAACCCAGTGGATAAATGCACTTCTCCAATGTGGAACTGAGCGGTACTTTGCAGGAAAATCATAAGTTCAATCTCCCAGTTATAGAATCATAGAGTCGTCCATCAAAAAAAATTGGATCATCATGGGCGAAATTCTCCGACCCCCAGCAGGGTCGGAGAATCGCCTGGGGCCACCGAAAATCCCGCCCCCGCCGTGGCAGAGATTCTCCGCCACCCGGGAAGTGGCGGTGGCGGGAATCTCGCCACTCCGATCGGAGAGGCCCCTGCGGCGATTCTCCGGCCCGGATGGGCCGAAGTCCCGCCGCTAGGAGGCCTCTCCCGCTGCCGAGGTTTGAACCACCTCTGGAACGGCGGGATCAGCGGCGCGAGCGGGCCCCGGGGTCCTGGGGGGGCGGGGGTGATCGAACCTCGGAGGGTGCCCCCACGGTGACCTTTCCCGCGATCGGGGCCCCCCAGTGCCCTGGGTGCACTCCTTCTCCTTCCGCGGCCGCCACGGCCTCCGCCATGGCGGAAGCAGAAGAGAACCCCACATCGCGCATGCGCCGGCAGTGACATCAGCGACCAGCTGCCTTTCGGCCAGCACCGCTGCCGGGGGCGCCGGTTTTTTGCGCCAGTCTCCTGGTGCCAACCGCTCTGGCGCGGGGCTGGCCCCCAAAGGTGGGGAGAATTCCCCACCTTTGGGGAGGCCCGACCCCTGAGTGGCTGGCGGTACTCCCCTACGCCGGGACCCTCCGTCACGCCGGGTAGGGGAGAATCCCGCCCCATGTCTGTGCCAGATCTTTGGAAGAGCTGTCCAGTTAGTCCCACTCTCCCATTATTTCCCCATAAACCTGTAAACTTTTCCTTTTCAGAGTTAACGTGTTTCCTTTTGGCTCAGTCTGAGTTCAATTAATAACATTTACCTTGGCTTCAGGGAAGCTTTGCAATGGGTTCTGGTGATCTTAGATTGAGCAGGAGAAAGATCAATCAGAGTTCCCAGTCTTGTTAGGATATGTTCATTGAGGAAGAATTGACCATTGTTAAATAACCCACCAACTCAGTGATCAAGTTCTTATATTTACAAATTATTTTCCAACCAAACCTGGCAGGAGCATAAAAGGGGTTTTATGTTTGTAATTTTGAGGTCAATATCGAGACGAGCAGGAAATTGATTTCTCTATCCTGCCGTCTGTGAATACTCAGATTGTCTTAAACATTACACCAGCTTTTTCACAAGGGAACAAAATGCCACTTAGATAGAAGAGTTCAATAATGTTCTAGTCTATAGAACTATTCATCTTCACCCAAGTATTTAAGCAGCTGGCTAATGGAAAGGCATCGTTAGTTAGAAGATGTGTTGAAGTGGAGCAAGACTCATTAGAGTGCCTGTTTGCTTAGTCAATAACATTATAGACTCACGGTCTATAGGGACAGGTAGAAAACAAAATAGCAATGGTTTTTTTGGGATGGTAAGATAGCGGATTTTAAAATTGTTTTTGATGGCGTGCCAACACATATTCCATACTATGACTGATTAAACAAGAAGCCCGTAACTATGCCTCACGGTAGCATGGTGGTTAGCATCAATGCTTCACAGCTCCAGGGTCCCAGGTTCGATTCCCGGCTGGGTCACTGTCTGTGTGGAGTCTGCACGTCCTCCCCGTGTGTGCGTGGGTTTCCTCCGGGTGCTCCGGTTTCCTCCCACAGTCCAAAGATGTGGGGGTTAGGTGGATTGGCCATGCTAAATTGCCCGTAGTGTAAGGTTAATGGGGGGATTGTTGGGTTACGGGTATACGGGTTACGTGGGTTTAAGTGGGGTGATCATTGTTCGGCACAACATCGAGGGCCGAAGGGCCTGTTCTGTGCTGTACTGTTCTATATATGACCAGAATATAGTGGCCAGATTTTCCCATCCCAAATTGGCATGGAAGGAAGTAAATGGCCACGATGTTCCACAACTGGAGGTCCCACCTCCTTTTCTGCTCCTCCCCCGAGGGCAGGGGAGGGTACAGCCTTCGGAATGCATTCCCTCCTATTAAACAAGCAATTTGGGTCATTGTGGACTCATTAAGAGCTGGTCTCCGGTAGGTTTTTACTACTTTCAGCAAGTTGGCTGGAATTCAGCAGCTGTTGAGAATCAGCCCAGCTCAATGGAGGCAGACTTAGTGCCCAGTGCAAGCTCCTGTGAGAAAATGCAATCCAAAGCAGCACTGACGAGACTGAGCATGACAGACAGGCCTATCCTATTCCATAACATTCACTGATTTTAAAAACATGTTACCAGCCTAGCCTGCCCTAGGTTCTAGACGTCAGCTACCTTATGATTCAAGCCAGAACATGGTCCACTTCCCTGGTGACATGTTACCTCCTGATTCCAGTCTCCGAGGGCAAATTCCATCCCCAAGTAAATAAACTGACAATCTATCTCAGGAATGCAAAAACTTCCAAAGAATACTATATGGTTTAAGGACAGTACATTCAGAGGCTATAAGGACACTTCAAGATGATACAGGCAAGTTGAGTGAGTGGGCAAATATATGGCAGATGCATAATAACATGGCTTCCTGTGAAGTTATCCACTTCAGACAGTGATACAGAATGGCAGAGTATAATTTACATGGCGATAGATTGGGAAACGATGATGTATGAAGTGACATGGGTGTCCTTTTACACCAGTCACTGAAAGCAGGCATGCAGGTGCAGCAAGCAGTTAGGTAGGCAAATGATATGTTGGCGTTCATTGGAAGAGGACTTGAGCAAGAATGTCTTACTTCACCTGAGGGAGGAGCTGCGCTCTGAAAGCTCGTGTTTGAAACAAACCTGTTGGACTTTAACCTGGTGTTGTAAGACTTCTTACTGTGCTCACCCCAGTCCAACGCCGGCATCTCCACATCATTACTGCACCTGTACAAGGCCTTGGTGAGACCACAGAAAGGATATACCTGTCATAGAGGGCATGCAGGGAAGATTCACCAGACTGATTTCTGGGATGGCAGAATTGCCATTTGAGGAGAGATTAGGTTGGCTAAACCTGAATTCATTGTAATTTAGAAGAATTCGAGAGGAATCTCATTGAAACATAAAATTCTGACAGGACTGGATGTTTCCCCTGGCAGGTGGTGGGGTCAGTGTTGGGGTCACAGTTTCAGGATAAGGGTTACGTCATTTCGGACTGAGATAAAGAAAAATGTCTTCACTGTAATGGTGGTGAACCTGTGGAGCTCTCTACCACAGAAGGCCATGGAGACCAAGTTACTGACTATATTTAGGAAGGGAATCGAGTTCTAGACAATAAAGAAATTAGGGGTATGGGGAGTTGGGAGGAGTATGGTGTTGAGATGGAGGATCAGCTATAATCACATTGAATGGAGGAGTTGTCTCGAAGGGCTGAATGGCCTACTCCTGCTCCTATTTTCCAGTTTACTATGTTTGGGTTATGTCAGCTGATGCAAACCATTACTGTGGACCATTGGTAGGTCTCAAATGGCCATAAATCCTGCCATATTCCACAGTTTATTGGACTACTTTCATTGTAAAGCATTCCAGATCTAATTGTGGTGCTTTTGCACTTGTAAGTCCACTGATAAGATGATAAATTGAGACTGATTTTGCTTGTATCAATCGACTATATAACTCCCTGTAGAAAGAGTCAAAGTTGTACCTTTGTCACATTTCTGTAAAAAAAAGACTTCTACTTAATACCCTGTTTCTTAATTCCCAATAAAATTGGAATGTGGAATTTATTGTACACACAAAATATTATTCCCAATTATCCTCTTGCAGTTAATGCTATTACAATTGCCAGCATAATCATTCAATTTGTAACTAGAAACTACAAGAAGTGTATTTTCTCCATATACTAATTTTAGCAAAAAATTGTCATGAGTGTAAAACTTTTTGTCCCGTATTGGTGCATTATATTGATGCTGATCTTTAGCTGACATTAGCAAGATGAGGGAAAGAAACCCTTACCAAGCCTTAGTCCAGTCTGTTACTGAAGTATATAAAGTGCAAACATTTAATTACTCAACCAGCCCATGCTTGTAGAACCCAGAAAATGTGTTGTGATTGGGCAGCACTTGCTGAACAATCATGTGTGCACTAATAGTTACATTAATGACCATTCCCACTATGAATGTGACATACATTCATATGCAGGGACACATTTCCTGTAAGCAAAAGGAATCTGTTCAAGCCTAGTGCTTTTTTTGAATTACCCAGAAGCAGCATGCTGAGACTATAATTCCCTTTTGTTTTCTCGGTATCCCTCGGCCAATGAGGGTTGACTTGCCAACTAATTAGCACCCTTTTCTCCTGTACTATAAATTGCGGTGATCGTTTGAAATTCGGCATACTTCACAAATTTCTGATAAGTGCAAGACAAAAAGCTTCAGCAATGTGTCTCTCATTTCAGCAATAATATTCAATTGTATGGCTGTATGAATGCACTCATGAATGAATGTACTCTCAATGCAGCATGGAAAAATAATTTTCACTTTGTTCAATGATTTGCATGAGTGACAATGTGGTCTAGCACAAGGTATGTTGCTGAAAAGATGCCCAAAGAAGTATTACGTTTAAATTTGACAAAGATTGGGGTAGAAGTTACAGAAATTATTTTCTATGGTAGGGATGTTTTTTACAGTCTGATATGTATGACTTTCCTGTGTTGCATCTGAGGAAATGCTACTGTTATGTAGTGACTGTACATGTGGTATTTGTTATTTTGTTCTCTGTACATTCATTGTCTCAATAAATTAATATTTACCATATCTTCATGTTTTGGTTTCTTGTATCATTATCTTTTGTCTTCTGTCTTTCTCACCCTCTGTTCTTGTGATTGTGCTGTGATTTTACATTACAGTTTAATTTTCCTGTTTTCAGTAACTTAAGTAAATGCCATCAATAGTGTCTGGTTACTCGTTTAGCACTGTGCTGTCAGGAGAGTTGCATTTTAAAGCAGCAGTGTCCTGTTCCATTGGCTTATGTATTTGAGATCATCCCTACTTATACAATGTCTCTTTTGAAATTATCTAGATACTTACATTGTCTTTTAAATTCTGCACACCATAACATATTTGTTGTTTTAGTTTGCTCAGTATTCTGCGAAAATTATTACTGTAAAGTTACAGTATACAAACTGACAAAGCATTTTTGAAATAAAGACTGCTTCTCTCTTTGAGAAATATTTTCAAAGCCAAGCAAGTCAATGATTTAAATGTTTCTTATGTCCTATAATCATTTTCTTTTCAAGGTTAATTCTCTAGAAAATTGTGTTAACAGCCCCAGTATGTCCATTGTTAGGATGCTGCAGCTTTAAGATAGCTTCTTCAGCGTGACTATGTGTGGTACATCTGTTTTGAACCACTGTGTTGATGTGCTTATTAAAGAGACCAGCAGTTATTTGGTGACCATAACCAGAAGCATGATGTAACTTAAGTCTAATAAGATTCAAATTGAATGTTTTTCACGGTGCGAGTGCAATGTAATCTGTGCTTATGAATTTTAAACATTTTTATTTTCAAAATTGCCGCTATTACATCAGTCGTGAAAGTCTAAATATGAAAATTCACAGCCTCCAAGGAGAGTGAGATTGCTTTGGTGATGTGGAGCAGCTCTTCCTGCCTGGTTTCCCCAATCTTTTCCATCCTGTGTATTGTCAGTGTACTGCTGCACCAGATAGTCCATGCTTATTGAAAGCAGCAAGTAGATAGTAGAAGATATCAATAATTTTCCTTGGCTTTGCTATATAAATGGTCTCGGGTCTACTAGTGCTGCCGCAGTCTGCTTTGCAAATGGAGTATTGGTACATTTCCAGAATATAAATCTTATAAAATGGATTGTTAATTGTGGGAATTGCTGCAGTTTTCAAAAGATTTTCATAAATAGCAAGACAAACTCATACTATGATTCCATGTTTTTTGTCACACCTTCTACAATTGGATGGTGGCAGTGTGGTTCAGTCGAAGAAATACTCAAGGATTGGAGGCAATGCTGGTAGAGTGTTGCTTCCCATTAGAATGAATGAAAATTGGAATCATATTACTTTACCATTCCTTCCCAAAGTGATCTTACCAGAAGACATATACATATAACAGGCAGTTAAAGGCAGCACGAGTAACTGCTCCTATGATCAAAACAATCCTTTTAAAGCTATTGCCATAGATCTGGTTGAGAAAACACAGCGGTTTAAATAAAGGTTTGTTATTTGAATTTTAAATGTTTAAATTACAGTGTGGGGAGATAAAAACATTTCTGCTTGTGACAGCCTATGATGCAAAGAGCTGTAATTTGCTGAATTAGTTGTATCATTCTTGCTGTTCCGAATATTATTTAAAAACTGTGCTTTTCTTTAAATATTTAGATCACTGTCTGGACGCATTGTCGGAGGAGTATGGTGGTTCTTCACTCTGATTATAATTTCCTCCTACACGGCCAATCTTGCTGCTTTCCTGACTGTAGAGAGAATGGTGTCACCTATAGAAAGTGCTGAAGATCTTTCAAAGCAAACTGAAATTGCTTACGGAACGCTGGACTCAGGTTCTACAAAGGAATTTTTCAGAGTAAGCCTCCCCATGTCTGACAGTGTTAGGTGTGCTATATGAATAAAGCAAATACATATCCAGTCAGATCAAACATAAAAGGATACACATATGGTTGGCTTGGAATGGTAGAAAAGGGAGGTTACAATGCCAGCTATAAGCTGAAATAATCAAATGGTTCTTGTGGTGCTGGAGGTGGGGATGAAACTGCCTTCTGTGGAGGTCAGGCCGTAATTGAATAGTAGAGACGTAAGGACGAATAAATATCCTGAAGATTTTTTTTATTGGATTTTCACAAAGTCAGGGAGACTCGGCGGATCCTTAAGAAAGGAGCTGGGATCAGATTCCAAGATTCCAGGCTCCATATTTGGCAGTGTAGTTTTTGGCAAGTTTTACCAGTGTAGGTTATGGGTGAGGGTTGTTACAGACTGCATACCCACACCCTGTCTGGCTCCGTTGGGGGATTAGGCATTTCCTAGCTCTCCACAATTTTCATGCAGTTAGGCAAGCTTTTCAAGGGCTCGTGGTTCATGGTCCCTCCGAGGTGTTATGAACCATGGTCTGGATGAGGGAACCTTTTGTAATGTGAGTTCAAAAGGTCTTGCCCATTCTCCCTTGCGAGTCTATTCCCCTCCACCCACACTCCATGGCCCCTCATGCCCACATTGCCAAACTATGTCCTCCATCCAAACCCCGTGGCTCCTCAGACCCTCCATGCCCACCTATATGCCACTACCCACCTTCCATGGCACCTCATACCCTCCACACCAACATACAGCATGTCTATGCCCATTCAACCACTATAGACTCTGCACAGAACCATTTAACCCTGTAGTAACAATAGTATGTGTGAAAAGCTTTAGAAATATAACCTCAGCCAAGCCTTATTATCCTTATTCTCTTTGCTGAGAGCCCAGATATCCATTACTCTTTTGAAACAGCTGTGCCCTGGGGAAAACATTTATCGATGGACAGCTCTTTATGTTTTATCTATTCTGTCAATTGCATAATGTTTATTCACACAAGATAAAGAGGCTTCAATGCTCGCAGTTTCTGCTAGTGATACTCCTCGGGGTCTGGATCATACATACTATAGGTATAAGGAATTTTTAATGAATGAATAGCTGTTTTTAAAGTTTTCTCACGTATGGTATTGTTGCTAAAACGTTGTGGTTTTGTACAGAATGCATACTGGCAAATTGATGTGAATGTGCCAGAGGTTGACATGGAAGGTGTGAGGGGGCATGGGAGTGGGAGAAGGGCATAGGTTAGCATGGAGAGTACAAGGAATCACAGGATGGTTAGAAGGGTATAAGTTGACACTGGGTGTATGAGGGTCTATGGGTGTTGGATGGGGGACATGAAGTGGCATAACGTGTCAGGGGTGGGACATGGGGAATGAGACATGAGGGCTAGGAGGCTGCTTTCTGTTTTATTATTTTTATTGTAACTGGAATAATACTCCAGAGCACCAGTGGGTGTCTTTTAAACATCACGCCTCGGCATCCGGCACACTCTGTGGTTCCCTCGGAACTCTTCCTGGCACCAGTTACCACCCACGCCCAGAACAAACATTCTGTCTTTTCAGGTACTTTCTCCCACCACACGCCCACTAGGCTGAGAAATTTCCCAACTCCCTCTATTCACCTTGAAGATGAAAATACAGAAAATCTCTATCGTTGCAGGCTATGAAATGTTTTGTAGAGGTAGAGGCCATGGTGTGACTGGATGTACTTAATCTGTTAAAGGAAGAGGTTTGAATGGATGATAGATTCATTGGGCGGGATTCTCCATTAGCCGAAGCAGAAATCACGGTAGGCGCCGGTTTGACGCCGAATCGCGATGCTCCGTCTCCTCGAAAATTACGTCAATGCAACATACGCCACACGTTGTTTAAACACCCTTGCTTATCATTAGTGGGCCCACCTACGATTCTCCACCTCCGATGTGCCGAGTTCCCGACGGCGTGGTCCACGTGTACTCTCAGAAATCGTTAACCTGGTGTGGTGACTGCTGAGAGAGCGAGAGAGCATACGGACAGTGTCCAGCACTGCCACACTTTGCCGTCAGCCATGCCGCTGGGCGGGGGCTTCTGCCAGGGCTGGGGGGAGTAGTGGGGGGTGGCCAGAGGTGGGTTGTGTGATCAGGGCGGCCAGGTACACAACACCATTATCGCAGCCGGCAAGGCATCAATGCAGCTGTGCATGCCACTGACAGCCCACTTTAAACCTGCTCCCCTGGGACATTTAGGTGACACCCCAGGGGCACCGCCTGGGTGCCCTCTGGCCCCAAACGACCCATCAGCTGTATGGGCACTCCAGCACAACCTGTCCCATCTGTTCGGCTCCGATCAGTGTGTGTGTGTGTGTGTGTGGGGGGGGGGGGGGGGGGGGGGGGGGGGGGGTGTATAGTTTAAGTGCAGCTCTAGCTTGTCAGCCCTGCGAGTGTCGATCACAGACCCGGCGAATCCCGCACCGTTTTTCATCGGATTTGATGGTGTTCCATGTGATGCCAGTGCTAGCCCCTCACTGGTAGCAGAATCGGTGCAAATGTGGTGCCGAGTTTTCTGATGGGAAAGTCCACGGATTCTCCGCTGGTGTCAACACTTCGGGCGGAATTCTCTGAAAATGGGGCTATGTCCCCACACCCACTAGAAAGCGGGCGCAAATCACTCTGGACTTTTTTCTACAAAGTCCAGAGTGATTCTCTGTTTTGAAGGGGGCTAGCAGGGTCCCAGAGTAGTCCACGCAGCTCCGGCTGCCGATGCGATGCCCTGTACTTCCGGCCGTGGGTCTATGCAACATGGTGGACCCACACAGCAAGCCAGCCCCAACAATATAGGCCCCCCCCCCAGATCGCATGTGCCCGCTGATTGGTGGCTCCCAATTGGAACTCTGGCTGTCCTGGAGGACCGTCCCCCGGTGATGGATCCCTACCGCCCTCCACCAGGGTGGCCATGGCAGCCGCCACTCCGAGTGCCCGCCGGGTGGAACCATGTTAGAACCACGCCGCGCGGGATCTCGGCCAGCTGCCGGCGGAGAATCGCCGCAGGGGCCTTTTTGAATGGCCCCTGACCGGCGCTATGTCGACCACGCACGCGACTTGCGGCGATTCTTCGGTCCGCGGGTCTGACGCCCCATTCTCCGCCCCCACACCAAGCGCGATTCCGGCACCGAGGCTCGGAGAATCCCGGCCTTCATCTCAGAAACGGAGAATCCAGCCCAAAGTTTCTGTTGAGAGAGAGAATCAGGTTGAATTTACCATTGATCAAGCAATGGATGTATGCATTCGGAAATATTGTTACATTGTTTCATGCCATGTTCGGGTTTATTTTGATAGTTTTGTTTTCTTCCTGATTTATCTGCTGTTCTTTCATGCTCACTTCTATGTAGCATTTTTTGTTTGTTAATGGGAACATTCTGGCAATGGATGTCTTCAGGGCTACCTACAGTGCTGGTTGGAGATTGACATGGATGGGAAATGGAATATCCCTGTACAGTAAACTGCTGCATCTAGTAGCCTAGATAGAGAGTGACAAAACTAGTGGTAAGATAATAAGGTGGAAATGTTATTTATAGCATGGGTTTTCAGTCAGCTGAGCTGTATTACTCAGGCAGCAAAGGAGAGTAAGAAATTAGCCACAAAGGTTAAAAATAAGACAACTCCCTCTGTGGGCTGTCTAATACTTCTGTGCAAACAGTCATTTTAGATTTGAATATCTAGTTAAATGATCACAACCAAAACTCCAATTCAATGACTGAATCTGGTAAGTTCACAGTGATGCAGAGTGTATAACAGTAAAAAATGTAGAAATTCTAGCTCTTTTTAATCGGAAAATTAATACAACAGTTTCACATAAAGTTGAACTAATGTACCTGTACAGAAGAAAGATAATATCCAAAAGGGCTTATTCTAAGTTTAATTGACTTCCCCAGTGTCCTTATTCCAGTCTCCAAAGCTGCATCCTACATACATACACTTCCAATCTGTCTAAAACTCTATGGCCTACTGCCTGTCCCACAAGGTGTCAACAGACACATTCCCCTATCCTCACTAGCCTCTATTAGCTTGTCATTGCTCAGCACATAGGAATGAAAGTTCCTTTAGACCCATTTTTAAGCTTGAAATGGTGCACAAACAGAATGCATGATTCTCTTGGGAGGCCCAAGGCTAGCCCCAAATTACACCTTCAGCCTCATAAACGCTATCAGGGCCACTTGTGACTCCAGTCACAGCTTGTCCATTTAGTCTTCTTGCCTCACTGTCAATTGCCCAAAGATAAGGGGCGCAATTCTCCGATGTCACACCGGTTGGGAGAATAGCGGGCCGCGCCAGTTTTTCACGCGACGCCGGTCTGACGTGCTCCTGCTATTCTCCCAAATGGCCAAATGTGTTCCATCGTATTTCGCGCGCAAAAACACGGAGAATCGCCCGATGCACCCAAAATGGTGATTCTCCGGCACCCCCGCTATTCTCCAGCCCGGATGGGCCGAAGTCCCAACGGCGTGACCCCAGGTCACGCCGTCGCCGTCCACACCTGCCTTTTAAAGTCGTCAGCCAGTCGTGCTGGCTGACGCAAGCAGTGAGGAGGTGAGCGGACCATCCCGGAGTCTCCGCAAACTGGGGAAGGCATCCCCGAGAACGCAGCGGCCAGTGGGATGGAGGGGGGGGGGGGGGGGAGAGGGAGAAGTGGGGGGGGAGAGGGAGAAGTGGGAGGGGGGAGAGGGAGAAGTGGGAGGGGGGAGAGGGAGAAGTGGGAGAGGGGGGAGAGGGAGAAGTGGGGGGGGGAGAGGGAGAAGTGGGGGGGAGAGGGAGAAGTTGGAGATGTGACCGACGCCTTGTTTGCCATCGTCGATCGCTACATCACCTTTCCCGAGGACCGAGCAAATCAAGAAGCACGTGCCCGTGCATTTGCCAACGTGGCCGGGATACCGATGGTCCAGGGGCTCATTGATTGTGTTCGTGTCCCCATGCACCGGCCTGTAGGCAACTGGGGCGGCATTCTCCCCTACCCGGCGTAGGGGAGTGGCGCCAACCACTCCAGCGTCGGGCCTCCCCAAAGGTGCGGATTTCGACTAGCGCGAAAACCGGCACCAGCGGCCTTTCAGGCCCGGCGCCAGGGCTGGCCGAAAGGCCTTCGCCGGTTTGCGCATGCGCGGTGGTGAAGTCAGCGGCAGCTGCCACTGATGTCACCACTGGCGCATGCGCACTAGGGGATTCTCTTCTGCCTCCGCCATGGTGGAGGCCGTGGCAGTGGCGGAAGAGAAAGAGTGGCCCCACAGCACTGGCCTGCCCACCGATCGGTGGGCCCTGATCGTGGGCCTGGCCACCGTGGGGGCACCCCCCGGGGTCCGATCGCCCCGTGGCCCCCCCCCAGGACCCCGGGGGCCCGCTCGCGCCGCTGATCCCGCCGCCACCAGAGGTGGTTCAAACCTCGGCGACGGGAGAGGCCTCCCAGCGGCGGGACTTTGGCCCATCGCAGGCCGGAGAATCGCCGCAGGGGGCTCGCCGCTTGACGTGGCGTGATTCCCGCCCCCGCCAAATCCCGGGTGGCGGAGAATTTCTGGCACGGCGGGGGCGGGATTTTCGGCGGCCCCAGGGGATTCTCCGACCCTGCATTGGGGCGGAGAATTTCGCCCCAGGGATGTGTTCACAAACAGGAGGGGACATACTCCATGAACATCCAGGTGGTATGCGACGCAAATATGAAGATTATGCACGTGCGCGCAAGGTTCCCTGGGAGTGTGCATGATGCGTACATTCTTGCGCAGTCATTCATCCCTGCTATGTTTGCGGGACGACCCCCCCCCCCGGCTGAGGGGCTGGTTGCTGGGCGACAGGGGTTATCCACTGAGGTCTTGGCTGATGACGCCTATACGGAGGCCTCAGACCAACGCGGAGACCCTTTACAATGAGGCCCATGCAGCAACCAGGGGTGTGGTGGAGCGCTGCTTTGGTCTTCTGAAAATGAGATTCAGGTGCCAGGACCGCTCCAGAGGGGTCCTGCAGTACCAGCCTGAGAGGGCCGCTCGCATTGTTGTGGTATGCTGTGCACTGCACAACATTGCAATGCAAAGGGGAGATGTCCTGGTGGAGGAGTCGGAGGGAGAAGCCACTGGCAGTGGTGCCAATACGGAGGAGGAGGAGGTGGAGGAGGTTGGTGGTGCGTCGGGCACAGCACCCATACAGGACCCGGGTGCTGGTAA
This sequence comes from Scyliorhinus canicula, assembly GCF_902713615.1. Classification (NCBI taxonomy): domain Eukaryota; kingdom Metazoa; phylum Chordata; class Chondrichthyes; order Carcharhiniformes; family Scyliorhinidae; genus Scyliorhinus; species Scyliorhinus canicula. The sequence goes on along the minus strand of NC_052159.1, from coordinate 62,195,362 downwards.
TGTCCAGGAGGCTGCACGACGGCTCTGGCGAGGACAGCGGACCCGCGACGCATTGGTGGCTGCAAGATTCACGCATCGCTTGCGACGGCATCGCTGAACACTGCCACTACCACCTGCATCGCCAGTCGTGCAGACGGACAGCACACAACCCCCCCACAACCCCCCGCACCCCCGCTCCGTGTACACTGCTTCACTTCGAGATCACCCTTACCACTGCGGCCAAACGGTATGGCACAACATTGATGGATGTGTCAGCGGGTGTGATCAGTGCCATGTTGAATGATGACAGCCCGCTCTGCGATGAGCTGTGAGCTCAGAATCGTTAGATAAAGTATGACTCATGGCAATAGCTGAACCATCCATCTCGGTTGTCTCTGAGTTCGTCAGGGACACTCCATCACGTGCCCGCGTGGGGTAGCTGTGGGGGGGAGGGGGGGGGAAGGGACTGCACACCCGGCACCCAAGTTTCACCGCTCGTCAACCCCAGCTGCACTCGGTCACCATCACGATCTCCGTGGCAACGGAAAAATCACAGTCTTACAAGTTAGGTGCAACAGTGAGTTTAATGGCGAATATATTAAGTACAGATGCCCTAGTCCCTACAACTAAACTGTGCCCTTCACCCATGCCAACTTACTATGTGTCCCTCTTCATTGCCTTACGGGCCCTACCACTACGTCTAAGTGAATCCCCAGATGGTACAGCAGGAGTGGAGGCGGACTGCTGAGAATCACGCCCCGCGACATGTCTCCCCGTCGGCACTCGTTTCCTGGGGCGACCCGGCCTTGATGGGCCAGGCTGATCCGCGGGCGTTTCGGATGACGTGCTGCCACCCTGCTCTGCCCGCTGCCCACCCGATGCACCAGGGATGGGACGGGGGGAGGACAAACGTTCAGGGACGTCCCGTGATGGAGTTAATGGGACGGGCCCCAGAACCTCCTCCTCCCTCGGGGAGCCTGGTGGCCCCTGGGACTCACAGTGGGACGGAGGTGCGAGCGGGGAGGTGCCCCGTCGCCCCACCGACACCTGGCGCTGCCAGTCCTGGAGGCTTGCAACCGTAGCGACCAGGGTCCGAACGTTCGCTGAGACGGAATCCAGGGACTGAGACATTCCCGCCAGGGACTGCGCGACCTCAACCTGTGAGTGCGCGACGCCATCCAGCACGTGCGTCAGGCAGTCGTTGATCTCCGCGACTGACTGCTGGGACTGTGCCATGGCCTGCTGGGGCTGGGCCATGGCGTGCTGGGACTGTGCCATGGCCTGCTGGGGCTGTGCCATGGCCTGCTGGGACTGGGCCATGACCTGGTGAGACTCGGCCAGGGCCCATAGCGCGCTGGCAATGTCATGTTGGCTCTGGCGCATTGCTGCCTGTGAGAGGGCAACCCTGTCCTGGGCCATGGATGACGCGTGCACATTAAGCCCAACGCCTTGCATAACCTGACCCATGGCCGAAACCGTTTCACCCATTGCCTCGACCGTGGACGCCACCCGTGCGGTGTCGGCCTGGGTGGCTGCCATGAGCGGCACCACTCCCTGCTCCTGGACGCGGTTTGACACCTCTAACTGCGTCTGCAGCTGCTGGAAGACGGCCCTCATCCCGTCATTGTGTCCCTGGGTTTCAAAATGCATCGGCTGTCCAGGTGGGTCGAGTAAATCCAGGAACCCGGGAAACGTCTGCCCGCCAGCAGGATGCTGGGCCTGGGCTGCCTTCCGACCATCCAGCCCCTTGGCTGCTCCGACTTCCACCAGCTGTATCGGCTCAGCTGTGTGGTGCACACCAGACCGTGACCCAGGAGCCTCATCACTTAATTGGCCAACCGAGGTGAGTGTCTCTGGGATGGTGGATGGTGTGGGAGACAGCAGTGCCGCAAGCTCTAGGTCCTCGTCTGTCAGAAATTCAGGAGTGTCCTGGTCCCAGTCATGTCCCAGCGCAGGGCGCACGCGGCCCATGTCTGGTTCCCTGTCAGTTGAGTCTGTTGACTGCGTCGCCGTCCTCTGTGCGTCCTGCTCGAGAGTCCCCGATTTAGAGGATGGCACTCCTGGCTGACCTCCTGCCACCCCCTGGTGTGCGGCCCTGGGTGCGGTGGTCGTGGCAGATGGGCGCCTGTGTGTGGCACCAGACGGCCCTGGACGTTCGCGAGCACGCCCTAGCGAACAGAATAATATGGGGTTAGTTAGACACGCTTAGCCGGGCGTTGGATGGTCCAGTGGGTAGAGTGTGAGGGCACAGAGGATGGGGGGTCCAGTGGGTTGGGTGTGAGGGGACAGAGGATGGGGGGTCCAGTGGGTAGAGTGTGAGGGCACAGAGAATGGGCTTGGGGGGGGGGGGGGGGGGGGCGGGGGGTTGTCATGCAGGGTTGTCTCACTTGGTTCTGCACCTCCAACCTCGCATTGCGTGACCTCCCGGGTGGCAGATCCCCCAGCAAGGTCCAGTGCCCTCTGCTCGAACACTGTCAGGGGGTGCATGATGGGTGAACCCCCTCCGGTTCTGTTGCGCTCCCGGCTGTTGTGAGCAGTCTTGTCCTGTTGGGGGGGGGGGGGCATGGATAGAGCATCACAATTAGGCGGGTATCATCAGGGTCTTCAGATATTGGCACAGGTTGGGAGGAGAGTTGCAGCTACACCATGGCATCTCTCCAGGGGGTCGCAGTGCTCATGTGGGTCTCTGACAACTTTGTTAACCACCCTCCACTCACTCTCACCCCCCTCCCCCTCCCCCTCGTGCCCGGGGGGGGGGGGGGGGGGGGGGGGGGGTGATGAGGGACATGGACAATTCTCTCCCTCCTTGATATCTTTCCCATTTACCTTGTTTATAGTCATAGAATAGAGCAGTATATCCATTGAATCCCGACAGTGCTGAAGGAAGCAATTCAGCCCATCGAGTCTGCACCAACCCTGCAAACGAGCACTCCACCTATGCCCACTCCCCTGTCCATAGCCTATGCTTGTAACCCCCTGTGCATTGATCATGGCCAATTGACCAAACCTGCAAATCTTTGAACTGTGGGAGGAAACTGGATCACGAGGAGGAAACCAACACAGACACGGGGAGAACATGCAACCTCCGCACAGACAGTCACACAAGGCTGGAATTAAACCCATGACCCTTGCACTGTGAGACAGCAGTGCTAACCACTATGCCACTGTGCCGCACTAAAACAGTAAAGCACAGAAAGAGGCCTTCAGGCCATCGAGTCTCATTAGAACAATAATCCATTTAATGCCATTCCCTCACCCATGCCGTGGTAACTTTGTTCTTCACCGAGTATATTTCTAATTCCCTTTCGAAAGCTGTTGTTGGATATGTTTCACCAGCCCATCAGGCAAAGCAAATTCTAACTATTCAGTGCATAGAAAAGCATTTTGTCATGTTGTCTCTGGTACTTTTAGATCTTTAACCTCTGGTTATCAACTCTTCATCCATTGGAAACAGTTTCTTTTCATTTACCCTTTCTGAACACTTAATGATTATAAATATCAAATCTTCCTTTATCCTTCTCTGCTCTGAGGAGAGCAAGGTAGCTTCACCAGTCTATCCAGACATCTCTCCATGATCTTCAGTTACTGTACAGCTTCAATTTCTTCTCTGCTAAGGCTGCATGTTACATCAATGGAACTAGATAAATCCAAGTTGTTGCTGATTCCATTTCTCTTTTTCAGCGATCAAAAATAGCAATATATGAGAAGATGTGGGCCTACATGAAATCTGCAGAGCCTTCTGTTTTCACCAAGACCACAGCTGAGGGTGTCGCCCGTGTTCGGAAATCCAAGGGCAAGTTCGCTTTCCTTCTGGAGTCCACGATGAATGAATATATTGAGCAGAGGAAACCGTGCGACACAATGAAAGTAGGAGGCAACCTGGATTCCAAAGGATATGGAGTGGCGACGCCTAAGAACTCCCCATTAAGGTGGGTGGGATAGTATAACAATATGTCATTGTGTTGTTATAGTATTCCACCTACCCTGATGTCCCTTGTATTTCTTTTATCTTGTGTGACTGGTGTGTGCATGATCTCATTCTGCATCTTTAAAGAGTACGCAGGTAAAGAATGTTCCACTATTGAAAGTAAGGTCAATCGTATTGTCCTTAGTGGCACTAAAAGCTGTAGGAGATGGGATCAAAACAATTCTATCTCAGTACTTTTGTAACAAAGAAGATTTTTTAAATTCAATAAATGAAGTGAACATTAATTTTAGTTTAGGCATCAAGAACTGCACAGCAAACTTTAATTTTCATTCAAGTTACAGAAAATGTAGTAATATTCTAAATGGAAAGAAAATGCTTGGTTTTATGTAGTACCTCACCAAGTCTTTCCAATGTGTCAAGGTGCTATGCTGTCAATGGATTGTTATAAATTGCAGCAATGTAGGCTAATACAGCACTTTAGAGTATCTAGTGGGGAGGAAACATTTTAAATTACTTTTTGCAGTGCCACCACCTTAAATACTCCCATGTAGGCATGGTTTTACCTTCATTTTAAAGCTTTGTGTTTGTTATCCAGTAGGCTGTAGAGTATTCTGTGATTTTGGACTCCGGCTGAGTAATTGCTTTCAAAGGGGGCGCGGATCAGAGAATCAGAGCTACAGTTTTGTAGCCGTATCTCTGGCCCAGATTTCTACCGGTGTGATTCCAATCAGGAATGCAAGATCACAGAATTATCTTCTAATGTGAGCATTCACCCTCCAGTCACAACTATGTGTTCCATTCTCATAACTGATGATGTTCAAATGCTTTTTGTACTACAGTTTTTACATCATTGCTTCCATTCCTCTTAACTCTTGTATCTTTGGAGAGGTAAGAACAGGTTGTCTTACAAGTTTGACATGCTTATTCCTGAACCTAGAAAGACTTTAGACAATGTATACTGTCAATGAATAGACAAGCCTGGACTTTCCCACTGGCTAATGCAACAGTAATTATGCAGCTTGCAAACCAAATGCAACCTAGCGTTCCCTCACCTGTCATTGTTACCACATTTGCTGCTCTTTTTTTATTTGATGTGGTGATGCTGTCAAGACTGCAGGTAGTTAGCCTGATAAAGTGGTGATGGTCCTTCTCTTTGAGCTACTGCAGTCCTAGTGATGATGATACTTCTCCCATAGGAATTAGGTAAGGAGTTCCAGGATATTAAGCCAGTGATGAAGAAAGAACAGTTATACGTCCAAGTAAGGACGGTTTGTGACTTGGAGTGGAACTTGGAGGTGATGATGCGCCCATGACATTGCTGCTCTTGTCCATCTGGGTGGTGGAGATAAAAAGGAAGGGTAGTGGTGCTGAAATAACCTTGGTGAGTTGCTGCAGTGCATCTTTTAGATCACATTGCAGCCACAATATGTCAGCAATGAAAGGGAAAGTTATTGAACCTGATGATAGAAGAATCGATCGAGAAAAATGTTCATTTCTCCAGGGTTCTATTGTGGGCTACCTTTGGATGTGGGTCATTATTTAACTATTAAGAATGAAGCTATACTAACACCCATAACACAAGTGGGCTGCCATTTAACAATTCTCAATTGCAACGATATGGAAATTAGGTACATCCTGCCACTCTATAGCACTGTGCTAATGCATTGCCGAAACTAATCTTTAAACAAAATACTGGTTGGGTCTATAGCCGAAGTTATTTTTTTTTAAAATAATTTTTATTGAAATTTTTACAAAATATAAACATCTCAACTATATTAACAAAACACCCGCGGGAATACCCCAAGAACAACACCCACCCATCTTCAAAAGCAACTACAAACAAAAGAACACCCACACAACAAAAGGGAAAGAAATAACACCCGCCACATCCCACAAACCCATGTATACAGTTCTCCCTCCCACCAAACCAGACCGCCCCCCCGCCCCCCGGGTTGCTGCTGCTGGCGGCCTATTTCCCTACCGTTCCGCCAGGAAGTCCAGGAAAGGCTGCCACCACCTAAAGAACCCTTGTACTGAACCCCTCAGGGCAAATTTCATCTTCTCCAATTTAATGAACCCCGCCATATCATTGATCCAGGCCTCCACGCTGCTTGGGGGCTTCGCATCCTTCCATTGAAGCAAGATCCTCCTAGGATTGCTACTAGGGACGCAAAGGCCAGAACACCGGCCTCTTTCGCCTCCTGCACTCCCGGCTCCACTGCAACCCCAAAAATTGCAAATCCCCAGCCTGGCTTGACCCTGGATCCTACCACCCTCGACACCGTCCTTGCTACCCCCTTCCAAAATTCCCCCAGCGCTGGGCATGCCCAGAACATATGGGCATGGTTCGCTGGGCTCTCGAGCACCTAGCACACCTGTCCTCCGCCCCCGAAAAACCTACTCATCCTCGTCCCAGTCATGTGGACCCTATGCAGCACCTTGAACTGTATGAGGCTAAGCCTCGCACAGGAAGAGGAGGAATTCACTCTCTCCAGGGCGTCCGCCCATGTCCCCTCCTCAATCTCCTCACCCAGCTCCTCTTCCCATTTACCCTTCAGTTCCTCCACCGAGGCCTCGTCTACCTCCTGCATCACCCGGTATATGTCCAAAATCCTCCCTCCTTCAACCCACACCCCCGAGAGCACCCTGTCCCGCACCCCACGTGGGGGCAGCAAGGGCAACCCCTCCACCTGCTGCCTGGCAAACGCCCTCACCTGCATGTACCTAAACATGTTCCCGGGGGGAGCCCAAACTTCCCCTCTAACTCCCCCAAGCTCGCGAACCTCCCCTCCACAAACAGGTCCCTCAACCTCTTAACCCCTGCCCTGTGCCAGCCCAGAAATCCGCCATCAATGCTCCCTGGGACAAACCGATGGTTCCCCCGTATCGGGGCCTCCATCGAGTCCCCCACATCTCCCCTATGCCGTCTCCATTGCCCTCACATTTTGAGGGTAGCCGCCACCATCGGGCTTGTGGTATACCTCGTTGGAGGGAGCTGCAACGGCGCCGTTACCAGCGCCTCCAGGCTCGTGCCCACACATGACGCTGCCTCCATCTCTTCCATGCTGCCCCTTCCTCATCCATTACCCACTTACGCACCATTGCTGGGTTGGCAGCCCAATAGTACCCACAGATGTTGGGCAACGCCAGCCCCTGCCCCTGCCCCATTCCAGGAACACTCTTCTCACCCTCGGAGTCCCATGCGCCCACACAAATCCCGTAATACTATTGTTGACCCTCCTAAAAAAGGCCTTCGGGATAAGGATGGCGAGACACTGGAACAGGAACAAAAACCTCGGGAGCACCGTCATCTTAACGGACTGAACCCTCCCCGCCAGTGACAGCGGTAACATATCCCACCTCTTAAACTCCTCCTCCATCTGCTCCACCAACCTTGTGAGGTTGAGCTTGTGCAGGGCCCCCCAACTCCCAGCCACCTGGACACCTAGGTACCTGAAGCTCTTCCCTGCCTGCTTCAGTGGGAGCCTACCAATCCCCTCCTCCTGATCCCCCGGATGCACCACCAACAACTCACTCTTGCCCAGGTTCAACTTATACCCAGAGAAAACCCCGAATTCACTAAGAATCCTCATCACCTCCGGCATCCCCCCCCCCACCGGGTCCGCCACATACAGCAACAGGTCGTCCGCATAAAGCAACACTCGATGCTCCTCCCCACCCCGCACCAGGCCCCTCCAGTTCCCTGACTCCCTCAGTGCCATGGCCAGGGGCTCAATCGCCAACGCGAAGAGCAAGGGGGACAGGGGCACCCCTGTCTCGTCCCCCGGTACAGCCGAAAGTACTCCGACCTCCTCCTATTCGTGGCAACACTCGCCATCAGGGCCTCATAGAGCAACCTCACCCAACGGATAAACCCCTCCCCAAACCCAAACCTCTCCAACACCTCCCACAGATACTCCCACTCAACCCTATCAAAGGCCTTCTCCGCATCCAATGCCACCACTATCTCCGCCTCCCCTTCCACGGCCGGCATCATAATGACATTGAGGAGCCTTCGCACGTTCGTATTCAGCTGCCTTCCCTTCACAAACCCCGTCTGGTCCTCATGTATGACCCCCGGCACACAATCCTCTGTTCTAGTGGCTAGGATCTTTGCCAGCAGCTTAGCGTCGGCGTTTAGCAGCGAAATCGGCCTATATGACCCACACTGCAGAGGGTCCTTGTCCCGCTTCAGGATCAAGGAAATCAGCGCCCGTGACATAGTTGGGGGCAAAGCCCCCCCCCCCTCCCTAGCCTCGTTAAAGGCCCAGACCAACAGGGGGCCCAACAGGTCCACATACCTTTTATAAAATTCCGCCGGAAACCCGTCTGGCCCCGGCGCCTTCCCCGACTGCATGCTCCCTATCCCTTTGACCACCTCCTCCAGCTCGATCTGCGCCCCCAGTCCCTCCACCTGCTCCTCCTTCACCCTCGGGAATCGCAGCTTGTCCAAGAAGCGCCCCATTCCTCCCCCCTCCACTGGGGGTTCCGACCGGTACAGTTGCCCATAGAAGTCCCTGAAGACCCCATTAACATCTACCCCCCTCCACACCACCTTCCCAGCTTTATCCGTCACTCCCCCAATCTCACTGGCCGCGTCCCGCTCGCCTCCTCCCCATACTCACACACCGCCCCCTGTGCTTTCCTCCACTGAGCTTCCGCTTCTGGTAGTCAATAGGTCGAATCTGGCCTGAAGGTTACGCCTCTCCCCCAGCAATCCCTCCTCTGGAGCCTCCGCATATCTCCTATCCACCCTCACCATCTCCCCTATCAGTCTCTCTCTCTCCCTCTGCTCCCCCCTCTAGTCACCGCCTTCAATGCCTCCCTGACCGTCCCCAATCGGACCGCCCCGTTGTCATTGGCCTCAAGGTACCTCTCAATACACCCCCGAACCCTCTCGGCCACCTCCTCGTCTGCCAGCAGCCCCACCTGCAAGCGCCAGAGCGGACGTTGGTCCCACCCTTCCCCCAGCCCAAGGTCCACCCAGTGCAGGGCATGATCTGAAATGGCAATGGCGGAGTATTCCACATCCTCCACCCTCGAAACCAACCCCCTGCTCAGGACAAAGAAATCAATCCTTGAGTAGGCCTTATGTACGTGGGAGAAAAACGAGTACTCCCTGGCCCTTGGCCTCGCAAACCTCCAGGGATCCACCCCCCCACCCCCCCCCCATCTGGTCCATAAATCCCCTCAACACCTTAGCCGCCGTCGGTTTCCTACCCGTCCGGGACTTGGATCGATCCAATGGGGGATCCAGTACCGTGTTGAAGTCCCCCCCCCCCCCCCCCCCCCCCCCCCCATGATCAGGCCCCCCACCTCCAGGTCCGGATTGCGGCCCAACATACGCCGCATAAACCCCGCATCGTCCCAATTTGGGGCGTAAACATTCACCAACACCACCCGCTCCCCCTGCAGCTTGCCACTCACCATCACATATCTCCCGCCACTGTCAGCCACCACATTTAACGCCTCAAACGACACCTTCTTCCCCACCAGGATCGCCACCCCCTACTCTTCTCATCCAGCCCTGAGTGAAATACTTGGTCCACCCATCCCTTCCTCAGCCGAACCTGGTCCACCACTCTCAGGTGTGTCTCCTGGAGCATGGCCACATCCGCCTTCAGCCCCTTCAGGTGCGCAAATACCCGGGCCCGTTTGACCGACCCATTCAGCCCCCTCTCATTCCAGGTTATCAGCCGGATCCGAGGGCTCCCTGCCCCCCTCCCCTGCCGATTAGCCATACCCCCTCCCTTGCCCACCCCCGGCCAGCATCCCACCGCTCTGCCAGTTCCCCACGGCGGCAACTCCCCCCCCCCTCCAGCACCCCCTGCGTCCTCCAGCTCCTTCCTGACCGTTTCAGCAGCATCCCGGTTACCCCAACCCCCCCCCCCCCCCCCCAGGCTAGGACCCCTCCTAGCCGCGCCCCTCCCTCCATAGCACTCCCGTGAGCCAGCTAACTTCTGCTGACCCCGGCGACCCCCGTCCTACCTCCGACTCCTCCCCACGTGGGACTACTCCTCCATCGTGCCCTTCAACGGGTCCTCCTTCCCCCCCCCCCCCCCCCCTTGCGCGGGAAAAGAAAACAGCCAGCAACGACCCGCGCTTCTCAGCCCCGACTCCGCCCCCACCATCTCCCAGTGCGGGAAACCCGCAGAAAGCCCGCTCTTTCGCCCTGCCCAGCCCCGCCTCCTCTAGGGCAACTCCCATTGCCAGTCCCCCCCCCCCACCAGCTCCCCGAACTCCCCGTTTACCCCCCTGCCCGAACCCGTCCACCAGACCCATACAGGAAAACCCATACAGAAAAGACAAATCAACATCACCCCACCCACCCTAAGGCCAACCCACATCATACATTAAACCAAGCAAATGCAAATACAGTATTATACAGCATCCCCCATCTTAGACCCTCAGTTTGAGTCCAATTTCTCGGCCTGCACAAAGGCCCAGGCCTCCTCCGGGGACTCAAAATAATGGTGCCGATCCTTATAGGTGACCCACAGACGCGCCGGCTGCAACATGCCAAGCTTCACCTTCCATCTGTGGAGCACCGCCTTCGTCCAGTTAAACCCGGCCCTCCGCCTCGCCACCTCCGCACTCCAGTCCTGGAAGATCCGCACCTCCGTGTTCTCCCACTTGCTGCTCCGCTCCTTCTTGGCCCACCGTAGCACACACTCACGATCCACGAACCAATGAAACCGCACCAACACATCCCGTGGCGGCTCGTTCGGCTTGGGCCTCCTAGCCAGAATTCTGTGGGCCCCCTCTAACTCCAGGAGCCCCTGGAAGGACCCAGCCCCCATCAGCGAGTTTAACATAACAACCACATAGGCCGCCAGGTCCGACCCCTCCAGCCCATCCGTGAGGCCCAGGATCCGTAAATTCTTCCGCCTCGACCGGTTGTCCAGCTCCTCGAACCGCTTCTGCCATCTTTTATGGAGCGCCTCGTGCATCTCCACCTTCCCCGCGACGGCCACGGCCTCATCCTCCCTTTCGGAGGCCTGCTTCTGCAGCTCCCGGATCGCAGCCCCCTGGGCTGTCTGGGTCTCCATCAGCTCTCTGGTGGTTACCTTCAACGACTCCAGCAGCTCCACCTTAAGCTCCTGGAAGCAGCGCAGCAGAGTCGCCTGCTGCTCCTGCGCCCACTGCCTCCAGCCCACCGAGCCTCCGCCGGCCGCCATTTTGTCTTCCTTCCCCCGCATTTTCAGGGGTGTTTTCTCCGTTTTTCTCCTTACCCCACTCTTGGTCCGGACCATAGGACCGTAGGGGTCGACTCCTGTCCTCTTCCCACGTCGGGATTTGCCAATACAGCTCCGTTGGGGGCCCTGAAAAGAGCCCCAAAGTCCGTTTTCAGCGGGAGCTGCTGAATGTGCGGCTTAGCTCCGCATTGCCGCCACCGGAAGTCCCTATAGCCTAAGTTATTTTTTTTTTTTAAATAATTTTTATTGGAATTTTTTGAAAAATACATAGCAACAGAACAATAATAATTAATAATAACAATAATAAACACCCCCCCAGCACCCGTAACAACGCATGTAACGAACCCCCCCACCCCCCCAAACCCAATAAACAACAAAATAAATTAACAATAAGCAAATTAACTTAAACACTACCCCCCCTGAGACCACCCCCCCCCTTCCCCCCCCCTCCCCCCCCCCACCCGGGTTGCTGCTGCTGCTGACCTAGTTCCTTATCGTTGAGCCAGAAAGTCGAGGAAAGGCTGCCACCTCCTAAAGAACCCTTGTACCGACCCCCTCAGGGCGAATTTGACTCTCTCCAGCTTAATGAATCCCGCCATGTCATTGATCCAGGTCTCCACGCTCGGAGGTCTCGCATCTTCTCACTGCAGCAAGATCCTCTGCCGGGCTACTAGGGACGCAAAGGCCAAAACATTGGCCTCTTTCGCCTCCTGCACTCCCGGCTCCACCCCAACCCCAAATATCGCGAGTCCCCAGCCTGGCTTGACCCTGGACCCTACCACCCTCGACACCGTCCTCGCCACCCCCTGCCAGAATTCCCCCAGTGCCGGGCATTCCCAAAACATATGGGCATGGTTCACTGGGCTCCCCGAACACCTAATGCACCTGTCCTCACCCCCAAAAAACTTGCTCATCCTCGTCCCAGATATATGAGCCCTCTGCAGTACCTTGAACTGGATGAGGCTAAGCCTCGCACATGAGGAGGAGTTCACCCTCTCCAGGGCGTCCGCCCATGTCCCCTCCTCAATCTGCTCCCCCAGCTCCACTTCCCACTTAGTCTTCAGCTCCTCTACCGACGCCTCCTCCATCTCCTGCATCACCCGGTAGATGTCAGACACCTTCCCATCCCCAACCCACACCCCCGAAAGCACCCTGTCCCTTACCCCCTGTGGGGTCAGCGAAGGGAACCCTTCCACCTGCCGCCTAGCAAATGCCTTGACCTGAAGGTCCCTGAACATATTCCCTGGGGGAGCTCAAACTTCTCCTCCAGTTCACTCAGGCTCGCAAACCTCCCGTCAATGAACAGGTCTCCCAACTTCCTAATGCCCGCCCTGTGCCACCCCAGGAACCCGCCATCAATGTTCCCTGGGACAAACCGGTGGTTCCCCAGCAGCGGGGCCTCCACCGAGCCCCCCACTTCCCCCCTGTGTCACCTCCACTGCCCCCAAATTTTGAGGGTAGCCGCCACCACCGGGCTCGTAGTGTACCTCGTTGGAGGGAGTGGCAACGTCGCTGTTACCAGTGCCTTCAGGCTCGTGCCTCCACAGGACGCCATCTCCAGCCGTTTCCATGCTGCCCCCTCCCCATCCATTACCCACTTGCGAACCATCGAGACATTAGCCGCCCAATAGTACCCCAGAGAGGTTGGGCAGCACCAGCCCCCCTCTATCCCTGCCCTGCTCCAAAAAGACCCTCCTCACCCTCGGAGTCCCGTGCGCCCAAACAAATCACAGAATGCTGCTGTTCACCCTCCTGAAAAAGGCCCTCGGAATGAAAATGGGGAGGCACTGAAACAAAAACAAAAACCTCGGGAGCACCGTCATTTTAACGGACTGTACTCTACCCGCCAACGACAGCGGCAGCATGTCCCACCTTTTAAACTCCTCCTCCATCTGCTCCACCGACCTAGTAAAATTAAGCTTATGCAGAGTCCCCCAACTCCTAACCACCTGAACCCCTAGGTACCTAAAACTCCTCACTGCCCTCTTTAGCGGGAGCCTACCAATCCCCTCCTCCTGATCTCCCGGATGTACAACAAACAGCTCACTCTTGCAAAGGTTCAATTTATAGCCCGAGAAACTCCCAAACTCAGCAAGAATCTCCATCACCTCCGTCATTCCCCCCACCGGGTCTTCTACATACAGCAACAAGTCATCTGCATAAAGTGACACTCGGTGCTCCTCCCCACCCCGCACCAGACCCCTCCACCTCCCCGACTCCCTGAGAGCCATGGCAAGAGGCTCAATTGCCAACGCAAAAAGCAAGGGGGACAGGGGGCACCCCTGCCTCGTCCCCCAGTGGAGCCTGAAGTACTCGGACCTCCTCCCATTTGTCGCTACACTCGCCATCGGGGCCTCGTACAGCAACCTCACCCATTTAATAAACCCCTCCCCAAACCTCTCTAACACCTTCCACAAGTACCCCCACTCAACCCTATCAAAGGCCTTCTCCGCATCCAACGCCACCACAATCTCCGCCTCTCCTTCTGCCGCCGGCATCATTATCACATTTAGCAGCCTTCGCACGTTAGTGTTCAGCTGCCTCCCCTTCACAAAACCCGTCTGATCTTCATGTATCACCCCCGGCACACAGTCCTCTACTCTAGTGGCCAAGATCTTCGCCAGCAATTTGGCGTCCACATTCAGCAGTGAAATCGGCCTATATGATCCACACTGCAAGGGGTCCTTATCTCACTTCAGAATCAGGGAAATCAGCGCCCGTGACATCGTCGGGGGCAAAACACCCCCCTCCCATGCCTCGTTAAAGGTCCGAACCAACAGGGGGCCCAACAGGTCTGCGTATTTCTTATAAAATTCAACCAGGAACCCATCCCCAACTGCATGTGGCCAATCCCTCTGACCAGCTCCTCCAACTCGATCGGCGCCCCCAGTCCCTCCACCTGCTCCTCCTGCACCCTTGGAAATCGCAGCCTGTTTAAAAAGCTCTCCATTCCCCCCCCACCACCGGCGGCTCCGACCGGTACAGTTCCCTGTAGAAGTCCCTAAAGACCCCATTGATCTCTGCCCCCTTCCGCACCACATTCCCACCCCTATCCTTCACTCCACCAATCTCCCTAGCCTCGTCCCGCTTGTGAAGCTGATGCGCCAGTATCCTGCTTGCCTTCTCCCCATATTCGTAGACCGCTCCCTGGGCCTTCCTCCACTGTGTCTCCGCCTTTCTGGTGGTCAATAAATCAAACTTAGCCTGCAAGCTACACTGCTCCCCCAGCAATCCAACCTCCGGGGCCTCCGCATACCTCCTATCCACACTCAACAGCTCCCCCACCAGTCTCTCCCTCTCCCTCCTCTCCCCCCTCTCCCTATGGGCTCGGATGGAGATCAGCTCCCCCCTAATCACTGCCTTCAGAGCCTCCCACACCATCCCCACCCGGACCTCCCCAGTATCATTGACCTCAAGGTACCTCTCGATACATCCCCGGACCCTCCTACACACCTCCTCATCAGCCAACAACCCCATGTCCAGACGCCAAAGCGGGCGCTGGTCCCGCACCTCCCCCATCTCCAGATCCACCTAATGCGGAGCATGGTCCGAAATCGCTATAGCCGAATATTCCCTACTCAGGACAAAGAAATCAATACGGGAATAAACCCTGTGCACATGGGAGAATTAAGAGTACTCCCGAGCCCTCGGCCTCCCAAACCTCCAGGGATCCATTCCTCCCATCTGGTCCCCTATAGCCTAAGTTATTGAGCAACACTGGAGTAATACATTCTACAACAATTTTGGTTGATATTATGATCAATACTATATTTGAACTAAATGTGGAGCTGAACGTCCTTTGAAGCCTGATAAATGGTGTTTTGTTATTTGCCAATTAATATTAATCTTCTGTGGATCATCAGCTGGTGGATTAGAGTCACCCTCCCACTTTCCTCTCTCTCCATAGAAAACCACTTCACAACTGGAATCAAAGTCATGTATTAGAACATTATTACCAAATCACGGGCAGCATGGTAGCACAGTGGTTCGCAGAGTTGCTTCACAGCTCCAGGGTCCCAGGTTCGATTCCCGGCTTAGGTCACTGTCTGTGCGGAGTCTGCACATTTTCCCCGTGGGTGCATGGGTTTCCTATGGGTGCTCCGGTTTCCTCCCACCGTCCAAAGATATGCAGGTTAGGTGGATTGGCCATGATAAATTGCCCCTAGTGTCCAAAAGGGCTGGGTGGGGTTGCTGGGTTACGGGGATAGGGTGGAGGCACTGGTTTAAGTAGGGTGCTCATTCCAGGGGTCGGTGCGGACTCGATGGGCTGAATGGCCTCCTTCTGCACTGTGAATTCTAAGATTCTATGCTTCTATAAAATCCTGCATCCTATCGCATTGTGGGACTGTGTATTAGCAGGTCTGTTTTGCTTTGTTCCCTGGTACAAACTCTTATTTAGATCCTGTTTGTTTCAAAGCCACTCTACATAAAATAATACCTGTTATTCTGCACATTTTTGTAGGTATACACAAAGTCAAATTTGCAGATATTATGGTATGCACGCTTCAAAAACTACAAAGGTTATTTATTATTCAAAGGGTAAAGGAAAAACTAACAGTTTGGAAAGAATATCGGGCAGCACAGTAGCATGGTGGTTAGCATAAATGCTTCACAGCTCCAGGGTCCCAGGTTCGATTCCCGGCTGGGTCACTGTCTGTGCGGAGTCTGCACGTCCTCCCCGTGTGTGCGTGGGTTTCCTCCGGGTGCTCCGGTTTCCTCCCACAGTCCAAAGATGTGCGGGTTAGGTGGATTGGCCATGCTAAATTGCCCGTAGTGTCCTAAAAAAAAGTAAGGTTAAGGGATGGGGGGGTTGTTGGGTTACGGGTATAGGGTGGATACGTGAGTTTGAGTAGGGTGATCATGGCTCGGCACAACATCGAGGGCCGAAGGGCCTGTTCTGTGCTGTACTGTTCTATGTTCTATGTTCTAATATTTGACATTGCCTGCGCTGTGCCAATAAGAACATAATGGAATTGTCTTTTCCTATCACAATATTTCAGCACCTTTTTAAATTAGCTTCAGAAGCATTTGCTTGTATATTTAATGTATGGATATTTTGAATTGGCTCAATTTATTGGACTGACCTAGACCATTAGGTCTTGATAATCATACTATATTTCTAAGACTACATAATCAAGGATAATTTTATCATTGTCATTTCAAGATCCTAGCTTACAGCTTGTCCAACAAATCTTGATCACCTGTACATTTGGTTCACCATCAATGCAAGAACAGTCTAGCATGCTTGACAGATGGGGTTTTTTGCCTACCGCACAGCATCAAGCTGCTGAGATGGATTCGTTTCTGTGTGATAATGAGGCAGATTCGGTGAAAATAACATGATGGTTAAGAGAGTCATCTTTTTCTTATGTTATAAAGGAATAAGTAGCAAAATATAATGCTATTTCTTGAGGTATATGTGGTGTCTCGATGCAATACCAGGTAGGCGGTAGGAATAAAGAACAAAGTGTTTATTGGCAACGAACAAGGGTAACTTATGTACCGGCACAGAATCTCTAACATGGTGTTAACACTCTGGCTCCCAGTCCCAGGTTCACTCTGACTAGAGCCCCTCTCCCTGGGACCCGCACTGATCCCTCATTAGTGAGGCTCACGTGCTCCCGCATGATAGAATCACAGAATCACACAATGCAGAAGAGGCCCTTTGACCCCAAGCCAGTCACGTGGACCGCAAGGGCACGCCCTTTCAAGGGGTTGTGCTACCACAGTATAAATAGAGTATTGATGGCAGTGGATTCACTATCATAGCTGTTGAATCAGTGTGAGTAATTGAAGCATTAGAATTTGTACTGCATTGTAATGAAGAGCTTCCACTGTGTTATACTTCTGCTTCATCAGGTCTCGTTCGAGGAAATTCCCTCTGTATTCTTTCATTGGACACATTGACTCCCCTCATAGATAAACTTCAAAACAGTTTGAAAAGTTTTAATTGAGTTACATGTCTTGAGTTGCTTTCTCTGTACATGTAGTCCTACGTAGGAATGAGCCAGTAAACAATTCTAAAGTGTATGCAGGACTGTTTCAATGTGGACAGGACAGGACCCTGGACAGTGCCAAATTGGACAGGACAGGGCAGGACCCTGGACAGTGTCAATTTGGACAGAACCCTGGACAGTGCCAATTTGGACAGAACCCTGGACAGTGTCAATTTAGACAGGGCAGGGCGGGACCCTGGACAGTGTCAATATGGACAGGACAGGATCCTGGACAGTGTCAATTTTGACAGGACAGGACCCTGAACAGTGTCAATATGGACAGGATAGGACCCTGGACAGTGCCAATTTGGACAGAACCTGGGACAGTGCCAATTAGGATAGGGCACAACCCTGGATAGTGTCAATTTGGACAGGACAGGCAGGACCCTGGGCAGTGTCAATTTGGACAGGACCCTGGACAGTGTCAATTTGGGGGTCAGAACAGGACCCTGGACAGTGTCAATTTGGAAAGGACAGGACAGGACCCTGGACAGTGTCAATTTGGACAGGGCAGGGCAGAACACTGGACAGTGTCAATTTGGACAAGACAAGACAGGACCCTGGACAGTGTCAATTTGGACAGGACAGGACAGGACCCTGGACAGTGTCAATTTGGACAGGACAGGACCCTGGACAGTGCCAATTTGGACAGGACAGGACCCTGGAGCAGCAGGGTAGCATGGTGGTTAGCATACATGCTTCACAGCTCCAGGGTCCCAGGTTCGATTCCCGGCTGGGTCACTGTCTGTGTGGAGTCTGCACGTCCTCCCCCTGTGTGCGTGGGTTTCCTCCGGGTGCTCCGGTTTCCTCCCACAGTCCAAAGATGTGCGGGTTAGGTGGATTGGCCATGCTAAATTGCCCGTAGTGTCGTAATAAAAGTAAGGTTAAGGGGGGGGTTGTTGGGTTACGGGTATAGGGTGGATACGTGGGTTTGAGTAGGGTGATCATGGCTCGGCACAACATTGAGGGCCGAAGGGCCTGTTCTGTGCTGTACTGTTCTATGTTCTATGGACAGTGCCGATTTGGACAGAACCCTGGACAGTGTCAATTTGGATAGCAGAGCAGAACCCTGGGTAGTGTCAATTTGGACAGGACAGGCCAGGACCCTGGACATTGTCAATTTGGACAGGACAGAGCAGGACCCTGGGCTGTGTCAATTTGGACAGGACAGGCCAGGACCCTGGACAATGTCAATTTGGACAGTACCATGGACAGTGTCAATTTGGATAGGGCAGGGCAGGACTCTGGACAGTGTCAATTTGGACAGGACAGGGCAGGACCCTGGGCAGTGTCAATTTGGACAGGACAGGGCAGGACCCTGGACAGTGTAAATTTGGATAAGGTAGGGCAGGACCCTGGACAGTGTCAATATGGATAGGACAGGATCCTGGACTGTGCCAATTTGGACAGGAGAGGGCAGGACCCCGGACGGTGCTACTTTGTAATAATAATAACCCAAAAACAGAATATTGTGAAATCCT